>NW_024039455.1:0-363606 GCF_016077235.1 Cyprinodon tularosa
AAAAAAAAAAAAAAACCAAAAAGTAACAACGAAAGTTGGCCCTGGCAGGCCGATCAAACAGAAAAACGGTACAGCAGGGGGCCAACCCTATACAGGGCCGTCGAAGCCCCTACTGGTACCGGACTAAAGGCAAAAAATAACCTAAGCAAAAGAAAAATCGAAAACAGGACTACCGGTCCCGCCAGGCCAAAAACCTCAAGAAAAAAGTAAGAAAAAGTTAACAAAAATACCACATGGCAGGCTGGAACGTCCGCTGCAGGCCGCAGCGACAAGACAAGTGCGCACCACGCACGATGGAGCAAATGAAGCAGGTGGGAAGTGGCGTCCAAACGAGGTTGGAAAGGAACGCGCAAGGAACGCCCTAACGTGCTGAAGGCCAGCCTATTTATAGGCGGACGACAGCACCACAATTAACATAATTGATTTACTAAAAGAATCCTAAAATATATTAACAAAAGGATCCTTCAACTAAAGTTTATAAGCAAAACGAAGAAAAAAATGGACAAAAATCATAATGTGCCTGGGGCACATAACAATAACCAAGCTCTGTCTTATATCGGGGATATATATATAATAGTATATATATATATATATAATATATATATATATATATATATATATATATATATTATATATATATATATATACTGTATATATATATACATATATGTTAATTGCTCAAGACTTATTCTTGCCATTGAGCTGGCTTCTTAGGACCTGCCTTACTCATTGGAGGTATATGCCGTTGCCATTTTCTTGTGGGATTCCGAGGTATTTGTAACTGTTTTCAATGTCTGCTATTGTTCCCTCTGTGAGGACTACCCTACCTCATCTTTTAAACATACTCATAGTTAGTCTGTTTCCACAATAGACACCTTAACAACCCGATCCTCCCTCCTTTATCATCACAAGTTTCCTGTAGCCAGATGGAGTTTGTTACTCTTTTTGTTAACTGTGACACAGTTAAATATTGATGTTAGGCAGTGGTAGCTGGTGGAGTTTTTCTCCAGGGGGGCGCTATAAATTCAAAATAGATGCATACTAAAAGCCAATTACATATACTAAGCCAATTACATATACTAAGTTATCACACTATGAATTCCAACAACAGAAAACATTATAAAAACACTTCATGAAAACAAAACACAACTTCACGTACAGGTTTACTTTTTGTACATAAATCTGCTTTAGTTCTGTCAATGTGTTTGTTTACATAAACGTTTTGAACTTTTCTACTGACTGTCTCACCTTGAATACTGAGTCCATCAGTGCCATTTCATGACATTGATTGTGAGATTTTGCACATCAATAATGACAGAGAAAAACTTGTCATTGTCATTCTCAAAAATAAAAGTTACAGTTTCGGCTCGAGAGCAGTCAAACTAATATCCCTACCAATTCTGCATGGCCTGAAGGGTTTCATTTTTTTTTTTTTCTGTTGTCCATATCAAGGACTCTACCCTTAAAAGTCATTTAGGGCAGTGGTGGAAAATGTACTCAGGAACGGTTGCTACTTAGGCAAAAATAACAAACACCCTAGTAAAAGTACCACACTGACATTTGTTCCTAAGTAAAAGTAACAAAGACTTGCTTTTAAATATCTTAAAGGGATTGAAAGTTCTTTCTGAATGAACTGCAGTTATGTTTTCACAGCAATTATTAAGTGTAGCTACATCAATAGTGTTGTTGTTATGAACAATGCTGTGGATAATGCATGTTTTGTTTTTAACCTCCTGTCGAAATTCACACTTGGGACTTGTAATTTTTGGAATTTCAGGGATGATCTGCTAAGTGAAATATTAAGAGAAACTAAGATGACTGATTACGCCTTTGTTTTAACAAAACATACGCCATCTTTTATTTAATCTGAAGGTACAGTAGCACATTGCACAACATCAAACTCGCTTTCAACTGTCATTTTTAACTCCAGTTTACTTTAACAACACAGTAAAGACAGCTTTGTAAAGGCTGTCAAACTTTCAATGGGGTCCAGTGTCCTGTAACTTTGATCTTTCTCTCTATTTCAACAAACACCAATCAAAGAAGGTGATCATTAATAGTGCTATTTTTTCTTGCATCATTCAGAAAAGTCAAAGTTGCAGGACACCATACCTCACAGAGTTTCCCCTTCTCTGGATCCAGGTTCCTTTACTTTAGGTAGCAGTTGCAGTGAAAGCAGTGCATTGTTGGGAAATGAATTCTGCTCTTGCTCTGAAAAAGTTACATTTATTCAATATCTTTCTGTGAACAAACACAGTCTAATTGTCATGATGGGTTTAAGGTTCTTAGCCCACATGCAGAACACAACGGAGGCTGGGTAAAAGTTTAACAGAGTTTATTGAAAGTTGCAACAACACAAGATAATGTACAGGATCTTGAACTGGTCCGGGCTGGTTCACTGAGTCTGCAGAGATGATAGTTTGATTAGTAAGGCAGGCTGAGGAGTTATGAGTCCTTGATAATTCAAAATTCTACCTTGACTGAATCCGGGCTTCTCTTTGAGAGAGAGAGAACCGTTGGGTCCAGAGACTGTTTGTTCAGCAGAGTACACGGCAGCTGCAGCGTCTAGCTTCTGACTTTGAATGGCAGACCTTGATCAGAGTTTCCAGCTCTTCATTAAGAGCAGCAGGAGAATCCACATAGGAATCTTCAGGTTAGGCTCACCAGGGCAGATTGGCAGGTTAAGCTCATCCAGAGCTTCAGGCTAGAGACAGTTTCCTGTGAGGCAAAAACAGAAGAGAGTTTAGAATCAGATCTCTCTCTAGAGACAACTAAGATTCTTTCAGTTTCTAAGGCTCAGGTTGCTAACCAAACTAAGGTCAACACTGCGGCGTCAAAGCAAGGTCTGGCAGCATGGTATATAAAGGGGGGGTCCTGATGAGTAGATGCGTCTCAGGTGTTGCTGGAAGGCTCCAGTTTCCAGGAGACCCCCCGGCACAAATCTGCTGGAGGGAAGGTGGTACAGCTCCAGATCCCAACACTAATAGACAAATTAAGAGCTATTTTTCAGAGATTGAAAAATTTCAATTAGGGTGCGCAATAAAAAGAAAAAGGAAAAACAAATACTTTTTTTCCCCAAAAAAAAATAAAAACGAGACCCCAAAACCCAAAACTTTTCCCCTTCTCAAAAAAAACCAAAAAAAAAACAAAAACAAAAGTAAAAAAAACCGCCTTTCCCCCAAAAAAAGGAAACTTTTTCCAAAACCGGAACAAAAAAACAAAAAATTTGCAGTTTTAAATACTTAAAAAAAAAAACACAAACAAACCAAAGGTTAAAAAAACAAGAAAAAAAAATTCAACAAAAAGAAACAAACAAATTCCGGGCCCCTAAGCCAAAAAAAAAAAAAATTTTTAAAAACACTAAAAAACAAAACAAAAAACCCCGAAAAAAAAAAAAGGGGGCCCTTTTTAAAAAAACCTTTTCCCAAAACTTTTTAAAAATAAAAAAAAAAAAAATGAAAAAAAAGGTTAAAAATTTTAAAAACAAAACCCAAAAAAAAATTTCCGCCTTTCCCTTTAAACAAAAAAAACATAAAAGGGCCAAAATTTAAAATAAATCCAAAAAAACAAAAAAAAGGCCGGAAAAAAACAAAAAAATTAAATCAAAAACAACAAACCCACTAAACCAGGGGAAACCCAAACAAATCAAAAACCCGAAAAAAAAAGAAAAGGTCGGGGCAGTGGTTAAAAAAGGGGGAGGTCCCCTATGAGTAAAAATGCTTTCAGGTTTGCGGGAAGGCCCCAGTTCCGGGAGACCCACGGCACACTCTGCTGGAGGAAGGGTGGGTCACTCCAATCCCAACACTAATAGACAAATAAAGAGACTTTTTTGGCCAGAAAATTAAAAAAATTAAAATTTTGGGGGTGCCAAAATGAAATAGAAGAGGGAAAAAATCCAGATTTGGACCCCTAGAAAACCCCAAAAATTCGCCCAAACAAAGAAATATGGCGGGAAAAAACATTTCAAGGGGGGGAGGGAAAAATTGGGAAAGGGGCTTCTTTTTTGGCCCAAGAAAGGGATATGGAAAGTATGGCCCAAATAGTTTTTGGAGGCAAAAAAAACAAGCTACTTTGGAAAAGCAACTTTTACTCATTAAAATGTTGTTCTTTAAAATGGGGAGGAGGACCTTTTTTGTTCAAATTTCGACTTTGTTTACAAAAAGGGAAAAACAAAAAAAAAAATTTTTTTTAGATTGAGCAGTTTGGCCAAGATGTAAGACAACTTAAAAATGGTCAAACTGCTTTAAGTTTTGGGGGCAAGGGGTATTTTTTCGGTTGAATCTCTAAAAAAATTTCTTTCTATCATTCAACCAATTTTATTCTAAACTAAAATTTTTGCATTTTTAATCGGGGATTTCATTTCGGGTTAAAAAACCCTTTCATTAAAAACGGGTTTTGGGGGGTTTTGGGCAGGGGAACGTCAAGAAAAGGGCCCAAATAGTGCCAAAAAGCGGGCCGTTGGGGATCCCGTTTACCAGTACGGGAAATATCTAGCAAAAAATGGTGGGTTACTGGTATCGGGGGGATACCGTTTTTTCGCGCTAAAGGGCTTTAAAAACGTTTTTTTTTCCCGAAAAAATGTGCGGCCCCGGCCCCCAAATGTGTGTTGTTTATTTCGCGGACGTTTGAGACCACCATGAGAACTTTAAAAAAAAGGGGGAAATTTTTTGGGGGGCGCGGTTTTTTTGTATAAAAAAACAGGAAATGGCGTTTTTTCAAAAAATCCAAAATTTTCCTCATTGAGGGGGATGTTTAAAAGAGGGGCTGAGGGAGGTGTATGTAAGGGGGACCGGGTTGATTTTTTCCCTCACCCACCTTCGCTTTTAAATTTTGTGACCCCTTTGCTTTCCCATCTACAGCCAATGTGAAAAACATGGAAAAAAAACCTGTGTTTGGGCTTTTTATTCCGGGGGGTCTGGAAAAAGGGAAAATTTTCAAGCGCTCGACATCGTGTAAAACCGGCGGTTCAAAGTAATGCTACTTTCCCCGGCGCCCCTCTGTTCTTTTTTTGTGTTTGGTACCGTTTAGTTTTAACGTGGGGGAATGAAGCACTTTGTGCTCGGGGCGGGCGGGGTTTTGCAAAAGTGTTGCTAAACCCGGTTGGGCGGAGCAACTCACCCTTTTTTCTTTGCCTTGCAGCTAAAATTTTCTGGGATCATTTAAAAAAGGGTATTTTTTTAATATGTTTTTAAGTAGAAAGTCCCCCTTTGAAAACTTAATCTTGCGGGTCGGTTTCATCCGGGGGATTACTTCCTGCCTTCCCCAATGTTATTTCTGTGGAGCCGCTCAGACCCCCACTTTACAGCACGGGCCGGGCCCGCCTCCTTGGGGTTCACCACGGGGGCTGGTAGGTTTTTTTCATCTAAATAATCAAAACTGAAGGCACCAGGATAAAAAAAAGGAACTTTATTCTGCCGGCAGATTTTTTTCCCCTTTTAATTTAATTTATGCGTCAATAAGTTGTTTCGAGCATGTTTCACAGGGGCCCCTGTGCATCATCGAGTGTCGTCCACACCGCCCCCAGGTTTGATTAATACTTTTTTAATAAAAACATAAATTTAAAGCCCAAACAAAACCCCTTTTGCTCCCGCCCCTTTTTTTATATACCAAGGTTGAGGTATTTTAAACGTAGTGGGAGGACATGTACCTGTATTTTTAAAACCCCGCCCCCTTTTAGTCCGGTGCCCCTTATTTGTGTTTTTAAATCCCAAAAATGGCACACATAACGGGGGACGGGGCCTTTGTAGGGTGCCCCTTTTAGGTCGTGAAAATTACGGGTACCAAACAAATAGGGCACCCGATACCATTTGGAGAGCAAAAAGTTTTTAAACAATTATCAATCACCAATTCCAGGCTGGCAAAAAAAATTAACTGTTCAAAATTGCTTCACTTGGTAGGGCAGCAGTTTGGGAAAAAAGCCTTTATGGAAATTTGTTTTACACCCAAAGTATGTGTAGTTCTTCATTTTCCCACAGACACAAAAATTTTAAAAAAAGATGGTAATTTTTAGGGGTAAAAGGGGGGTATGGGCCAATACTGCACACCCATGTATGGGTATCGGGCCCAAAAAAATGGAAATCGCCTCCAAATGGGTTTTTTGGCAAAAACAGGGCATACGACATGGTCTTCATTTGGTCTAGAAATTTTTGTGGGCTTTGTTGCGTCAGTCGATTTTGTCACACTTTAGTCAAATAACAGACTTGAAAAACGTTGAAACAGTGGCGGCTGGGCAATAGAGGGGTGCTTTGGGGTACCGCCCCCCCCAACCTTTAAATTAACCCCCGTTTTAGACATTTTTAAAAAAAATTTCTTTTTAATTTAAAAATTTAAATATTTCCCAATTTTATTGATATTCATTTTTAAAATTTTGCAAAATAAATATTTATTCTTAAAATTTAAAGAAAGCGGGCATTTAATTTTTTTTCGGATTGGGGGACCTATTATTGTTTTTTTAAATAAACACTGAACCCCCTGGGGGCCTCCGAAACCCCATTCCCCCGCTCTTTATTCCGGGCCCACACACCGCTGAGGAAGGGCCCGGGGGGTTTTTAAACCCCCCCCAACCGGGTTGTCCACTTGGCCGACGATGGGCCCCTCTGCAGCTGGGAGGGGGCCCGCTTTGAAAGACAGACTTGGAAAGTTTTTCCCCCCGGGGGCCTGGGAGGTGTTTACCCCGGCTGTGCTTTTGGGCCCTCCACCCTGTGTCAACACTGTCAAAGTGGAGAAAAGCATTCCCGGGGGTTTCCTAAACCAGGGGGAAACCCTTTGGGTGAACAAGGGGTGTCAAGGCACTTTCTGAGGGAGAGGGAAAACGCCCTTTAGGGTTTTTGGAAAACGGGGGGGGCCCTTACAGCTGTGCTCGTGTGCCTAGGAGAGGCATCAGAGAGGCCAAGAAACGACTATAGGCAGCGGATTGAGGGGAATTCCGCAGCAATAACAGCAGCAGGGGGCAGGGGCCTCCCCCGCACCTGACCAATTTTAGATCCAGCAAAACCACCGTGATCTCAGGGGACCTTCATGGTTTAAAAGAGCTCAACCACTTCTTCGGGTCGGGTTTGAGGTTGTACCACCAGCGGGGTCCACACTGCGGCCCAAAAACCCCTCGACAAAACCCAAGGGCCTTTACTGTAGAGAAAACAGGGAAAGGGGAGGAAGTCCTGAGAGCATTTAACCCAAAGCAAAACTGTTGGGCCCGACGGGGTGAATGGGAGGGTTTTTGAAAGGCTGCGCAGGACGAGTTCGCCCGGGGGTTTTTTAAATGCCCTCTTTAAAACCCCTTTCCCCCTTCCCCCGTGCTCCCCCTCCCACCTTTGCCTGAAGTCCTCCACCATTATTCCTCTTCCCCAAACAGAAAAACATTACCACCTAATGACTACCGGCCAGTAGCCTCCACCCTTCATTTATGAAAATGCTTCGAGAAACTGGGACGGGGGCATATCATTTCACAAAACCCCTCCCCCCACTCGATCCTCACCAGTTTGCCTACCCCGGGCCAAAACCCGGGCCACGGAGGATGCCATGCCACCCCCCCCCCTGCACCCAAGTTTTAAACCCCCGGGAGGGAGCGGGGGGAAACTACGCAAGGCTGCTCCCCTTAGACTTCAGCTCGGCGTTTAACACTATAATCCCGAGCCGGCTGGTGAGCAAACTGGGAAACCTAGGTCTCCCCAACAGCACCTGTAGTTGGATTATGGATTTTCTGACAGACCGCTCCCAGAGGGTGGAGAGTAGGACACCACCTGTCCTCTCCAGTGAGGACCAGCACGGGTTCTCCACAGGGCTGTGTGCTGAGCCCCCTCCTCTACACCCTCTAACACCCACGACTGCACCCCCATCTACCCGAGCAACACCATCATCAAGTTTGCAGATGACACCACGGTGGTGGGGCTCATCTCAGGAGGGGATGAGACAGTGTTACAGGACGGAGGTGGAGCATCTGTCAGCATGGTGCATGGACAATAATCTGACTCTGAACACCTCCAAGTCAAAAGAGCTCATTGTTGACTTTCGGAGGTGTAAACAGGACACACAGCCCATCATCATCAACGGGGAAAGGGTGGAGATGGTGCCACATCAGCGAGGACCTGACGTGGACTTCCAACTCCACGGCGATCCTGAAGAAGGCGCAGCAGAGACTGCACTTCCTGAGGACTCTCAGGAAGAACAAACTACGACCAGAGCTGCTGCGGACCTTCTATCGCTGCACGGTGGAGTCGGTGCTGAGCTGCGGCATCTCGCTGTGGTTCTCCAGTTTCACTGCAGCAGAGAAGAGGCAGCTCCAACGGGTCATCAACACCGCCCAAAGATGACTGACTGCCCTCTCCCCTCCTTGGAGGAGATTTACTCCACCCGCTGCCTCAGGAGAGCCCGCAGCATAATCAGGGACCCCTCACACCCCTGTCACCATCTTTTTGAACTGCTCCCATCTAGGAGACGTTTCAGGGCAATAAGAAACTAAAACAACCAGACTGAGAAACAGTTTCTTTCCTAGAGCTGTTGTTGCCCTGAACGCCTCACGTACAATTTAACGGTAACTATAATGCTACCTCACGTGCAATAACCTGTACCCGCTACCTCAGGAGAGCCCGCAGTATCCCTTTTTAAACTTTTTTCGTATTTATTTATTTAATTTAATTTTTTTATTTTATATTTTTAAATTTGCACTGATTGCTTGTACTGTGTTTTTTTTTCTTTTTCAAGTAATTTCCTTGCACCCCTGTGGAGCAATGACAATAAAGAATTCTGATTCTGATTCTGAACATGAAATTATGTTTTGTTTTTATAAATGGTTTTATAAGGTTTTTTTTATTATTGGCATTCATGTGAATATACTATAGTAACTGCAGTATAACTTTAGTATAACTGTATAACTGTAGTATACGGTAGTATAACTTAGTATACATTTTTCAATAACAATAAATAATATCTCCAATGAAAAACAAAATATGACAAAAATATCTTACTTTAAACAATTTATTGATCGACATCCATAAAGTTTTAAATCAAATTTGAAATTGAATCAAACTATGTACAGATATGTTGTCCAAACTTTACCTTTATCGCCAAAGTCTGTTCAGAATATGTAGATGTTTATTGGGGCAAACATGCCAAAGAAGGCTTACATGAGGAGAAGAGGAGGAGAAGGGAAAACAAGACACACGTCTGCTGTTACCTTGGTTATACAAACATAACTGTCTTACTTAGGGCGACAGTGGCGTTGGATGTGGGAGTTTGCCCTGAAATCGAAGGATTGACGGTTCAAGCCCTGACTCCGACTTTCAGTGTCCTTGGGCAAGACACTTCACCTGCATTGTCTACTGATGGTGGTCAGAGGGCCCGGTGGCGCCAGTGTACGGCAGCCCCGCTTCTTTCAGTAAGCCCCAGGGCAGCTGTGGCTACAATGTAGCTTGCCACCATCAGTGGGTGAGTGTGTGTGTGAATGAGTGAATGAATGTAGTGTAAAGCGCTTTGGTCAAGTCTCCTGACTTGAATAAAGGTGCTGTATAAGTACATTCCATTTACCATTTACTGGTGTTAATGATGTTTGATTTCAACATCTAAAACACCGAGAATGACAATCGAAACAACACAGACATGCTGCACCCACTCCCGCTTCAAACAAGCCCCTCCTCCCACTGCTCTCTACTCTGCGGAGACGTGCCCGAGCTTTAAGCTGATTTATACTCAGAAACCAGGTCCTCTGCATTTGTTGCAGTGAACGTAAATGTGCCACCACCCCTTCCGCTGACACTCTGGTGCGCCTCTCCAAAATTGTAGGTGACTGCAGACAGTGATGCAGACAGGAGGCCTCTGATTGGTCAAATCTACATCCGCTCTACACTATGCATATTTCCTGTTAGGTACCTTACCGGCTTATTTTGTTGGATCCCCACTCTTTTTTCGCCCTCATGTCCCTCCATTGTCGCACAAACTTGCCCCCACTTCCTCATTGCCTCGGCCGTATCTAGATCCAAAGCTAGTCCATCATTGTCCCTCTTGAGTTGTGGCACGGAATAACACGCTTCAATATCGGGCATTAATCAGAAATATCTGCGACAAACTCACTGCGACACACTATTGGAAGAGCTGGAAGAGCAAAGTTTGTCTGAACTAGAAAAAGCTGTTTCGGAGAAACAGCAAGTGGGAATGCTCTTGCTGAATGAAAAAAGTTGAAATTAACTGCAGAACATATGAAAATGTGATAGGAAGTCATCAGAAAGTTCAAACTGCAGAAAACAATTGAATCATCTGAAAATTTTGTAGGGTAGAATCATTTGGCAGTAAAATGGCAGAAACAAACTCATCTTAAAAGCTGCACAGCCAAACTATACATAATATCAAAAAATGTCTTTAATGTGTGCACTAGAAGGGTCTTAATATAATGTATCCCAAGTTTCTAGAAAAATTTCTAAAGAAATTTTGAAGGGGGGCCACCTACTGCCCAGAAACAAGTCAGGCATGTTATGAATTAACAGCAAACAGAAAAAGCTAAATTCCTGTCAAGAAAGGGAGAAAAATGAAGCCAAAGTTCTCAGCATACTGTAGGCTGAAAAATATTCAATTAGCTGAATCAGAAAAGAAATTACAAAGAAAAACTTGAATCTTATCTGGTTAAAGAAAATATGAGTAGCTCAAGGATGGGAAGTAAAATGTTGAGGAAGATGGTTTTGAATAAGTATCAAAATTTTGAAATTGTGGAAATGTCAAGACTTGGCAAAACAATTTTAAATTATTTAAAATGTGTCGGTTGATCAGCATAAAGAAAACAGTGTCATCCTTAGAGGAATGAAAATCTACAAACCTATGTGCAAGACTGAACATGAGAAGCAGATGAAGGACAGAGAGAGAAGCTTATAGAAAGAGAGCTAATACCACTTAAGGAGCTGAATTTATCAAAAAATTGAACCTGCATGTTATGAGCCGCTGTGTTGATGACAGCACCGTTGGCAGGCTTAGGCTGCATGTTACGAGGTTAGCAGATGCTTTATTACAGTGTAAATCTTAGAACCTGATTAAGAAATATGGACTGAGGTGTGTGGTCAACAGGCCTTAGTAGTGTTATTTGAAGAAATTGGTTGAGTTTGGGTCATAGCTACGAGCCATACAGCACAATGAATGAGTGTGTGAAAGGAAGAGGCTTTTATTTTGTAGAGTCCCTTTAGTCTTATTTCGAAAGTCTATCATGGATGTGTGTCAAGGGAAGGGTCATGCCCAGCAGTGATATAGAATCCATTTCTAAATATGAAATCACTGGTTTTCCATGTTATTGGGTGAATAGATGCTGTATTAGAGTGTAAATGGGAGACTTTTATTGTGAAATTCGCTGTGGGTTATGTTTTGAAAATGTCCCTAGAGTCTAATAGAAACAAGCTGGTAGAGTTTGGGTCATAATGCTGAGCCATTTGCATCAATTAATACGCAAGTATAATATAGAAGCTTTTATTGTGTAGGGTCACTGGAGTCTTATTTTGAAAGTCTAGCAGGGTTGTGTGTTGAGAAAAGGGTCAGACCCAGCAGTGATACTTGATGACTTTCCAATCGTTAAATTACTCTTTTCCTCTGTTATTAGGGCAGTAGATGAAGTGGCAATGGGAGGCTTTTATTTTGAAATTTGATGTGGGGTGTGTTTTGAAAACCCCCCTAGAGTCTCATTTTTAAAAAGTGGTTGAGTTTGGGTCATAATGTTGAGCCATATGCTGGGAAAAAATATGAGTTTAATGTAGGGGCTTTTATTTTGAAGGATCCCCGGAGTCTTATTTTGAAAGTCTATCAGGGTTGTGTGTGAAGGGAAGGGTCATGGCCAGTAGTCATATTGTATCCATTTCCAAATGTTAAATCAGTGTTGTCTCCCTCCATTAGATTAAAATGTGCTGTTTAAAGTGGCAGAGATAAAATCCCTTTGAAGCTCGGTTACCTTGACAACGCTTAACGAGCCTGTCAGTGAAAGAGAGAAACTCGCTTCACTTTCGTTCCTTTCCTCACAGGCTTTTTTGAATGGGAAAATCAGCTCCGAACAAACGAGTGCTGAAGACAAACCGTATATGGTATCTAAAAAATTCTTTCAGTCTAAGCGACAGCTATCCTTTGTCTCTAATTGGGGTAACTTTCATGGCTGTAGCTCATTCACAACCTTAACGTGAAGGAGAAATAAAAACGTTTGTCACTCCTGCTGGTCAAATTGAATAACATGTATGAGCTCAATGGTAGAGCAGAACTCTCAAAAGCAAAACTTTGCCTCCGAACAAATGAGCGGTGAGCCAAAACTGTAAAAGGTATTCAAAAAATTCTTTCACCGTTGGTGTCAGCCATCCTTTGGCTTCGACTGTGCCAACTTTCATGTTTCTACTAAAAACTATTTAGCCACGGTGATGATGTAAAAATGTGTTTTTTCTGAGTATGAGGATTTTTCGCAGAATCAGCGTTTTCCTATGCCCGAACAAGTCAGCTAAACAGCTACACCATAAATGATATTGAAAAAAATTCTTCAATGTGTAAAGGAAGAAAATATATTCTAAAATAGTTAACTTTGGAAAAAGGTTGGCTTTTCATTCTTCCTTTCCCAGGTCCACTCGGCGAGCTGCGTGTGGTCACAATGATAACCAGCAAGGCGTGTTGACGTCACAGAATTACAGAGTTTAATCCAAAATAAGACAATGCATAAACTTAGAAATAAGACAATGCACAAACTTACACCAGAAACTGCAGAACAACGGAGACATACATTCAATTACCTGACATAGGAGAAAGCAAAGACGTACAAAGACATCTTTGGAGAGTTGCAAGAGCAAATCTGAATTGTTACTTCTATGTAGAAAGCTTTATCCTCTTGTATTTAATTTATTCACATAAGGCTGGCTTTTGCTCCTCCAACCAGGAGCCATCTCTGACACTGCCTAGAGCTTCACCTAATTTACTGCAAACATCTGGGGTCATTTGCTTCTTTGTTTTAACAAGAAAAAGCGGAAAGCTTGTCCTGGCATCTAGAATTCTTAAAGTCATAAAACACAAGATAAGCTTTCACAGACAGCTTGTGGAATGCGGGGGCCTCACCATAAATCTCAAGAACAAACTTAAATTCAGTATTTTGGTTCAAGGAAAGGTTATCTTCACAAACTTGTTCAAAATTAAGAAATATGTTCACAAGGAGAGTATACAACATACCTTTTACACATGCCATAAGATTAACTGTATTAAAGACTAAAAATAATCATTTTTCTTTAACAGTCCCCGTTTTGAGGTCTGAGACACACAGACCTCACAAATAAATTGATTAAGCCTTCTAATAGAGGAATCAAAAAACTATTTAGTATACTAAAAAACTAAAACATTAGCCCAATTATATAACAGTCCCCTTTTTAAGCATACCCTCCTAGCTCTACTGCCAGGTCATGTGTCTGAAGCTGAACTCCATTATCTGAACTTATCAAATGTATCCTGCACTATCCAACAATTTAATACTCACCTGATGAACCACAAACTTTTAACCAGTATAAACTAAAACTGGAAATACATTTCACTCATCAAACCTGAAAAATTATAAAACTCAGTTATGTCAATAGAAGAAAAAAACACAATAGAAATATCAGCCCAAGTATAAAATTAGAAAACCAGAGTAAGATATCTCGAAATTACTAAAAAATGCTCAGCAGACTTAAAAGACAATACTCGCCACAAAAAATTACAATTTGTCAATACAAAACAATAACAACATCAAAGAAGAAAATAAATCATAAACACATAAAAATTACAAAAGACCTTTTTTTTTTTCTTTTTTTTTTCACAATTCAACAAGAAGAACTTAGAGTTCGTCTCTATGCTCCTTCAATAGTCCTCCAAAAATGAATATGAATTCTTTGTCAGGAAACGATCCAAAAATACGCACAAAAAAACGAATGTTCTTGAAGAGTTCGCAAAAAAACGAAAACACGCAATAAAGAGAAGATAAGTTAATGATGATCTTGTAGCCTGATCCTTCACGTGTTCCTCCTCGGTTGTAAACCTCAGGTTACCACCTGAGTGTCCGTTGCTCACTGAAAATTGGAGTATTGTGCCAATATAACAGTGAGTTAAGGAGAGGTTGCAATCTCCTTTTTCTCAATGGAAGGACACCGGAACAGGATTATTGTGCCTGTCCGGGCCTTTTAAGCCTTGTAATTCAGGAAAATTAAGTGGTTTTGGCAGGATTCCCTGCCACACTTCTGCCTGGAAATGCAGATCCTCCTCCGCGCTGTGATGGCTCTCAGACACTCCTCGACCGCAGGTTGAGACTGCAGATTCTCCTGTATGCCTTGTAGCGTGCGTTGTGGCTCCTCAGCTGCTGTGCACTGACTCCAATGGAACCACGTGTCTCCTTTTCCTTGTAGACGGACAGCATGAGATGTCCTCTCCACGACTCGGTATGGTCCGGTGAAGCGAGGTTCAGACCATTTTCTTTTGATGACCTTCAGGCGCACCCAGTCGATTCCCGGAACTGATCCCGAGCCTGGACGTTCCTGTGTCGTCTGGTATTTTGTAAATTCCGCTGCCAGGACCTGTAACTCATTGAAGAAATCTTTATGAGATAAATGTGCAAGCTTACCTTTCCATCCTGGAATGCGGGTAGCAGGTCCTGGAAACATCCGTCCTGTCTGGAGCTCATATGGAGAACCCTGTTGATTGGTTAATGATTGATCTGACACTTTATGACTTTACTGTCTTCCTTTTGTATTATATATCTGCTCCTTTAGAGCTGTATTTTATCAATCCTTTGACCCTCTTTTTATATAAGGCCTACATGAGAAATAAATGTTTCCTATCATGTTGAACCCAAAACTTAACTGTATTTTAGAAGCGGTTCCATAATTGTTAATTTGTAAATCTCCAGTTTAGACCAATTTAATTTCAATCATCATATTTTCTATTTTTTTTTTAAACCTTAAAGAATGATCAGCCTGTTTTACATGAGTCACTAAATATCAAAATGACCTACTTTATTCCAATCATATTTTAATTCCCAAAAATTTCAATCATTTTTACCTTTGATCCATTTATTCTTTTGAAAACCTATTTATAAAATATTTAATTGAATAATGTATTACCCTTTTTATATTGTTTATCAATTATCAATGCCTTTTCAGTTTTGGAGAGAGATTCGATACAGCTAAATTTATTAAATGATGTAAATCTTTAATTTAGACCTTCCTGGATGTCTTAGTTAAACGACTTCTTTTAAAACATATGAATAGAGATGCAACAATCCAACAATCACCTTCCCTAGTTTAAGAAACAATGTTTTATGTAAATTATTTGATAGGCAATATTTTGTTAAGTATATTCAATTTATAAATTTTACTTATTTCATATCCAAATAATTAGCTCATCTTTAATGCTGCTAATAAACCCGTAAAACATTTAATGAAATTTTGTTTTAAACTTCAATAACCCTCTTTTTCCGAAAAAAAAAAATGAAAATCCAAACAAAAAATGTGCTTTTAGATAAAATTTCCCATTCATGCCCCCCTGTTTCTATAACGGGAACAAAATTTTTCTGTTTAGAATACAAAAAAAACCCCTAAAAAAAAGTAAATTGAGTTTTGGAAATCCCCTTTCCCCACTAATTTTAAACCTCTGTAAAAATTTTTTGGAAATGCAATTCAAACAGGGGTTTTTCCCAGATGCTGTTACAATTGGCAAAAAATCAAGCAAAGAATTCTAATGTTTGTTTAAAATTTTTATAAAATTTCAACACAGAATTTGGGTTGTCATTCCCCTCGAAAGCTCTATAGACACCCTCAATCCCCCTTTAAACCTTATTTTTAAAATTTCCTTTTTAAATTTAAATTTGGGTTTTACTGATTGGTAGCCCTGTACTATGAAAATAAAATTTAGATCATTTCCTTTAAATTTAGATGAAGCTTAACACACAATGAAAATTCAGTTTGGGTTTAAAAGGGAAAAAAATAGTAATTGCAATAGTTAGTCCCTGCCATTCTTTGCGGGGGAAAGGGGAAAAAAAAGCAAATTGCATTTTGTGAGCCAAACAGGGGGGGGAACCCATGGGAGTTTAATGCATTTCCGAGGAATGCATTTGGCCCCTAAAAACTGCATTGAAAAAACCCCTCTGCCCCCAGGAGAGGGGGGGTTTTCCTTAACACTTAAAATTTACACTGCAGGGTTTCCGGAAACTTTGGGGAAACAGGGCGCTTCAGTGCTATAACTAAAATGGGAAAGAGAACAATGGAAATAAAAACACTCCCAAATTTTTTTAAAAAAAGAACTTTTTCCCCACTACCAAGTTTATTTGGGGCCACCCATTTGTCTCCAACCTGCAGATGAAGGGAAAACCCCAAAGGAGGGGGTTTTTTGGGCGCCAAGGTCACTTTGATCAGAGGTGAAAAACCAGGAAATCAAAATGAGAAACACAAAAACGGGAAACCCAACCCCCTTGGCGACTTCCCCTCCCCCCCTTTTTTTTTTATCTGCTGAATCAAAGGTGTCCAGAGTAGCAGTTTCCCCACATGCAAAAAAAATCTGGATACAGCCCCTCCCTTTGATAAAACTTTGGCCCAGCCTTTGTGGTCGACAGACCCGGGGACATAAAAAACCAAAAGCCAGTCATCTACTGAAACCCCCGCCCGGGGTTTGGCCCAAAAGGCTATTAAATTTTTTGTGGGTTTTCCCGACTCACTGCTGATTCCCACCCATAGAAAAATCCCCACAGAAAACCCGTTTGAGCCCCTTTTTTTTTTTCAGCCAGGTAGGGAAAAGAAACCCGTAAAAGGGGAAGACTTTCTGTTCCCCAGGTCCTTGGTGAGCAGCACTTTGCCCTCCCCGTGACAGCAGGAGAACAGTTCGCCTTCACTGCCCTTTCCCGAATCGCTCAAAAAGCGTTTGGCTTTTATCACCCAAGGCCCAGCAGAAAAAGGGGCACAGTTCAGTTCTTCATTTTCCTTGTTCAGAAAACAGCGGCCCCTGATGCGGTAACCCAAGAAAAACCCCTTCAAATACATCGCCCCATAAATTCTGAGTTAAAAAGACCCTTCCCCCAAGTTTTCCCAAATTCAAGTAAAGAAGGAAGGAGAAACTGCAAGAAAAAAAATTTAATCCCAAAGAAAATTTAAAAAAAATCAAAATTATTTTATGCCAGTTTTTGTTACTTTCACTTTTTTAAAAAAAAATTTTACCCTTTTGTGATGCATCCCCTTTTGTGGCTTAGTTTGTTGTTGTTAAGCACAAACGGCCAAAACTGCCCCAAATCCTGAACTCCCAAAAAAATAAACATAAAAATGTGAAAAATTAGCCCAGGGGATCAGAGTGCCAGAATTAAGAAAAATAATGACACTTACTTTTTAAAAAATCAAAAAAACTTTCAATACCTCGTGACTTTTCCCACTCTGCTTTTTCCAAAAAATTCAACTACAAATTTTAAAATAACAACCTCAAAACTCTTTTAAAAAGAATTAGAACAAACCCCTAGGCCCTGTACTGTTTCTTAGAAAAGTTTGTGAGGGGAATTCCCATTTTTGTCAAATAATTAGGGAATTGCATTTTGGGTTTATTTAAATACCCAAAAATACCTTTCATTGTCCCACGCTTAAGAAAAAGTCCCTTTTTTTAAAAATTTCAAAAAATTTTTTAAACCATTTTTTTGTTTTTTCATAGCAGTTTTAACCAAAAATTTTCCTCAACAAAAAAATTTACACCCAACTTTTATTTTAATCAAAGTCAGCGGTTTGATTGCAGAAAATTTAATTCAAAACAATTTTAAATGTAAATAAAACCAGGGCATAGATGTTATTTGAAACCGTTCAATTTTAGATGATAAAATCTAATGTATTTAAAAGTTTTTTATATCCCCATACAAAATATTTTAGTCAAGGGGGAAGGCCATATGACTCCCCATTAAAAAAATCCTAATTACTATTGTTGAATAAAAAAAAAATAAAATTATTGTTTAACTAATTTACCATTAACCATATCCAAAAATTTACCGGAATTGGGGTTAAATTTCCTTCTCCCCCTGTTGATATAAAAAAAAATTATCATTTTGAAAACAATTTGGAATTATGTCGTGTTAATTAGCTGAAAAAAAAAAAATATTATAAGATGTTCCACCATTTCCCCCCCAAAAATTTTCCCATCTAGTATTCAAACTAGACTGGGGATGATGTAAATTTCAAATTTCTTTCTGCGTATCTTTTCTTTATAACACCCCCCTGTTTTTTTCTTTTTTCCCAAAAAAGAAAAAAAAATTTTAGAGGGGGGGAAAAAAAAAAAAATTGGAAGAACTTTCCCCCATTATGTTTAAAATTTAAAACATGCCCAAATCAGTTCCCCAAAAAGAAATAAAAACCCAAGTTTATTTATTTAGAATTTGGGTTTAAAGTTTGTTGGGTGTTGTTAGCAAAAGTGGTTAACACAGTTTCCTAATAACTAAAATTTTTTCTGTTTTAACCCAAAGGTTTGAATTTTTCGTTTCATTTTAATTTCACTACAAAAGCAGTGATTCAGTTTTCAACCGATTGGGGACCCCAAAAATGAAATGTTTTTTCCCCCTTAAAAATTGGCCCTTTAAAGCAGAATAAAAAACATATTTATAAAAACAAAACCTTCACTTTTCCTTTTAATAGTTTAAAATAAGAAAAAAATCCACAGCTACACATTTTCCCCCCCCCCCCCCCTTTGGGGTTCATATTTACTTTAGAGCATCCAAAAACCCATCAAACCTTTCTCCCTACACATTCCCCTCTCTTTTCACACTCAAGCAGATCTCAACCCCCCTTTGTAAGAAAGATGCAGGAGTTCCCCCCAGTTTTTCCAAACCAAATTGCATGTGAAAGTCTTAAAAACATTTTATAACCCATTGTTAAACCCAAAATAAAAAGACATAATTATCCAATAGTTCTAATATTGTTCAGTTTTAAAGGGGGAACCTTTTAAAAAAAAAAAAAACTCCTTTTTAATACACACAACCGTATTTCATGTTCCCCAATGTTATTAAAGGCTACCTAGCCCCCCGTGGGAAAAACCCCAAAAAAAACGTTCATGTGGTCATTTTAATTTTGCAAAATGGGCTGCACAGAAGATCGCCCCTACAAGAAACAGTCATTCATTAGTGTTGAAAACATGCCCCTTAAATTAACAGTGTAGAAAACACTGTCAAAGCAAAAAAAACATCCATATGTTCTCATTTTTGTTCTTTTGTTCCACTCAGTGAGGGTGTTCCATCCTGTGTAAAGGAAAAACCTAAAAAATTAAAGTGATTGTCAATGTTACAATTATAAAAAAAAAACAAAAACAATTGGATAAATTCCAGTGCTCCAGCCGGGAAACTGTTTCCCAAACACATTTCTCCCCCGGGAGAAAGTAAAAACATCTGTAAATCTGTTATTTTGTACTTTTTATTTCAACACAAAACACAGTTCTGAAAG
Organism: Cyprinodon tularosa; assembly: GCF_016077235.1. NCBI lineage: Eukaryota > Metazoa > Chordata > Actinopteri > Cyprinodontiformes > Cyprinodontidae > Cyprinodon > Cyprinodon tularosa. The sequence goes on from NW_024039455.1 coordinate 19,410, forward strand.
AAATTCACATCAAAATCCAAGAATTCTGAAAGCGTGAGCCGGAAATAGCACAGAACTGAAGCACTCCCAAAATGCAAATGGGGGGGTCAATCAATCCCCCTGCTGTGAAACACAACTTATAACCAAAACGGAGACACCTCTGTCCCACAGAAGCACATTTTAACAGAAAGCTAGTAATACAACATCCAGCAAAAACATCTGACAATATTTCATAACACAATCTTGAAACACAAATCACTTCCGCACAATCTCAGCACAATTCAGACACAGACAGACAAATAGACAGCAGCGCGTGGTGGAACATATAACGGGGGAAGACAGACACACAGCAATAGATCAACCCGCAGCCAAGCACGCACACAAACACAAAGAAGCGTACAAAACACAGAAACACAGACAACGTCGTAGTTCAGTCAAGAAAAGACTGAAAAGAAAAGAAAATGTCAGGTGCCGGCTAAAAGAATGTATGACGCATCTTTTAATTTTCCAACTTCACTTTTACAAATCCCTTTTATTCTCATTTCAACTTCTCAGTCCTTCAAGGTGATTCAACCTGCTATCAGTCCTTTAAGGTGATTCAACCTGCTAAATTAATTATTCTCAGTCCTTTATACTACAAGCAACCCGATTAAGGGTGCCAAAGAAAGGTTATCCAACCTATTAGTCCTTTTCCATGAGTGATACAACTCGGTCCAATTAACCGGCTATTAGTCCTTTTCCATGAGTGATACAACTCGGTCCAATTAACCCAAATAATTATAAGTCCACTGGAGATGAGTCGAAATCTCCGGCTGATACAAGCCAAAGCTAACCAATACACAACCACCCGAAATTATTTTTTAGAGGCACAGGCATGGGTCCTCAGGGTTAAAGAATAAATTAATTTTTATTAATTTATTAATTAAGTAATTAATCAATTAATAATTTTTTTTAAAAACCCAGCTTAAGTCAGAGTTAACGTAAAGGCTCTGTTTGAACTAGCCACAGTTCCCTGTAATGTGTATTTATTCAAATCCTTAAACAACCAACTCTTTTAGGAGGGATTCTATCTACCTCCGACCACATGGCGCTTCAGACAACTGAAAAATAAAAAATAATCAAATACTGTCTTACCACACCGAAGTCGGGCCGAAACGGATCAATCAGGACCAAACAGCCGCCCGCCGAGATTCCAGAACCGGCACGAGCCCCCAATTGTAAAGGAAGAAAATATATTCTAAAATAGTTAACTTTGGAAAAAGGTTGGCTTTTCATTCTTCCTTTCCCAGGTCCACTCGGCGAGCTGCGTGTGGTCACAATGATAACCAGCAAGGCGTGTTGACGTCACAGAATTACAGAGTTTAATCCAAAATAAGACAATGCATAAACTTAGAAATAAGACAATGCACAAACTTACACCAGAAACTGCAGAACAACGGAGACATATATTCAATTACCTGACATAGGAGAAAGCAAAGACATACAAAGACATCTTTGGAGAGTTGCAAGAGCAAATCTGAATTGTTACTTCTATGTAGAAAGCTTTATCCTCTTGTATTTAATTTATTCACATAAGGCTGGCTTTTGCTCCTCCAACCAGGAGCCATCTCTGACACTGCCTAGAGCTTCACCTAATTTACTGCAAACATCTGGGGTCATTTGCTTCTTTGTTTTAACAAGAAAAATCGGAAAGCTTGTCCTGGCATCTAGAATTCTTAAAGTCATAAAACAGGGGACCTCACCATAAATCTCAAGAACAAACTTAAATTCAGTATTTTGGTTCAAGGAAAGGTTATCTTCACAAACTTGTTCAAAATTAAGAAATATGTTCACAAGGAGAGTATACAACATACCTTTTACACATGCCATAAGATTAACTGTATTAAAGACTAAAAATAATCATTTTTCTTTAACAAATGTGAGTGCTAGAAGGGTCTGAAGATATTCTATACCAAGTTTCATGTTTGTACATCAAACAGTTTAGAAGTGGGAGCGATACGAAAATATTAATCGTTTTGGATTTTGTCTGTGATTTTTGGAAAGTCTCTCATTGGATTTCTATTGGGGAAGTGTGGACTTCTTTGCGGTCTGGGCCAAACTGTCGGTAAACTGTGAATGCCACACAAATGAGGGTTACATTTCCTGAATCCTGACAAAAATCCCTACGTTTTGATGTATAATTTATTTCAACTGAGTGAAAAATTAGTTAGTGAGAACAATTTGTTCGGAAAAACCAGAACAGCTCAAAAGTTAGAGCACGCACTCTAGCAGTTGAAGTTGACTTCCATTATAAATCTGAAAATCTTTAAATTTTCTTTAAAAGTTTGAAGCTTCACTGAAGCTAAACTGTAAAAGTTAGCAAAAAGCCGAGTTAAACAGTAATAGCAGAAAGATACGGAAACATTTTAAAAGTTGAATGGTGTTTCTAGCTGAAAGTATGCTGAAGCAGTTAAAGGGCAAAATAGCTAAAGTTTTAGTGGAATTTTTGAAGTTTTACATGTATTTCAATGGGCCAAAAAAAGTCATAAAAAGCTAAATATTTAAAAAAGTGTAATAGCTGAAGTTACCAAAAGTCATAGCACACTAGCCCAGAAGAAGCTGAAAGTTTTGATACCAAATTTGTTGAAATCGGATGAAGTATGAAGGAGTTGAAAGAGTCCAAAAACGTATGGAAAGTGGAATAATAATAACTAGAAAAAGCTGTTTCGCAGAAACAGCAAAGTGGGAATGCTTTTTTTGCTGAACGAAATATAAAAATCAGCAAAAGAAACTGCAAGAAGGAAAAGAAGCACAAATTAGCTGAGGAACATATGAACATGTGATAGGAAGTCATCAGAAACTTCAAACTGCAGAAAAGATTTGAATCATCTGAAGATTTTGTAGGGTAGAATCATTTGGCAGTAAAATGGTAGAAACAGACTCATCTTAAAAGCTGCACAGCCAAACCATACATGATATCAAAAAATGTCTTAAATGTGGGCACTAGAAGAGTCTAAATGTAATGTCTCCCAAGTTTCTAGGAAAAGTTCTAAAGAAATTTTGAAGGGGTCCACCTACTTTCCAGAAACATGTCAGGCGTGTTATGAATTAGCAGCAAACAGAAAAGCTTAATTCCTGTCCAGAAAGAGAGCAGAATGAAGCCAACGTTCACAACATAGGCTGAAAAGTATGAAATTGGCTGAATTAGAAAAGAAATTACAAAGAAAAACTTGAATCTTATCTTGTTGAAGAAAAAAGTAGTAGCTTAAGGATGGGAAATAAAATGTAGAGGAAGATGCTATTGAATAAGTATCAAAATTTTGAAATCATATGTGGAAATGTCAAGACTTGGCAAAACAATTTGAAATGATTTAAATGATGTCGGTTGATCAGCATAAGGAAAACAGTGTCATCATTTGAGGATTGAAGATCTACAAACCTATGTACAAGACTGAACATGAGAAGCAGATGAAGGACAGATAGAGAAGCTTATAGAAAGAGAGCTAATACTACTTAAGGAGCTGAATGTATGAAAAAAAACAACCTGCATGTTACGAGCCGCTGTGGTGATGAAAGCACCGTTGGCAGGCTTAGGCTGCATGTTACAAGGTTAGCAGATGCTTTATTACAGTGTAAATCTTAGAGCCTTATTAAGAAATGTGCACTGAGGTGTGTGGTCAACAGGCCTTGGTAGTGTACTTTGAAGAAATTGGTTGAGTTTGGGTCATATCTACGAGCCATACGGCACAATGAATGAGTGTGTGTAAGGAAGAGGCTTTTATTTTGTAGAGTTCCTTTAGTCTTATTTCGAAAGTCTATCATGGATGTGTGTCAAGGGAAGGGTCATGCCCAGCAGTGATATAGAATCCATTTCTAAATATGAAATCACTGGTTTTCCATGTTATTGGGTGAATAGATAATGTATTAGAGCGTAAATGGGAGACTTTTATTGTGAAATTCGCTCCGGGGTATGTTTTGAAAAGGTCCCTAGAGTCTAATAGAAACAAGCTGGTAGAGTTTGGGTCATAATGCTGAGCCATTTGCATCAATTAATACACGAGTATAATATATAGGCTTTTATTATGTAGGGTCACTGGAGTCTTATTTTGAAAGTCTAGTAAGGTTGTGTGTTGAGAAATGGGTCAGACCCAGCAGTGATACTTGATGACTTTCCAATCATTAAATTACTCTTTTCCCCTGTTATTAGGGCAGTAGATGAAGTGGCAATGGGAGGCTTTTATTTTGAAATTTGCTGTGGGGTGTGTTTTGAAAACCCCCCTAGAGTCTAATTTTAAAAAAGTGGTTGAGTCTGGGTCATAATGTTGAGACATATGCTGTAAAAAAAATAAGAGTATAACAAAGAGGCTTTTATTTTGTAGGGTCCCCGGAGTCTTATTTTGAAAGTCTATCAGGGTTGCGTGTGAAGGGAAGGGTCATGGCCAGTAGTCATATTGTATCCATTTCCAAATGTTAAATCAGTGTTGTCTCCCTCCATTAGATTAAAATGTGCTGTTTAAAGTGGCACAGGCAAAATCCCTTTGAAGCTCGTTTACCTTGACAACGTTTAACGAGCCTTTCAGTGACAGAGAGAAAAGCGCATCACTTTCGTTCCTTTCGTCTCAGGCTTTTTTGAATGGGAAAATCAGCTCCGAACAAATGAGTGCTGAAGACAAACCGTAAATGTTATCTAAAAAATTCTTTCAGTCTAAGCGACAGCTATCCTCTGTCTCCAATTGGGGTAACGTTCATGGCTGTAGCTGATTCACAACCTTAATGGGAAGGAGAAATAAAAAGGTTTGTCACTCCTGCTGGTCTCATTGAATAACATGCAGCTCCATGGTAGACCTGAGCTGTCAAAAGCAAAACTTCCCCTCCGAACAAACAAGTGGTGAGCCAAAACCGTAAAAGGTATTCTAAATATTCTTTCACCGTGGATGTCAGCCATCCTTCTTCTTCGACTGTGCCAACTTTCATGTTTCTACTAAAAACTATTTGGCCACGGTGACGATGTAAAAATGTGCATTTTCTGAGTTTGAGGATTTTTCTCAGAATCAGCGTTTTCCTATGCCCGAACAAGTCAGTTAAACAGCTAAAGCATAAATGATATTGAAGAAATTCCTTCAATGTGAGTGTTAGAAGGTTCTGAAGATGTTGTATACCAAGTTTCATGTTAATACATAAAATAGTTAATAAATGGGAGCGATACGAAAATATGTATCGTTTTGGATTTTGTCTGTGATTTTTGGAAAATCTCTCATTGGATTTGTATTGGGGAAGTGTGGACTTCTTTATGGTCTGGGCCAAACTATTGGAAAACCGTAAATGCCACACAAATGAGGGTTACATTTCCTGAATCCTGACAAAAATCCCTACGTTTTGATGTATAATTTATTTCAATTGAGTGAAAAATGATGGAGTGAGAAGAATTTGTTCGGAAAAACCAGAACAGCTCAAAAGCTAGAGCACGCACTCTAGCAGTTGAAGAATTCCGTCCATAGACTTCCATTATAAATCTGAAAATCTTTAAAATTTCTTTTAATCAGTCATAGTCATAAGCCCATTTGTGGTTTCACAGCAGTCTGAACAGGAGCTAGAGCTCGACGCAGGAAAACCTCATTGGAAAAAAAATTTTAGAGATTAATTTTAAGTATTCAAAATGCTTCGTAGTTTTTTTGAAGAAGATATGGACTTGAAGAGTAATTTATTTTTGGAGTCTGACTGTAACAGCAACATTTCTTATGTTCTTGAGGTGTTGAGAAATCACAAGTTTTTGACGGAAGACATGTTGGGACTCGCATCATTATATCCCCAAGGAATTATATCCAATTTTGATGAATTTTCAACCAACCCTGAAGCTCAAAAATCCTCTTCTGACAACATTTACAGTGTCACTTCAGGCAACTATGATCCATCCAATGGTAATTTCTTTCATGCTAAGACGGGAAAAATTCCAAAAAGCTTGCCAGTGCACTTATATGACAGGAACTCATCAAGTCTGTCCAGCAGGAACCCCTCTCCTCAAAGATACCCAGACCTTTGTTACAACTTATGCCAAGAAGCCCCTACTGTGACACCCCAACTCTACTCTAAAACCTCTGATCTAGAAGATTATTCAATGACCTTCTTGACTCCTGGTGGTCAACAGCCAACTGATTGTGGGAGATTGTGCGAACAATTATTCTTTGAGAATGATTTAGTTCTGGAATCCGAAACAAACAAATACTGCCTTATAGCAAATTTGTGTGAAGGAGGAACAGCAGACATTTTTGAAGGAGTAAACCAAGAAACTGGAGAGATTGTTACAATAAAAACAGAAACAGAAGACTGGGAAATCAATACAAATGAGGAAAAAAAGGTATTACGGAATATTAAAGCGCTTGGATCGGACAACTACAATATAGTCAAGTTTTATGAAGATTTTTACTACAAAACAAAACAATACCTTGTGTTTGAAAAGCTGGATATCGATCTGATCAGTTTTACAGAAGACATTGTAGGTGGTGGACTGCTTTTGTCTGATATTCGAGTTATTGCTCAACAGGTTCTGGTGGCTTTAAATTTTCTACATAGAAATGGAATGGCGCATAGAGATCTCGAGCCTAACAACATAATGCTGGTAGACCGCTCGTCACTAAAAGTAAAATTAATCGATATGGGTTTCACTCAGGAGACAGAAACAATGGAAAATATTAGGTGTAATCCTCTGCTTTACATGCCTCCAGAGGAAATTATGCTCATAAAGCCAGATGCAAGTGTGGATATGTGGTGTTTAGCCCTCACTTTGATCTTTCTTTACATTGGAGAACACCTGTTCGATTATGACAGCATGGAGGAAACAATGGCAGCAATTGTTAAAATGTTGGGTGAACCACATTGTAGTTATAAATGTTCCTCTTCTTATTGAAATGATTTCAGGGATTATGATCCAGTGTTGAAGCTGAAGTCTTTGGATGACCTGATGACAATCCGACCACCAACAAAAGACCCCATTGAAAGAGAGGATTTACTAAGTTTCATCGATCTTTTAAAACAAATGCTAGTTTCTACACCACAGGAGCGTATTACATCAGCAGCCGCACTTAAACACAGCTTTATTACAATGGACCACTTTTCTGACTTTAACAGCAACAGTTCTTATGTTCTTGAGGCCTATGAGGCGATGCGAAATCACACATTTTTGACGGCAGAACTGATGGGACTCACATCATTACATCACAAAGGAATTATATCCAATTTTGATGAATTTTCAACCAACAACTGTGAAGCTCAAAGCTCCTCTTCTGACAACATTAACAGTGTCACTTCTGGCAACTATGACCCACCCATAGATAATGTCTTTCATGCTAAGACTAGAAAAATCCCAGAAAGCTTGCCAGTGTCATCAGTTAGTGTCTCTGACCAGAAACAAGCATCGACACCCAGTTCCAGATGTATGGTAAACAAACAATGCAATTCTGAGGAACCACACTTAAAAGGATCTGAAAACACCAAATCATCACTTCAAGATATCAAAACCTTAACAAGATTCGATGATCCCTCACAGGTAGTTAAGGTTAAAACCAAAAAGAATTTTTGGAAGAGAATAAGGAAATTTTTCTCCAACTTAAACTGCTGTTGCCTTCGTTCGCCAAAAAGCAGCCATACTGGAAATTGAATAGAGTTAATTTTTACATCTTTTTTTTCCCTTTTTTTTTCTTTTTTTTTATTATTTATTTAAAATATTATTATTATTATTATATTTTATTATTATATAAATCCATACTCCCTTCCTTTATCCCCTCTTCTCTTCCTCCCTTCATCCCCTAATTCCTTCCTCCCTTCTCTCTTCCTCCCTTTATCCCCTTCCCCCTAGCCATATCCCTGTACATGTGTGGGTTTTCCCTGGGTACTCCAGTTTCCTTCCCACCTAAAAAAAAAAAATAAAGTTTTATTTAAATCAAAATTTCCCGCTTTTCTGGTATGTATGCAAAATAGTGATAAACAACAAAAAAAGACTTATATATTAATTTTTTCCCTCTTAATTAAATTGAACAGAAATACTAAATTAGTCGTACTTTTGTAAATCTAATCCAAAATATTAAGATGGATGATGGGATAAAATGATAACTTGGAATCCAGGTATATCCATGTATAAGAAAGAAATGTCTAAGTTATCTTGCATTTCAGAGTTCAAAAGCTGCACTTTACATTCAACAAATAGGGATACTACAAAACTTCAATGCAAGAGAAGTTACATAAACCTGTCTTTCCTTGATTATGTCTCGTATTGATGGATTGGCCCATATTGTTAAGAGATCAGGCAACAGTTATGTAGATTAGTCTTAGTTTATTGACCATACAGTCAATAAACCTTTAAACTTATATTAAGTTTAAACTCATATTAAGCCCTATCCCTGTCCATTTGTGGGTTTTCCCTGGGTGCCCCAGTTTCCTTCCCACCTAAAAAAAAACCCAATTTAAATCAAAAATTTTACTTAACATGTGTTCCTGCTTTTCTAGTCTGTATGAAAGATACTGAGAAACAAACAAACGAAAAAAAAAAACGACTTCAATTATGCTAAATTTAACAGCGATACTAAATTAGTTGAAGTTTTGTGAATCTATTCTAAAATATTGAGATGGATTATGGGATAATAATTAGTGTTACAATGATACCAGTATCAGGCAGGGCCCCGATCCAGCTCTAAAATTGTGTTATGAGGGTGCCCTAGAGACACTCCAAGACTGTTTTGAATACTCTGACTGGAACATCTTTAAGGCTGCAGCAACATATGGCAACTTGTTAAATATAGATGAGCATGCTATGACTGTGTCAGCCTACATCAACAAATGCATTGAGGACGTCAGCATCAAAAAGAGCATCACCACCTGGGCTAACCAACCACCCTGGATAAATGGAGAGGTTCGGAAATCACTAAAAGCACGGAGAACAGCTTTCAAGTCCGGTGATAAAGAGGCACTGAGAACATGTGTGCCAACTTAAACCGTCCCGTCAGATCAGCGAAGCAGAACCACAGCCAGAAGATCCAGGATCTTTTCTACGACGACAGCAACACCAGGAGGATATGGAAAGGCATTCGGATGATCAGAGACTACAACACACTCCCCCTGGTAGATGCAGCAAACACTGACTTCCTAAATGAAGCGAACAACTTCTTTGGAAGGTTTAAGGCACTAAACAGCACTCCAGGAGTGAAAGCTGTTCCACTTTAGGGGGAGGAGGCACTAAACATGGACGTAGCGTCAGCTCCTCCTTGCGTGCGCACATCGGGCAGACAGAATGTGCGCGCAAATGGAAATACTCCAGTTGGAAGCGTATTTCCATTTGCGTTATCCACAGCAGTTAGAACAGCAGCATGATTGGTTATGAACAGCATTTAGCTGAGAACGAGGTGAAGGGAACACTGTCTGCGTGAAATTAAACCGTGTCAGGCTGAGACAAACCAGTAAATCACCTGAGCAGCAAATGATGGAGGGGGACAGGACGGATGATGCCAGGGCATTATTTCTAAACTTCACTCAGTATTTTGATGTCTTGAATATGATTTATTTTATTGATATTTTATTTTGTTTAAAGTGGGATATTGTTAAGTGTATAGTAATTTTCCTATTATACACTTTACTGCTGCTGCTCTAGATGCAACATTTACTCATACTTCAAATGTTAATCAATTCTAAAACTGAAAACTAAAACTTTATTTACCTCTAGATTTATAATTATCTGTACTGGACTGATATTGCTAATGACCCGGGCAGACTTAATTAAATAATATTAAATTGTGCATGCATGTTAAACATTTTGCTCAACACCTGCAACTAGGCTAATGTATGTTAATTTTTCTCCTGTTTGTCTTGAGTAATTTCATTTTAAGTGATTATCAAAATTAGGGTTGGGCTGATAGACGATGCTAACGTCCATCCATGGGGAACAGATAATGATAACTAGAGCAAGAGTAGGTGAATTTTATTGATCATATTTCATTTATTTCACATCACCAACACAACTGAGGATAAGAAGCTGAACAAAGATCACAGAACGGCAAGTACATTTAATCTATTTATTACAAAGTTCCAGGAGAATTAAATGTGTAGCCTTAGGATTGAGGATCCCAACATATTCATCTGGTTTACACGAGTTTAGAAAGACAGTAAATAAGAAGACTGAGTTGTAGGGGTGGGTGGTAAGACCAAAATTCTGTTTCACGATTTGACACATCATGGTAACAATATATTTCACAATATAGTTGTTTATGTATAGTTATTCTCGAAAAATCTACAAAAAAGGATTTGTGTAATAAATAAAACCAAATTCTTTAGAAATGAATAATAGCTATTGTATTCTGCCAATCTTTAAAGTATTTAATCTTTATTTGATTGACATTTTTATGTCTTTTTAGTTATTTAAAAAAATTATGTTCTGCAGGGTGGGGTATCCATTTAGCAAAAACGAGAGGTCATCATCCGATGTCTTATTGATCATCTAGGACAGGGGTCGGTAACCCGCGGCTCCGGAGCCGCATGCGGCTGTTTAGCGTTCCCCTTGCGGCTCCCTTGAGCTTTTTCAAAAATTTCTGAAAATCGAGTTTTTTTTTTTCTTTTGTTTTAATATGGTGTGCAGGAGGTCAAACAAAAAATTATTATGTTTTCCAAAGCTGTAAACATTTGTATAATAAATAAATTTAAACAATAATTTGCGTAACGATTGCCTGCATTTTCGCTTGGTAATGAGAGGTTGGTAAAAAATAAAAATAAAAATTTGGAAAGGCATTTCCAGGGAAGGCAAGCTAAATATGCAGCCAATAACCAAGCTTGGAGGGAGAGAAAAATGGTGATTGCAGAACTTCTGGATAAATTAGAGGAGAGCAGATAAAGATTTAAGAAGTGGATTGCATCTCCAAACTCCACTACTGCTGCTAGTTTTGTTGCAAGGATGGAAAACCGTCCACAGATTGAACAGGTAGAGCTCTGATGCAGGGATTGGAACTTTCTTCCATTTTTTCCCCAAATCCTAAAAATATAAATCACACCAAGGAACGCTGGGATGGGGGATTTCAGGGTTAGAGAGCTCTGCTCTGATGGGTGTCAGTTCCTGCTTGGTTCCTCATGACTCAATCAGCTCCTCCCAACAGAAACACGTCCACCATAGAGAGATTCCTTGATCCTGTTTCTATAATTTCATCAATGCAACAAAACTTAACCGAGCAGTGAAGGGCTGTTAAGTGGCGCGGTGAAGCAGCGCGTTCACTGCTCGTCCCTCACCTAATGCTGCTATGTGACATTTGCTCGAGGATAAAGATGTAATTATGAATGCTTATTTTATATTTAAGCCCACAAAGTCATTTTCTATAGTGGGATAATACACTTAGGGCCGGATTTATCAAGATCCAATTTTGCGTGCAGTAATTTGCGCTCGCAAGCTGGAATTTTGCGCGAGGGGCTGGACCATGGTTTGCGGGTGATTTAACAAGAGCGATTGCGTAAATGGTGGCAGGTGTAAAACTGTTGGAGACGCCCTATTTAAATGATGGTTTTGCGCGTTTTGTGGTTTGCGGCAAAGTAGTTTGTAGTTTCTACAAACTAGTGCATTAAGAAATTTAAATCTTACAGTGATATAAAGAAAAAACTTTGGCAACCTTTATTCCCTAAGGTGGTATGTGGCTGAATTTCTACTTCACTGCAGTAAAAAAAAAAAAAAAAAAAAAAAAAAAAAAAACAGGTGTTTTGTATTGGCCTGTAGAAAAATGCACATACCAAATGGCTCACAAGAAGTGACTGTGGATGAGATTACGCATCCCCGCAGCATTGGCATGTTGCTCCACAGGCGCAGGTGGAGAACTCCGACCCCGTCGGACAGCACTTCGGACAGCACTTCTGAAAAACGAGATTGGGAGATCCCAGCTCTCGCTGCAACCGTACACTGGAATGACCCAGATGCAAAAAAGTGCAATGTTGCAAGGAGTTTTGTGATATCTGGTATTGCGTGGGTCCTCCTTGTGGCTGGCTCCAAATCCATTCGGAGTTCCCCCAACAGCTCCAAAATGGCAATGCTGGATAAACGACATGTTTTGATGATCGTTTCCTCGTTCATTCCAAAAATATTCACACGGAGTGAAAAAATGCATTCTCTGCGTCTCTTTGCTTCATTTCGATGTCTCCTTCTTGCGACAATAACCGCTGCCGTGTGTGCGCAATTACGCATACAGACCATTTGCACCTTCTTTTGAAACGTGTTAAATATAGAGTCAGATACCGTTAGCAAAATTGCTTTCAGGTTTGATAAATCACTTTGTGAGTGCTAAATTAATATATTTACATGTTCACCTCCCACAAGACGCACTTTTGCGTGTAAACGCCCCATATTGCATATTCATTGCAGAAAAAGTACTAAATGGATAAGAGGCGCTATTTAGCACGTTTTAAAGACCAAATCCTTTTAGCACGCTGTTGATAGATCAGTTTGTACATTTTTTAGCGTGCGCAGTGAAATAGCTCACGTTTTTATACACGCAAACCTTTGATAGATCCGGCCCTTAGAGCCCGTGTTTCCATAAAAGGCATGTATAAGACTTTTACATTTTTGCGGCACTAGACAGATTTATCTTTGGTTTTTTTGGTCCAATATGGCTCTTTGAGCGGTTTGGGTTGCCGACCCCTGATCTAGGAGAAGATGCATGTTCCTTGATGAAGAACTTTGAGTTTAGTAAAATACTTTTTAGGATTTTTATAAGTGCTGCTTTGTAAGTTTTAAGTAATTTATTAATTGATGTGAGATAAGGTCAGGCGCTCTATTGATAGTAAACATGGCAATGGTTTCACCTGTAGCCCATTTAACTTAAGTTAAAATTATATGCAAGATAACTTTACCTGATGGGCCTTCATCTAATTTTATGTAACTCCAAAGTGACAACACTGGCACGGCTTCCTTTAGACGGGCTCTTTATTAAATGCTGTGAAAACTACAGAAATAGAAGACAAAGTTTTAGATATCGATACATCTACAGACAATCAGGTGACACTGGCTTTAACTGAAGTTACCTCGTTACCGCCTGCCACTTCGGAGGTCTTTAACAGTTAAATTCTTCCTCGTCCACTCTAAATTAAAATATTAAGTAACCATAACAAATAACATTGCAAAATGATACAGACATAACTACAAATACCTTGACAGCTACAGTAAACACAAGGCTGCTCCACATAGCTCTGATCCAAGCTTCTGCTCCTTCTGTGTTTATTCAAGTCGCGTTGCTTTTCACATATACACAAATCTCGCGATAACTTTCAACCAAAAAACAGCTCAACACAAAAAAATAATGCGATCATTTTACGCATTCCCAAAACGTGAACCAAACAAAATAAAATACATTGTCTTAACTATTAGAAATAAACATACATTTTTCCAAGAAATAAATTATTTCACTGACACTTACACTCCCACCAAAATCACTTATTTGTTTTCAATGTGATTTTCCAATGAGTATCAATATTAGAGTCTGTTCTACTCTGTAGTAGTCTCAAGTAATGTCACTACCTTGTGAATAGGTCTTTCCAGATAGTCAACCTTGTCAGTGGTTTTCCTTTGTCAAACGTTGTTTCATTTGTCCTAAGCTTCACCTTTCGAACATTGCCGTCTGGACTTTCTAGAGTCTCTACTACTAGAGCTAGTTTCCAAATACATCTTGGAGCATTATCATCTTGTAGGATCACAATGTCATTAATGTGCATGTTCCGTGAAACTTTCTGCCATTTCTGTTGCTGTTGGAGATTTAGTAAATACTCTCGTTTCCATCTTTGCCAAAACTCGTTTGGTAGAAATTGTACTCTTCTCCATCTTTTGTCCAAGTACAAATCCTCTCTGCAAAACTGTTCTGGAGGGGGAAGAATAACTGAAGATTTCATTGTTAATATGTGATTGGGAGTTAATGGCTCCGGACCCAAGGGATCATTAAGACACAACACACTTAAGGGTCTGCTGTTAATGGTGGCCATTGTTTTGTAAAAGAGCGTTCTTAGACTAGTTGTATCAAGTCTGTTTGAGAATTTATCTAACATTGCTGTTAGTATGATTCGTACTGTTCGAATTTGACATTCCCAGATGCCTCCCAATGTGGTTAGCTGATGATACGTTCATCACAAACTCACAACCAATAGCTCTTTGCGATTCTTGGTCCATATCCTTCATTAGCTCCAAAAACTCTCTTCTGGCTCCCATAAAATTTGTCCCTTGGTCACATCTTAGTTGTCGAACAGGACCTCTTATGGCAATCAGAATCCGAAGAGCATTCATAAAAGCATCAGTTGATAAGTCGTCAAGGGTTTCAATGTGCACAGCTCGTGAACATAAGCAGGTGAACAATAATCCATATCCTTTGACTTCCTTTCTTCCTTCCTTTACCATGAAAGGACCAAAACAGTCAACACCGCAATATGTAAAAGGAGGTCCCGTTCTTGTTCTTACTTCCGGTAACTCTGCCATCTGTTGGACATTTGTAGTCTTTCTATATCGCCTACATTTAACACAGTGGTAAATGTGTTGTAAAATGTGCTTATGTGTTTTACTGTTTACACACACAAATCAGCTGATGTATTGTCTTATTGTTTACTTGAGTATTGTAATTGTGACTGCTTCTGTTGTGTAAGAGTTGTGGATATCTTTACACATTTAAACATTTGACAAATTTAGTCTAATTAAAATGTCATATTTGTGCAGTTGCTTCATTTAAGGTATTGATGTGAAGTGTATTGTAGTCTTGAACATAAAGGATAAATATAGTTAAAATATTAAGTACATGTAACATATTTATTTTGATAATTGATAGTTAAATATGAATTAAATTCAGGTAAAACATTAAGTAAATGTAACACCTTTCTTTTGGTCATATCGACACAATTTTATTATTGGTTTTTACCAAGGGTTACTGTTATATTGACTTAAGATTTTAATTAGACCTACTCAATTTTATCTGTCAGGATACTACATTTAGTTATTCAGATGTACTTATTTTTTTAACTCACATTTACTAAATTCATAAGTAATATCTACTTGATTTTACAGCTTTTAGATTTACTCAATGTTTTTTTGTCATGATGGGTACTCTAAAAGTGACCCAATTATGCAGAACACCACTGACGGACACAGGAATAAAAGTTCAACAAGTTTATTTTGACACAAGCACACAGAATGTACTGGTTCTGGCTCGGGCCTGGACACTGGTTCACCAGAGTCTGCGTGAGAGACAGTTCAGTTAGCGTTGCACGTTGGAGCGTGTTTTCTTGATGATAACTGATTGTACCTTGAGGGTTCTTGAGGTTTGCTTTGGGAGAGTCACTGTTGGATCTGGAGAGGAGTTGATCAGCAGAGTCCGCTTGCTGCTTCAGCGTCTCACGTCTACTAATGAACAGACCTTGGCATTGGGTTTTCCAGCTCTTAGTCCTGAGCTGCATGGAAGTTCTCTACGGTTCTTCGGGTTTGGCTCTGAGGGTCGGCTCGGCAGGTTAGCTCTTCCAGAGCTTCACAGAGGAGACACTGGTTTCCTGGAAAACAGAGACAACGGTTAGAATCCTGGCTGGATTAAAGGTCACAAGATACACAGAGAGTCTAGGCTTAGGCGCTGACCAACTGGATCAACACTGCGGCGTTGAGGCAAGGTCTGAAGACAGCTTATATAGTGGATCCTCTGATGATCTTGATGGGCTGCAGCTGTGCAGGAGGCTCCCTCAGAAGGATCCACGGCGGACTCTGCTGGAGAAAGGTGGAACTTCTCCAGCTCCCAACAGTACCCCCCCCTCAACGACCGCCCCTTGGCGGTCCGGAAGAGGTCGAAGGGCAGGAACGCTCGTACTCCTCGATTAGGGCAGGGTCGAGGATGTACGAGCCCGGAACCCACTGGCGATCCTCCGGTCCGTAGCCCTCCCAGTCGACGAGGTACTGCCAGCCGCGACCTCGTCGACGGGAGTCCACGATGCGTCGAACGGTGAAGGCAGGATGACCATCGACCTCCAGGGCGGGTGGTGGGGAGTCGGAAGGCGGGCACAGAGAACTCGAGATGACAGGTTTAACTTGGGACATGTGGAAGGTTGGGTGAATCCGAAGAGAGTGAGGCAGTTGGAGACGGACGGCTGATGGACTGATGACTCGGGAGATCTTGTAGGGACCTATGAATCTGGGCGAGAGTTTTCGAGACATCCCCTTAAGGGGAATGTCTCGAGTGGACAGCCATACCTCTTGGCCTTCAGTGTACTCGGGGGCGGGACGTCTCCTGGAGTCGGCGAAGCGTTTGTTGGATTCAGAAGATCGGTTGAGGGTGGCGATGGTTTCTCTCCAGATCTTCTGACAACGTCGGATGTGTTGATTCACTGACTGGACCGAAATCTCTCTCTCGTCTGCGGGGAAAAATGGAGGTTGATAACCGAGACTAACCTGAAAGGGAGATTGTCCAGTGGAAGCAGATTTGAGGGAGTTGTGTGCGTATTCGATCCATGTGAGATATTGGTTCCAGTCAACGGGATTGTTGGAGGTGAGGCAACGAAGGGTAGATTCAAGCTGTTGGTTCATCCTCTCTGTTTGTCCGTTAGATTGTGGATGGTATCCAGAGGTCAGAGAGGGTTTACAGCCGAGTGCAGAACAGAATGCCTTCCAAACCTGGGATATGAACTGGGGACCCCGGTCCGAGAGGATCTCCTGGGGGATGCCGTGTAAGTGGAAGACGTGTTTAACAAGGAGCTGGGCTGTCTGGAAGGCTGTGGGGAGTTTCCTAAGGGGAACGAGATGGCAGGCCTTCGAAAAACGATCAACAATAGTGAAAATGGTGGACATACCTCGTGAAACTGGGAGGCCAGTGACAAAGTCAATTGCAATATGAGACCAAGGGCGCGAGGGAACCGGAAGTGGCTGAAGCAGGCCTGATGGAGGTTGATGTGAGGCTTTATTACGGGCACAAGTGGAGCAAGCCAACACATACTCCTTTACATCTCTATGGAGGGTTGGCCACCAGAAGCGTCTAGAGATCAAAGCGATGGTTCTACTGACTCCCGGATGAGCAGAAAACTTGGCAGCATGCATCCATTGGATGAGACGGGACCTGACAGAAGATGGCACATAGGTTCGGTTAGTGGGACCGTTACCTGGGTCAGGCTCTGTGGCCAGGGCGGAGTTGATAAGGTCAGTGATTTCCCAGTTTACCACTCCAACAGTGCAGGAAGCCGGAAGGACTGGTTCAGGTGTCTCGGGATGATCGACGGAGTAAAGACGAGAGAGAGAATCGGGTTTGACATTCTTGGATCCGGGTCTGTAGAAAATGATGAGACCGTGAGAAAAAGATGGACCACCTGGATTGACGAGGATTGGCTTGCTTGGTTGACTGGATGTAAGCCAGGTTCTTGTGGTCAGTCCATACAAGAACCGGATGCTCAGCTCCCTCCAGCCAATGTCTCCATTCCTCCAGTGCCAGTTTGATGGCCAACAGCTCACGGTCTCCCACATCGTAGTTCTGCTCTGCGGAAGAAAGTCTACGGGAGAAGAATGCACAAGGATGGATCTTTTGATCCGTGTCAAGTCTCTGGGATAGGACCGCTCCAACTCCAGAATCAGAAGCGTCCACCTCGAGGATAAACTGTTTAGCAGGGTCAGGCTGAATTAACACTGGTGCTCTGGAAAATAAAGATTTCAATTTATCAAACGCAGCTTGCGCCTCGGGAGTCCACTGAAAAATGCGTTTGACAGAGGTTAGAGAAGTTGGTGGCAAGGCGGTCTGGCTATAGTTCCTGATGAAACGACGATAAAAGTTTGCAAAGCCCAGGAACCTCTGTAGCTGTTTGCGGTTCTCTGGAACTGGCCAATCTAACACTGCCTTTATTTTGTCCTCAGATGGTTTTACCTGGCCGCCCTCGAGCACAAACCCCAAAAAGGTGACTGAAGACTGATGAAATTCGCACTTCTCGGCTTTAACGAACAGCTTGTTCTCCAGCAGTCTCTGTAAAACAAGGCGGACATGTTTTTTATGTTCAGCGAGGTTCCTAGAGTAAATGAGTATGTCATCAATGTAGACGAAGACAAACACATTTAAAAAGTCTCTGAGAACATCGTTCACGAGGGCTTGGAAGCAGGCTGGAGCGTTAGTTAGACCAAAAGGCATCACCAAGTATTCAAATTGGCCCAAGGGAGTCTTGAAGGCTGTTTTCCATTCATCACCTTCTCGGATCCTAAGAAGATGATATGCATTCCTTAAATCCAGTTTTGGAGAAAACTGTAGCTCCTTGTACAGGTTCGAATGCTGAGGCGAGTAGAGGAAGTGGATATTTGTTCTTTATAGTGATTTGGTTCAAACCTCGGTAATCAATACATGGTCTCAGGGAGCTGTCTTTCTTTCCAACGAAAAAGAACCCGGCGCCCAAAGGAGAGGAAGATGGGCGGATTATTCCTGCAGCTAATGATTCATTAATGTACTTTTCCATGGTCTCTCTTTCAGGCTTGGAAATGTTATACAACCTGCTGCTAGGTAGTGGTGCTCCAGGTAAAAGTTCAATGGCGCAGTCATATGGTCTGTGTGGAGGTAGGGACGTCGCACTGACCTTACTGAAGACGGGAGCTAGGTCATGGTACTCGGAAGGAACAGAAGAGAGGTCAGGAGCGTCCATCTCCCCCCCACCTCTAGGAGACCCCACCAAGGGGGCAGCCGAACGGAGGCATGTTTCATGGCATGAAATGGACCATGATTCCAGGTGACGTTCTGTCCAATTAATGTGAGGATTATGCTTCTCCAACCACTCGAAGCCAAGCACCAGAGGGGAGCATGCAGAAGGAAACACAAAAAATGTTATTGTCTCTCGGTGGTTACCTGACAGAAGTAGCTCGAGGGGCTGAGTTTGATGGGTAACTTGGTGAAGTCTTTTTCCGTCAATAGCAGAGACACTAAGAGGTTGAGTCAGGGGAATGGTTTCAATCTGGAGGGAGTACAGTATGCGGTAGTCATAGGCAGTAGTATGAGAAGTGGTAAAGGAGGCCATCAAGATGGCGGCGACACAAAGTGCTTACATCATGACGACCAAGCCCTATACAGGTGCTGGTCATAAAATTAGAATATCATGAAAAAGTAGATTGATTTCAGTAATTCCATTTAAAAAGTGAAACTTTTATATTATATTCATACATTACATACAAACTCATATATTTCAGATGTTTATTTTGTTTAATTTTGATGATTACAAATGACAACAAATGAAAATCTCAAATTCATCATATCAGAAAATTAGAATATTACTGAAGACCAATAAAAACAAAGGATTTATAGAAATGTTGGCCTACTGAAAAGTATGAACATGAAAAGTATGAGCATGTACAGCACTCAGTATTTAGTTGGGCCTCCTTTGGCCTGTATTACTGCAGCAATGCGGCGTGGCATGGAGTCGATCAGTCTGTGGCACTGCTCAGGTGTTATGATAGCCCAGGTTGCTCTAATAGTGGCTTTTAGCTCTTCTGAATTGTTGGGTCTGGTGTATTGCATCTTCTTCTTCACAATACCCCATAGATTTTCTATGGGGTTAAGGTCAGGAGAGTTTGCTGGCCAATTAAGAACAGGGATACCATGGTCCTTCAACCAGGTACTGGTAGCTTTGGCACTGTGTGCAGGTGCCAAGTCCTGTTGGAAAATGAAATCTGCATCTCCAAAAAGTTGGTCAGCTGCAGGAAGCATGAAGTGCTCTAAAACTTCCTGGTATGTGGCTGCGTTGACCCTGGACCTCAGAAAACACAATGGACCAACACCAGCAGATGACATGGCACCCCAAACCATCACTGACTGTGGAAACTTTACACTGGACTTCAAGCAACGTGGATGAAGTGCCTCTCTTCTTTTCCTCCAGACTCTGGGACCTTGATTTCCAAAGGAAATGCAAAATTTACTTTCATCAGAGAACATGACTTTGGACCACTCACCAGCAGTCCAGTCCTGTTTCTCTTTAGACGCTTCTGACGCTGTCTGTGGTTCAAGAGTGGCTTGACACAAGGAATGCGACAGCAGAAACCCATGTCTTTCATACGTCTGTGTGTGGTGGTTCTTGAAGCACTCACTCCAGCTGCAGTCCACTCTTTGTGAATCTCCCCCACATTTTTGAAGGGGTTTTGTTTCACATTCCTCTCCAGGGTGCGGTTATCTCTCTTGCTTGTACACTTTTTTCGACCACATCTTTTCCTTCCCTTCGCCTCTCTATTAATGTGCTTGGACACTGAGCTCTGTGAACAGCCAGCCTCTTTAGCGATGACCTTTTGTGTCTTGCCCTCCTTGTGCAAGGTGTCGATGGTCGTCTTTTGGACAACTGTCAAGTCAGCAGTCTTCCCCATGATTGTGTAGCCTATAGAACTAGACTGAAAGACCATTTAAAGGCTTTTGCAGGTGGTTTGAGTTAATTAGCTGATTAGAGTGTGGCACCAGGGGCCATCAATTTTGAACCTTTTC
The DNA here is from genome assembly GCF_016077235.1 of Cyprinodon tularosa. NCBI lineage: Eukaryota > Metazoa > Chordata > Actinopteri > Cyprinodontiformes > Cyprinodontidae > Cyprinodon > Cyprinodon tularosa. Next base: position 39,818 of record NW_024039455.1, read on the forward strand.
ACAATATTCTAATTTTCTGATATGATGAATTTGAGATTTTCATTTGTTGTCATTTGTAATCATCAAAATTAAACAAAATAAACATCTGAAATATATGAGTTTGTATGTAATGTATGAATATAATATACAAGTTTCACTTTTTAAATGGAATTACTGAAATCAATCTACTTTTTCATGATATTCTAATTTTATGACCAGCACCTGTATTTTTAAATACGCAGTAGAGGTATTTAAACGTAGTAGAGGACATGTACCTGTATATAAAACCTGCGCCCTATAATCCGGTGCGTCTTATGTGTGTGTTAAATACAGTAATGGCACACATAACTGAGACTGCGCCTTTTAGTACGGTGCGCCTTATGGTCGTGAAGATACTGTATCAAATTAATTTCATGCGTATCTCATATCATGTCTTTCATACCACATTTATTGGATTCGAAAATAATACTTTTTGAGGAATTTCCCAAAGCCTAAAGGACAAATTGCACCTCTATTTTATTATTAGAATAAGGATAAAATGAGGAATGACTACACTATAGATCATTATAGTGCCACCAAACTTGTAGGATACATAGATAACCTCATATGGATCATACTACAACTCTTACTCTGGGAAGATAGGCCAAACTATTTTATATTTTTTCATTGTTATTATAAGCATATGATAGCTAATACTTACACTATGGATCATTGTAGTGCCTCCAAGCTTGTAGGATACATAGATAACCTCCTTTGGATCATACTACAACTCTTTTTTTTTATTGTTATTGTAAGCACATAATAGCCAATAATAACACAATAGATCATTTTAGTTTCACCAAACTTGTAGCACACATAGATAACCTCCTCTAATTCATACTACAACGCTTACTTTGGAAAAATGTGCTAAACTCTATTTTTATATATTTTTTCATTGTTATTATAAGCATATTGTCAGGATCCAAGTTTTTGTGTTCGTCTGTTTGTCTTGTCTTTTGTGTTTCTCCCTTCCACCCCCAGGAGGCGCCTGGCTCCGGAAGGCCTCCTCCTCACACACCTGCAAGCTGTTGCCTCATCACCGGACTGCTCTTAAGCTGCTGGTTGCCACTACTTCGAGTCCAGAGTGTTTGTCAGTTTGGGGTACACTAGCCAAGCCAGTCTAATCTGAGTTTTGCATTTTGAGTTTTTGTCCTCTAGCCAAGCTGAGATCACATTGAGTTTTACTGAGCGCCTTTTTCTCCCTGAGTCTCAACTTTGTTTGTTCTTTGCCTTTCGGCAGGAAGCCTTCCTGCAAACTGGACCTTTTCGGACCGCCTTCTCCCAAGTGGGATCAACTGAGTCTTGCACTGAGCGACGGATTCCAAACAGGAGGTTTGGATCCAGCCACTTTTGAGCACGCTGAGATCCCTGTCTGAGTAAGGAAGTCATCTTCACCACGACCCTTTCAAGTACCACAGGAAAACTGAGTTGCAACCAGCGGCTGCATCATTCCACTCCGTCCGATTTCTGGGTAAACCCTGTTTCCGCCCTCCACCGAATCAAACAAACTCTTGAAGACCAACACACAGACTGGAGTCTACGTGTCTCTTCTTCTCTGGAAACGTGAGTGGCATCAAATCCTCTCCTTCAAGATTAGCAACTCCATTTTCTCACTGAGCCTGAATCAAACAATCTGTTTTCCCCTCGTCTTCCAGTTTCCGGCTGAGCAGAGTTCGGAGGAACTCTGCACCAAACTCATATACACTTCAATTAAGCCCGTTGAACTTTTATATTGTGTCTCTCTGTTTGGCTTTGCTGCATGTGGGTCCAAGGCTTTAGAAAAATCATGACACATATATTAGCCAATAATTACATTATAGATTATTGTAGTGTCACCAAACTTGTAACACACATAGATGACCTCATCTAGTTCATACTACAACTCTTAACTTCAGAATATGTGCTACACTCTAATTTTATTTTTTGATTTTTTCATTGTTATTATAAGCAGGCTAGGTGCACAATCTCTGCAACAGGAACCACAGCACTGAGTGTTGTGTGCACTGCACAAAGTATACCTGTCGCAAATGCAGGAAAGACTCACTTTGGGTTTGTGAAAACTGCTAAATGGGACAATTGTAGCTTCATATGTAGTGTTTTCCTTGGGTGAAATAAATGTTACTCCAATAATGAAGTAATACTGTTTGTCATTTTCTAAGCTGAAACATTGATTGACAAGAAAAGGCACGACAAGACAAAATACAATTATTCTCTAAATTGTTCTTTCTTTCACATAGTGAGCTTTGTGTTGGATTAATTACACATGAGTTATTCTACTTTAATCATATTATTATGCTTACACACTGTGATCATATTATTATGCTCACACATTTTGTTATCCTTATTTTACTTATATCATAAAGAGTGTTGAAATATTTCACTTGCTTTCTCTGTACTAATGTTTTAAGTCTGTGCAGACGGAGTGCTGATTGTGAGAGCTGGCTGCTGAAGGTCAGCCGGTTCAAGGAGAGAACACGGGGAACTGCACGCACTAACACCGGAGAAAGGAGTGAAAGCTCTCCTTATCTTATGATATTGTATGATGTTATGCAGAACTTCTGGTTCCGACTGGCTTCACCCCCTCCTCCCTCTAGTAGTCGGAACCAACATTGTAGCTAGGGCGTTCCTTAATAAAGCCTTGTAAGGGCAGAGCTGTCTCAGAGTGGTTTGGAGAATTGTAACTGAACAGTCTCTGATCACTCTCCTTGCAAGTAAATCATACTAAATTCTCTGTGTCTTTCTTTGTACAGGTTACTGAATAAAATGTTTGGTGTTTAAACCTAACACTTTGCAATATAAATGAGTCTGTTGGTGAATGGACAATATAAATAGGTTCTGGCTTGCCTTGTTGGAAAAGCATGGTTATGACCTGTTCTCAGGTCAGGAACTAGGCTTTCTTGGTGAGGGGGTTGATGTCAGGCTCCCACTTTAGGTCCTGTGAGATGATTGTTCCCCGGAAGCGGAAAGACTCCTCAGTCTCAATTGTGGACTCACAGAAGATGATGGGGATAGCTGGGTCTGAGTTCTTCCTGACGTCCACAACCATCTCTACTGTTGTTCTCCCTGCACCAGCTCCCCAGATGGTCAACCTCCCTCCTGTGGGCAGACTCGTCACTGTCAAAGGCTTGACAGAGTGATGACTGGAGGTGCAGCTGTTGGTGTACAGGGAGACCAGAGTGAACACAACCCTGGGGGGAACCAGTACTGATGAGCAAGGAGTCTGAGACATGTTTTCCCAGCTTCACGTGATGCTATCTGTCAGACAGGAAGTCTGTAATCCACCTGCAGGTTGGAGTTGTAGACTAAAAGAAGAGTTTACAAAAAAAGTAAAGCAGGAAAAGCAGAAGAGTGTTGGAAAAAAAAACACTACTATTACTTTCTTTGTTATATTCTTAGGAAATGCTATTACTAGTGCAGAGTGACACATTGCTGCAGCTACACCTGATTCCTTTTTCTGAAATATGTAAAAGTAGATTTCACAGTAACTGTATGCTTGTTGATTTTTTTATAAACAGCATTTTTTTTTACTCCAGGCTGGAAATGTCCCCAGATTTACTTTCAGAAAACTGCTTACCTTACCTCTGACTGAAGACGCTATGTTTTTGTTAAAACAAAAAATTTATCATAATTTCCTTCATTTTATGAAGAATTCTTTTCTGTAAAATCCTCAAAATCGATGTTGTAGAGGAAATTCCATAATGAGCCATCCTTCTTTGTCTGCTTTTTGAGTTCTTTAAGTTGCTCTGACCCTGCTACCCCAGCAGATGGCAGAAGAGATCACACTCTATAACAACTATAGAGGATTTGCAGAATCTTAGATTAAACCCTGAAAGACCTAAGCTTCTTAGAGTCTGCTCTGTCCCTTTGTATAGATGGCTTTACCGTTGCTTCTCCTGTTACTGTAAGTCTGATGTCCAGGTGAATGCCAGATGTATTTATACTCCTTCACCGCCTCCACTTCTTCATCCATTATGTAAATAGCATAGTACTTTTCCCTGTTTTTTTCTGAAGTCTACAGTCATCTCCCTTGTTTTGTTCAGATTCTTTTTTTACATCAAGCACCAAACCCAGCTCCCTGTACTCAGCTGCTTGTCCATCTCTGGTGCACCAAAATGACTCCAGAGTCATCTAAGAATGAGTTGCAGGTGTCCAACATAAAAAACAATGGTGAAAGTACTGTGCCCTGTGATGCCCATTGCTGCTGACTACTTGATTAGACAGTTGACCCTTCAGTCTCACAAAATGGGGTTAGTCTTTGATCCAGGGGATTGTTCTGAACTGAATTTACCCAGAGAAAATAAGAATATCAAATAAGAACTTCAAGTTTCCAGGTTATGCTTGATATTCACCTTTCTGGTAAGTGAGATAAACTCCTAAGGCCCATTTTACAATGCAGGTGTAATGAAAAATCCAAATTCCTTAACATGTCCCTGTTGACTCCATCCTGATTAGACCACAAGGAATCATTCAGCAGTCGTTACGGATCAGTTAACCTACTTTTTACTTGTCACTGTGTGTACACTAGACAACAAAGGGCATTTGTTACAGTACTAATTCCCTGCTGGCACCTTTCTTTCTGTATCTATTGCTTCCTCATCTTAATAAAGAGCTTATTGTGCATTACTGGCCCTGCCTGTAACCACATCTATTTGTTTTGGATGAGTACCAAAGAACAATCTTGAGGTTGTTAGATGCGTCATGCAGAAACATTTTTGATGTATAAAAACTTAACAGCTTACAGTAACTTTAGTGTATTGTATTTATATTTTAAATAAATGTTTCTCAAATAAAGACTGTTATTACAAGTACTCATGGATCCGTTAAGGTTTCATAATTCATACACTCGGCCTCTGGGTAATAACCACTTGACGGAAGAATTTTCCTGCGTTGCCTGTTAAAGCAGCTCCCAGAAGCGTTAAGAGTCTCTTATTTTTTATCAAGACATGTTTAGAAAGACAGATGATCATCTCTTCAGAAAGTAACAGTTATATTTATGATAAACCAAGTGTGCTATTTTTGTGAAAAAAAAAAAAATATAGAATTCCAGAATAAAAACATGTGGGGTGACGGCTAGTCTGCCTTAGTTAGCAAAGGGAGAGGGACACATTTTATAAAAAGTTGTCTGTGCTTGTAAGATAAGGGTTATCGGTGCATAATTGCAGAAATAACTAATACCAGAACCAGAACAAAGGTGAATACACACGTTAAGGAGGGAATGAAGAGATTCCAGCACTGCGTAACTTTAAAGGAGGAGTATATATGCCAAACAGAACAAAGAATGGAATAATCAACAGGTCTGGACAGAAGGATCTAGAGGGGGAAAGGAAACTGGCAGGCACAAGGGGCCAACAGAGACTAAACAAGTAATACCTAAGTTTTCAAATACAACCAGAAAAAAACTAGAATAGCACCAAATAGAAATGAAACCAATGACTTAGAGATCACAGGATGACACAGATCAATGTGTCATCCTGTGATCTGAAAGCCCCAAAACAAAACTTAAACAGAACAAAAAAGTGCAGAAAGGTTAGAACCATGAGATAACTAGTAAAAACTTGCTTGGCCCATCCCTGATCCCAGTGTATGTGTGGGGAGGAATTCCAAATCTGCTGCAGCACTCCTCCTCATTGCTATTAAGAAAAAACTAAAAATAAAGATTTTTATCGCAGCTAAAATGTATTTGGTTTCTGAGATATTGAGAGTTTTGGGAATTTTAGGAGTGTTCTAAAAAGCCTTGTAAAAACAGTTATGTCTAATGTGCTTGAACATGCCTATGAGCACACTGGATGACACAGTGTGGGGGTGTACTATTTCTCTGAAAATTGTACAATTTATTTTTTCTCTTAAATTATTCCCTGGAAATGAGAACATCTGTTCTCGCCAAACAATCCCTCCTCCAACAATACAGATCGGAGGAGGGAAAACTGTGCTGCCTTGTAACCCTGCCTTGGAAATAAAAAGAAAATACTTTTTTATATGCCTTTGTCCTTGTGCCTCACTGGACGGACCACCACAGCACCATTTACAGAACATTTACCATCATACATGACACGCATCTATGACTGCATGACTTACAGTGTAATATCATATTATTTATTTGAAGTAATTACTGCATCTGTGCAGTGGGTCATGTAGAGGATCCGCCTGCAGAGCCAATATGCTGAGAAGAAAGCTCAGGTTGTTAAAAGGGGCCTTTTGCTCATCTTCATCCTTGTGTGTTATGTACCTCTTCAAACCTCTGTGCAGTTTGGGTCAAGATGGCTCTCTGGAATTCAGGGTTGTGACATCATGGTTGTTGAATCAGGTGGTGTTGCATTGGCTGTCTAGGTGTGTTACAGATTTTCCTTGGGGAAAAAAAAAAAAAAAAAAAAAATATATATATATATATATATATATATATATACACACAAAAATGTGTTATGTAACTCATCTACAGTTTGGTCATTTCTCTCTTTCAGGCAAGACTCTCCTAATGATGCTTGTTTCCTTCCTCGACACCAGGAATCTCAAAGCTGAAGCCTGGATACCTGATTCTAAAATTCTGAATTTCCTCAAAACTCTTTAATGGGTGTTGGATTACATTCCTTCCAGTGTGTTATTATTTAAGCTTCATGTATCTGGCTTCAGAATTGAAGCCTCTAGAAGTTGAGACATGTTGAGACAGACTTTACAAATAAAGGTTGGAATTTATTTTTTTGGTAGGCCCAGATCAAAAGTTACAGGTCCTGTGCACAAGAAATGAACATTTCAGACAGTTCCCAGGTAATCTTCTGTGACTGTGAAGTTTTTTTATAGAGTTACATAATACAATATTTAGCTGCTTGGCCTCTAAGCACAGTTCAAACTACAGGTACATATTTGTAATACATACACTCGCCCATGTTTGGCATTTTTTAACCTGTAGATGGTTTCTATGCTCTTAAATCCATACCTTACCCTTTTCGATTATTGTCAGCCTAAGCTTCTAGAATACTAGCATAAGACCTGAATATTATGCTACATGTTCATGAAGTATTTTTTAAAAATAAAATACTCTGTTTTGTTGAATCTATTCTATTAGCTTCTCTTTTACAACTGAAATACTTTATTTAACATGAAATATATTACATGTAGGGATAAAAGGTTTAGGCGAAACACACCAGGTTGTCATTCCATCAATTGAAGGGCCATTATTTGCAGATGTATTTTTACACAGTCACTATAAAGATTAAAAATGTAGGCTCCTATGTGCCACTTTAAAAAAAAAATCTAAGTTCCAAAACAAAATAGACTTTCAGCTTTCTTTTCAAGCTGCAAGACTTCCTGTAAGTAAATAGAATACATTAATGCACTACCATTCAAGCTATAAAGTATTTTCCCCAGTGTAACGTTATCGTGGTAACAGCGATTATGGCAAGCCATTTTGATATGTATTCTTCTGGCTAAATATATATTTTTTCTCAGAAGTTTCCAATCTTGATTTCCATCCATAGATTTAAAACATTTATTGATTAAAAATATAGATAAACAACGATTTAAACAAGACAATACTAGTTTGTATAAGTTCTTAAAAACGTTTTAGCATCGTTGCTGGTTCAAGACGGGTGCCAACAGAGGCCAGTGTCCCTGTGTAATTTGCTTTGATGTCTCTTTATGGCCCCTGTACTGAGGACATAATACTAAACCAGTCACTAATATATTGTATGTGTTGGCACAACTGAAAATAACTGATCTTTTAGAACAAGTGGCGAGTCACACACCACATAAAAGGTTTGAAAGATGGTTTTCACTTTCATTGTGATTTGATGCCTGATTTATATAGAGGGATTTTGTTTTAAAATAAAATGGTAACTTTGTTTTAGTTTAAGTGAAGTAATTGTTATATTTTTAGGGGGTTTCCCAGTCTGTTTCATTGTTGTTTGGCGTCACATGCTGAAATGTTTGGGAATCCCTGCCCTTAGAACTATATCATTTTATCAGACTAACAAAAACAGTAAAAGTGATGCACTTTAAACTGCAGCAGTTATTGAAATTGGATCAGGGCTCTGCGACCTGCCGCTCCAGAGCCACATGTGGTCTTTTGGTTCTATTGCCAAAAGACCACCATGTGGCCACATTGAGTTTTATTTTATTTATTTTTATTTGTCTGCTTATCAATATGTCAAGATTTATGCCCAATTCATATCATGGCCTTCCTTTTGTAAGAAAATGATCCAGTTACTTATTTTTTCACGATTTAATGATTTTTAACCCTCCACCAGAGGACACTAGAGCTTTTTTTCTTTTGTTTCTTATTTGTCACAACTTCGCCTTCTTCCTGATGTCTTTTAAAAAAATTTCTGATATGGTCTGCCATAAACGAACAAGCAAGATTCTTTTTATTCATTCAGCTGTGTCTGTAAAGGTTCATTTAAAGGATGGCCTTTTTTTCCAACTTCCTCACCAGTCATGGGCAAAATGTTGTTTAAAGAGTATATTAAATGTTTTATATCTAAAAAAATACATAATAAATTGCTGTTATATTATTTAAAAATAATACTTCCAAATATTAGGTCTGTACCCAAAAAACATGACTTTAAATACACTGAATGCTTTAAATTCCCCTTACATATGAATCTTTGCATGCCGGACTGTCCCGTATTGCTCTGTGTTGGCGACCTGTCCAGGGTGTACCCTATCTCTCAATCACTGAATTCTGGACATAGGCTCTACTAAAATAATGACTTTACAGATATTCTTACACCTACCGACTGCTCATGTTGAGCAAGCCCTGTTTTTTTTTTCTTCTTAGAGGAACTATTGTTTGTTCTTGCTGAGCATTTTTTATTAAACTTTTTTTTTTTTTTACTTTTCTTTTTGAATTTCAATAGCATGGTAAGAAAGTGTGATCTTCATCCTGTGATGCAGCTATTATCATTAACTTAGGTAATCTTTTTTCAAGGTAGAAAAAAATACTGTGATAATTTTGATTGCAGTAAAGTAAGCATGTTTTTAATCCGGTAATGCTATATCTAATAATTCAAGCATTCATTGGGTCCTTTTAACGATAACATAAAATGGTGTGATGTTTTACAAAAGCTGAAGCTGCAAAATTCTGAAAATTGAAATTTTGAGCATTTTTTTTATTTAGTCAGTTTTTGCATTTGCAACTTGCTTCTGAAATTAGCCAGCAGATCCATTTAACCTTTGATGAAGATCAGTCTGCAGAGTCCAGACAACTCCCAACAGCATACTAAAGCGGCATCCTCCTGCACCAATGATTATGGTTGAAGTCAGCATGGACATTGCACCCCAATGTCCAAAATTAATATTGTGGTTGATGGCCCAACAATACTTTTGGCAATATAATGTTAATCATTATACATTGATACATTAAACCATAGGTCCAAAAAAATGGGATGCTTTCCTTTCCCAGAGACAATTCAGAAACGACTTCCTCTTGAGTAGATGAATCACATCAAATGATAGATGTAGTTTTTCCCAGACAGCTCACGATAATCCAGACCACTGATCGATCACTGTGGCTTCTAATTTCCGTACAAGATGGATGGAGCACAGTTTGGTCAGTTAATGGGTGTAAGGTCTCTCGAGTGCTCGTGTGACATGGAGTTAAAGTGAGTCAGATGTACATTAAGTCAAACACAAAACATTCTCCCTCGCTATGCAGCTGAGATGTATTACAACAATTATCACATTTAATTATAGTAACAATGTGATGGATTGAAATGTGTTCATTATAAGTCAGATGTGTTTACTGTTTATGGTTATATTTGCACACTTTATGTTTTATAGATCTGAAAGTTATTTTTTTTTTAATATATCACATATATGATGTTCTTACCAGCAGTTTGGTTTAAGTACAGTCATGTTCTATACATGTAGTGCCATATATGACCAGCAGGGGGAGTCTAGCGTGAGTTGGCCATACTAAAGAGCACTGGAACTTCCTCCTCAGCTAATACATGCTACAGCAGAGGAAACAACGTGTCTGTGGCTTATTTACTCACTTATCCCCCTTTTCAGGTATGAATCTGCATATAAACACATCTGTGCCTTTGGTAGTGGGTTTACTAAGTGCTAGACAGCTCTTGAATATGTTTCATTACCAACTATTTGCACATCTTTTGTTGTTAAGAATGTTTTGTACAGTTAGCTGATAGCTCATAGCAGCCAATGTAGATCCATGTGTGTGTATAGCATTATATTGATTATACTATTTGTTATTGTTATGTTTGTGTAACACAATGGTCCACAAAGAAACCATACAGTTTGTTTCAAGTCTGGAATGTTTCTGTATGTGTGTAAGTTATGATAATTCAGCTAATACATGCTACAGCAGAGGAAACAACGTGTCTGTGGCTTATTTACTCACTTATCCCCCTTTTCAGGGCTTTTACATTTGGAGGCACCGCTGGGATGGTGATTGTGAGGCTGGAACTCTACACCAGAAGAGAACACCCCACATCAACCAAACCATTTTCATAACCTACAACCCAGGAAGTGGAGTTGGCAGTTGCAACAAGGTGATACCCAACCAGGAGGACTGTGTATGCTGAGGTAAAAAAAAAAAAAAAAAAAAAAAAAGCTACAAGGGAACATCAGTTCTGTGGCAACTGGAAAATCAATATTCTTTAGCCAACTTCAACATCTCTGAAAAAAAAGAGAGAAAAAAAAGAGAGAAAAAAAGAGAGAAAAAAATAGGAAAGAGAAAATGGATTCAGAAGTGGACAATCTACTGTTTGAGATTAAAGGAGCCCTCTTCCAATCTACCACTGACCATCTGATCAGAATATGTGATTACCTTGGAATTTCAGGAACAGACAGAGAAAATACTACAGGCAAGACCCGTAATGCTCTTGTTTCACTGATCAGCAAGTATATTGACGGTGATGAACTAAGACAACTAGAAGACAATGGGATGTCAGCATTGCTGAGTTTAATGGACATGATACAATCAGTGCAGGGAGTTGTCAAAAACAGCGCTCAAGAAAAGGAAGATGAGGAAAATGAGAAACTGGGCAGAGAACTGGAACAATTAAAACTCATGGTTCAACAGAAAGAAATTGAAATCCAAGCTCTGGCTTACAAAGATGCAAAAAATATTGAAACTGTAGTAGTCCAGGCTGCTCCTGTCCATGTAAACAACCCCTCATGGAGAAAGGACTTTAAAATTGCAGGTCAAATTGGTGACCCGGGGCAAAAAGACAGACTAACATTTTCCAGCTTGGCCCGCCAAATTGAAAATGGTCTCAGTAAAGGCTACCCTGAGTCAGAGATTGTGGATGCTGTTATTAGGGCAATAGTACCTGGCCTACAGCTGCGTAGCTATCTAGAAGGAAAATGTGACCTGTCCCTTCCCACTCTTAGGAGAATTCTTCGTTCACACTATCAAGAGAGAAGTGCAACAGAGTTATACAAGCAGCTTACCACAGAAGTGCAGAGTAGTAGGGAGACACCACAGAATTTTGTGATCAGAGCAATGGATTTGCGCCAGAAAATATTGTTTGCTTCACAAGAGGCTGAGTCTGGCCTTAAGTACGATCCTGCATTAGTGCAAAGCATGTTCATGCACACAGTCCTCACAGGCCTTCAAAGTGACAATGTAAAGACTGATCTCCAACCCCATTTATCGAAACCAAGTACCTCAGATGAGCTACTCCTAGAAGTTTTGAATATTGCCTGTGCTAATGATAAAGAAAGACAGGACAAGAAGAGGAACACGACACAGAGGACCGCTGGTATGCATGCAATTCAGTCCAACGACTCAAGTAATGAACAGAAACAAGGAGGCCACCAAAATGTTGCAGCACTTCCCTCAGATGTGCTGTCAGACCTAAAAGAAATTAAAGCAGATATGGTTTTGCTCAAAGACCTAAAAACAGAGGTTGCACAAATTAGAGAATCCATTCATAATAAAGAGGATAAGACTAAACAGCAACCTGCAATGTGTCAAGAGACAGAATATGGTTTCCCCCATCACGTGACCTATGCTCCTCCACATCTTTCTTCCTGGAACAAGGAGGGGACAGCCATGTATAATTATCAGGGAGGGCCTCTGCAGGTATATCAAGCTACCAGTGGTCCAAGGTTAATGAGAGGAACTACTCAGTTTCAACAGAGATTTGCGCCACAAAGATACCCAGCGCCCCGCCCCCGACCGAGGTGCCTCGCATGCCAGCAACAAGGAGAAAACTTCTGTCAGCACTGCTACAGGTGCGGAAGCAGCGAACATTTTCAGGCTGGCTGTAGAGGATACCGAGGCCTGGCCACCACTACCAGAGAGCATCCTTTAAACGAGGGAAGGTTGCCCCCACGGGACAGGGAGTAACCACACCTGCCAAGATGTCCCAAGAATGTGCCAGCTGTGGAGGGATGGAAGAACACCAACGGTTTGGACAGTGTTCATTGTGCAAAAGAGTGCTTTATTGTTCCAAAGAGTGCCAGGAGAGTCATTGGACAGAACACAAAGAGACCGGCAAGCACTCTAAAAATACCAAAAAAGCCTCTGACAATGTACATCTATGCAAGACTGTGATAGGTAAAAAGAAAAACGCCCTAGCAAAGAAAGACTCTACATTAATTGACCTGGTTGGAAAAAAAATGCCTCATTAGCTGTCATTTACAGTGGAAGAAAACACAGGCACTGTGGGACACTGGCTCACAAGTTTCTGCAATTGATGAAGCTTGGAAAGCGGAAAACATCCCAGATGTGAAACTCAGAGACATAATAGAAATTGTTAGCCCAGGTGACCCCCTACAAATTGAGGCAGCCAATGGTACAGAAATGCTGTATATAGGATGGGTGGAAGTAATGTTTAAACTGGGAGCTGATCCTGAGGAGTTTTATGTTCCAATGCTTGTCATGAGAGGCAGTCAACTTCCCCGCCCCATTATTGGCTTTAATGTTATTGAACGTGTTATTATTAACAGTAAAAAAAAAAAATGAAGAAGTATGACGAGAGAGAGGGACTTATAAAAATAGTGAAAGCTGCTTTTCCAAGTTTAAAAAAAGGGAATGAAAAGGCTTTCATTAAAGCAGTCAGTGTGGAGCGAAGCGAGTATCTTGTGAGAACAGCATGTCAGAGGATGCATGTACCAAGCCATAGTGCTGTCCAAGTGAAATGCACTATAAATGCCAGACCATTCAAAGAGGACACTACTTTAGTGTTTGAACCAGATGAAAACCCACTGTGGCCAGAGGGACTCCAGTTTTGTGACACACTGTTTCAGGTACAGAAAGGCATGCAACCTAATGTTATCCTAAGTGTACAAAACTATACTGATCACGACATCACATTAACAAAAAAGGTAGTTGTAGGCACAGCACAGCCAGCTACATCCGTGTATCCATTCTACATAGACGACGATGCACAGTTGTCTGCTTCTGTGAATCATACAGGTGCTGGTCATAAAATTAGAATATCATGAAAAAGTAGATTGATTTCAGTAATTCCATTTAAAAAGTGAAACTTGTATATTATATTCATACATTACATACAAACTCATATATTTCAGATGTTTATTTTGTTTAATTTTGATGATTACAAATGACAACAAATGAAAATCTCAAATTCATCATATCAGAAAATTAGAATATTGTGAAAAGGTTCAAAATTGATGGCCCCTGGTGCCACACTCTAATCAGCTAATTAACTCAAACCACCTGCAAAAGCCTTTAAATGGTCTTTCAGTCTAGTTCTATAGGCTACACAATCATGGGGAAGACTGCTGACTTGACAGTTGTCCAAAAGACGACCATCGACACCTTGCACAAGGAGGGCAAGACACAAAAGGTCATCGCTAAAGAGGCTGGCTGTTCACAGAGCTCAGTGTCCAAGCACATTAATAGAGAGGCGAAGGGAAGGAAAAGATGTGGTCGAAAAAAGTGTACAAGCAAGAGAGATAACCGCACCCTGGAGAGGATTGTGAAACAAAACCCATTCAAAAATGTGGGGGAGATTCACAAAGAGTGGACTGCAGCTGGAGTGAGTGCTTCAAGAACCACCACACACAGACGTATGAAAGACATGGGTTTCTGCTGTCGCATTCCTTGTGTCAAGCCACTCTTGAACCACAGACAGCGTCAGAAGCGTCTTGCCTGGGCTAAAGAGAAACAGGACTGGACTGCTGGTGAGTGGTCCAAAGTCATGTTCTCTGATGAAAGTAAATTTTGCATTTCCTTTGGAAATCAAGGTCCCAGAGTCTGGAGGAAAAGAAGAGAGGCACTTCATCCACGTTGCTTGAAGTCCAGTGTAAAGTTTCCACAGTCAGTGATGGTTTGGGGTGCCATGTCATCTGCTGGTGTTGGTCCATTGTGTTTTCTGAGGTCCAGGGTCAACGCAGCCACATACCAGGAAGTTTTAGAGCACTTCATGCTTCCTGCAGCTGACCAACTTTTTGGAGATGCAGATTTCATTTTCCAACAGGACTTGGCACCTGCACACAGTGCCAAAGCTACCAGTACCTGGTTGAAGGACCATGGTATCCCTGTTCTTAATTGGCCAGCAAACTCTCCTGACCTTAACCCCATAGAAAATCTATGGGGTATTGTGAAGAAGAAGATGCAATACACCAGACCCAACAATTCAGAAGAGCTAAAAGCCACTATTAGAGCAACCTGGGCTATCATAACACCTGAGCAGTGCCACAGACTGATCGACTCCATGCCACGCCGCATTGCTGCAGTAATACAGGCCAAAGGAGGCCCAACTAAATACTGAGTGCTGTACATGCTCATACTTTTCATGTTCATACTTTTCAGTTGGCCAACATTTCTATAAATCCTTTGTTTTTATTGGTCTTCAGTAATATTCTAATTTTCTGATATGATGAATTTGAGATTTTCATTTGTTGTCATTTGTAATCATCAAAATTAAACAAAATAAACATCTGAAATATATGAGTTTGTATGTAATGTATGAATATAATATACAAGTTTCACTTTTTAAATGGAATTACTGAAATCAATCTACTTTTTCATGATATTCTAATTTTATGACCAGCACCTGTATTCAGACTCACAACACCAAAGATAGTGATGTTTCCTCAGAACGCTGGGATCCCCCAATTGATCTCAGTCACTTGAATGAGGCTCAAAGACAGGTTGTAACTAAGATGTTAAGGGAGGAGTCAGATTCCTTCTCGCGATCAGACAGTGACATTGGGTGTATAGAGAAGCTTCAGTTAAAGATTAACTTAAAAGATCCAGAACCCGTTTCTCGGACCTACATGTCTGTTTCTAAACCACTATATGATGAAATGAAGGACTACTTAACCGATTTGATTGTCAATGGATGGATTGAGAAATCTCACTCATCCTACGCTTCACCTGTTGTTTGTGTTAGGAAAAAATGTGGTTCACTGCGTCTGTGCATTGACTACAGAGACCTGAATCGAAAAACTCATCCTGATCGACAGCCAATCCCTAGAGTCCAGGACATTATGAATGGACTTGGCGGAAACACCATGTTCTCACTGCTTGACCAGGGAAAGGCGTATCATCAGGGGTTTATGGCAAAAGACAGTAAGCCACTGACAGCCTTTGTTACACCCTGGGGATTATATGAATGGGTCAGGATCCCATTTGGACTTATGAATGCTCCAGCAGCCTTCCAACGCTGCATGGAAGAGTGCCTAGAAGGACTTCGTGACAAAATATGTGTACCATATTTGGATGATACACTAGTGTTCAGCAAAACATTTGAAAACCATGTTAATGATGTTCGGAAAGTTTTGCAAAGACTCAGACAACATGGAATAAAGCTAAAACCTAGCAAATGTGAGCTTTTTAAGACCGAAATTCGCTATCTTGGAAGGATTGTATCAGCAGAGGGTAATAAAATAGATCCTTCTGACACTGCGGCTGTCTGGGTTTTAAAGGACAAGGAACCAAAAACAGTTGGTGAGTTAAGGCAAATTTTGGGACTGTTGAGCTATTACCGCCAATATATCAAAGACTTTTCCCGCATCGCTGGCCCGCTGTATGACCTAACCAAGGGACCAGTTAAAGATCAAAGTCAGTCACCCGTTAAAGGAAGAAATTCACAAAGAAATATGAATCCAAAAGTAGTGTCATCTAACACTCCAATTGAATGGACAGAAAGTCACCAACGAGTCCTTGAGGAGCTGATAAATTGTCTGATTCAGCCACCTATATTAGCATTTCCAGATTTTTCTCTCCCATTTGTTCTTCATACAGACGCATCCAGTAAGGGCCTGGGAGCCGTCCTGTATCAAAAACAAAATGAAAAGTTGCGTGTTATTGCATATGGTTCCCGAACGCTGTCGGTGTCAGAAAGAAACTACAATCTCCATTCTGGAAAACTGGAATTTCTTGCTCTTAAATGGGCCATTAAAGAAAAGTTCCGCGACTATTTGTACTATGCTCCCTTCTTTACGGTTTACAGTGACAACAATCCATTAACCTATGTATTGGCAACTGCAAAGTTAAATGCTACAGGCAGCAGATGGGTTGCAGAACTTGCCGATTTTAACTTCACCGTTAAATATCGTCCAGGCAAAGAAAACATTGATGCTGATAGTTTGTCTCGAATGCCACTGGATGTGGAGAACTTCATGGCTGGGTGCACAGAAGAAATGTCCTATGATGCTGTAGGAGCAACTGTTCTGGCAGTAGAGACACAGTCCGAGTCAAATGCCTCTTGGTCAATGCCCATCTCTGTCTGCAGTCTGCTGGATACTCATTGGAACCCTGCTTTAGTAGCACCAATACATATAGAACAAGACCAAAAAGATGACCCACAGATTAAAGTTTTGTTGCAGTCCAAATTTTCTGGCGTAAGGCCTTCTCGACATGAACTAAACAGACTTTGTCCACAGTCGGAGTTTATTCAGGGAATGGGATAAGCTGGAGCTGGATGAAAAGGGGGTGCTCTGGAGAAAGACTGCCCATCGGAAACAATTGGTTCTCCCAGAGCAACACAAAGCAAGGGTGTTACATGACCTACATGACCAGATGGGTCATCAGGGCACTGACAGGACAGTATCTTTGATCAGGGATCGTTTTTTTTGGCCCTATATGCAGCGGGAAATAGAACAGTATGTGATGAAATGTACCTGTCTGAAACAAAAAAAGCCTAGCCGAGGGATAAGAGCTCCCCTCTTAAACATAGTGACCACACAGCCATTTGAACTTGTGTCTGTGGATTTTTTCCATCTAGAGAGGTGTTCAGGTGGCTATGAATACATACTGGTGCTTGTTGATCATTTCACACGATTTGCACAGGCCTACCCCACGACATCAAAATCTGGAAAAATAGTAGCTGACAAAATCTTCAATGATTATGCGATGAGATTTGGATTTCCAGCACGTCTACACCATGACCAGGGAGGCGAGTTCGAAAACCAACTTTTCTCTCAGCTGTCCAAATATTGCAACATTGCAGGTTCAAAAACTTCCCCATACCACCCTCAGGGAAATGGTCAAGTCGAACGCTTTAATCGGACATTGATTCAGATGCTCAAAACTCTCACTGATAAGGACAAGGCAAACTGGAAAGACTCCCTAAATAAGCTTGTCTTTGCCTACGACTGCACACGGACAGAGGTGACAGGATTTTCTCCATTTTATTTGTTATACGGTCGCTCCCCAAGACTGCCCATAGACACGTTGTTCAGCCTACCAACAGAAACAGGAAGCCATGATCATCATGCTTATGTCGAGCAGTGGAAGGAAGGAATGCAGCAGGCTTATACAATTGCACAAGAAAATGCACAGAAATGTGCTCAGAGAAACAAAAGAATCTACGATGCGAAAGTAAGGAGCACATTGTTGTTCCCAGGTGACCGGTTGCTAATAAGGAATTTAACACCTCGTGGTGGTCCTGGAAAGCTCAGAAATTACTGGGAGGACACCATACATACTGTGGTGCAGCAGGTGTGAAAGATGTACCTGTGTATGAATTGAGACCTGAAAATGGGAAAGGGAGGTCCAGGACACTCCACAGGAATCACATCCTGCCTTGTGATCACTTACCACTGGAAAGTAAGACAAACACACCGGGTAAACCTAAACAAAAAGCCAAAAGAAGAGAGGAAGCCAGGGAAGAATCAGAAGATGAGGATGATGAAGATGAATATTATATCATGGACTCATCATTGCACTCATCAACTCAGCCAATAACATCAGCACATGAGTCACCTGTAACTTCACCTGATGCAGTTGAATCTGGAACAATAAACTATACACTGGGAGTTGACCAGCCTGAACTTCATAATGAGGAACAGTCAGGGAACGAGGATATCCAGATTCAAAATTTACCTGACACTGGGACAGAGACATTAGTGGTTCCCACTGATCAAACCTTAGAACATGAAACTGAGATAAGAATACAGCGACCACAGAGACTTCGACGACCCCCAAAGACATTAAGATACGATAAAATTGGTTCTCCATCGTGTTACAGTCTCGCTACACTTCCCTATTATGCATCGCCCCAAACCTGGATAGATCCTGTGGAGCTATGCAACAACCAGCTCTTCTTATTTGTATAGACTGTAAAATGGAAAGTGGTGTGGACATTTCCCAATCACCAGGTGTGAGAAAAACTGTATTAGAATACTGTAAGCACCAGATTAAGGGCATTATAAATGTGAGTGTGTGGTCCATTCAAAACACTGTGAACAGCTCACTATGTGAAAAAGTGAATGTTCTGTAGTAGTTTAAAAAAAAAAAAAAAGTTTTGTTAAGTACTTTAAGTGACAGAATTCGACTGAGAAGATTGTATGGTTCACAGGCTTAGGCCCCTCAGAACTGTTTTGCCATGTTTTGCTTTTGTCCTGGTAGAAATAATTTGTGATGTTGAGGACAACATCTAAGTCTGTAGGGGAGTGTGTGATGGATTGAAATGTGTTCATTATAAGTCAGATGTGTTTACTGTTTATGGTTATATTTGCACACTTTATGTTTTATAGATCTGAAAGTTATTTTTTTTTATATATATCACATATATGATGTTCTTACCAGCAGTTTGGTTTAAGTACAGTCATGTTCTATACATGTAGTGCCATATATGACCAGCAGGGGGAGTCTAGCGTGAGTTGGCCATACTAAAGAGCACTGGAACTTCCTCCTCAGCTAATACATGCTACAGCAGAGGAAACAACGTGTCTGTGGCTTATTTACTCACTTATCCCCCTTTTCAGGTATGAATCTGCATATAAACACATCTGTGCCTTTGGTAGTGGGTTTACTAAGTGCTAGACAGCTCGTGAATATGTTTCATTACCAACTATGTGCACATCTTTTGTTGTTAAGAATGTTTTGTACAGTTAGCTGATAGCTCATAGCAGCCAATGTAGATCCATGTGTGTGTATTACATTATATTGATTATACTATTTGTTATTGTTATGTTTGTGTAACATAATGGTCCACAAAGAAACCATACAGTTTGTTTCAAGTCTGGAATGTTTCTGTATGTGTGTAAGTTATGATAATTCAGCTAATACATGCTACAGCAGAGGAAACAACGTGTCTGTGGCTTATTTACTCACTTATCCCCCTTTTCAGGGCTTTTACAACAACACAAAAACCAAAGTGCTTTTCCATACTTTAGGTTTATTGTAAATATATACTCAGTGATCATACTCATCAGTCTGCTGATGTCTTGCAGAGGCTTGGTATCAAAACTTTTATTCAACAGAACCAGATATAAAGAAAAGTACCATGCTTGTTTGTTTTTTTTCTCCGCATGTGTTATGAGACATGTCATCATTTGAAGAGTCTGCATCACCTCTTTCATGCAGTTTTCAGATGTATTGTGCAAGGTATATCCAACAAACAAGCCAGAATCATGCTCATCCATTGATGAAGGGAAGGGAAGTTAAAACGGACTCATCAGACGCCAAAGCCAATCAAAAGCTGCTTTCTTTAACATCAATATTACAAGAAAAATAAATTTTTTACAATTATTTTTCTGATTACATTAACTGGTTTCTTCATGAAGAGGATGCAGTGCCTTAAAAAAAAATTCACTCCCTTACAGCGTATTCTATCACATAACTTCAAACACAGAATGTTAAACTCAGCAGGTTTTTATGTAATTGACCGACAAAGTAATGCATGATTGTAAAGTAGAAAAAGTTCAATTAATCATTCTTAAAGTGTTACAGTTAGAACACTGCACCCTAGTCAAGGCCTGTGAAGCCAATTGGACAATACTTAATAAATGTAAAAACGAAGCTTTCATGAACAAAGAGCATCCATTGGACAGATGGGTTAAGAGGAAAACCTTGGAAGTTTAAATTAGGGGCTACAGAAAAAAATTCAAAGCTTTGGAAAATTTATAAGCAATTTTCTAATACATTATAATAAAGAAAGAAAAGATTGAAAAAAGAATAGATGATGTAGTTAAAATCCTTAATCTCACACAACTCTTAAAGGCCTTCCCTAATATGAAACATTGTTAAGGACAGTTAATCTGAATTTTGTTCCATTACTGTTGAAACCAAAGAATACAATTTTTTATGTGTTAAAAAATATTCTGGTAGGTATTCTTTTTTTTCATATTTTATTTATTCATTTATTTTTTTATTTTAATAGTTTTAATGTTTTTGAATTTAATTTTTTCAAACTCTTTTCCTCCCGGATATTTATCAATATGACTTGCATTTCACAAATCACATTCTCTTCACTTCCAACCTAATACAAACGCTCACTCTTGACAAGCATATTGACTAATACAATAGTGTTGATGCTGTTAAAGAAAACCAATAGAAATGCATCTTCACTCCTCCCTCCAGAGAAAAGCCCGCCCCCAGAAGTGCAGAGAATTTGATCTGGAAAAAACGACATTTGAAAACAATCCAATTCATTGAAACGAAATCCACAAAAAACTACATTTGAAGAAAAAAGTAAACTAAAAACATATTTATTTATTTTAAAGAAAACTTAAAACAGTCAAAATTTAATCTCTGGATAGTATTTTTTTAGTTTCGGAAATTAGTTTTTTCAAATTTCCATTCACAGAATTTTTCTTGCTTTCAAAAATAATGGAACATAAATTGTTAGAGGCTAAAAAAAGAAGACTTGAGACATGGAAGGGGGGGTTAACTTTTCAACAGGACAATCCCCCCTAAACACACCACTCTGAGCTACAATTGTTTTATTTCAAATTTTAGTTTTAAAAAGTGAAATAAAATTTTAGTTGAAATAACATTTCTCTTTCCATATCAACCCATCTAATATCAATCGAAGCTTGTGGTTGTAAGTTGACAAAATGTAATTCATGTCAAGAATAGATTTTTTTAAGGCAGTTCATCCTCTCATCGTACCTCATGGAGAAAAACGCAGCAGCAGGCAAAGCAGTTCTGGGATACCAGCGGTAACAAGCCGCTCTAGATTAAGTTTTATTTCTTAGACCTAATTAGGAGACTTCTTAAAGAGTGGTCAGTAGACTCTTCAAAGACACCATTGATGCATCTTGTTTCCATCATAGAAAACAGTCGTATCATTTACCACAGCAGAACATGATGGATGAGATCTTTGGGGACCCTAAAACTGTAACCCATATAATCCATATCAAACTGTTAGATGATTTACCTGAGGTGAACCCAAACTTAATTCAAATAAAACCAAATCTATATCAATAAGGTAAAAGGTTTGGCAAATTAAGTTATTTTAGCTTGTTTATATGAATCAGAAGTTTCAGCTCAGCCCACCATAAAGAGCAAAAACCCGCAAGATTAGATCCCTGAAAATATCCCAAATATACAAGACAGAAAAAACCTTCACTTGAGATTATTACTTCATCTCACATACCTCAATATTAATTACAGGTTTTAAGCACGACAATTCTGTCTAAGAAATCAATAGAAACAAAGAAATTGCAACTTCCAGCACTTATTTCAGCTACAATGCAGTTTTCTTACATATCAACCGGCCTCATTTCAAAACACTCTTGCTACAGCATGTTGTGCTAGTTTTTGTCAATCTGTACAACTTGCTCTTTAATAAAAAAAAAATACAATATGATGAAAACCTATAAAAAAAGATGATAAAGAATGATTTTAAAAAGATGAACATGAAAAAAATGGAATTGTAGCAACATGTTTGCCCAAAGATAGTTGAAATCAGAATGCTTTTTTTTTTTTTTTTATCACATATTAAAGAAAATATATCATGCAAAGCACCACTCATGACAACCTGGGAGAGAAAAGACAAATGTTAAAGTACTGCATCACTATATAGTGCCCTGCAAAAGTATCCACACTGTTAGTCTTTTATTATATTTTGAGATTTTGACCAATTATAATTGCATAGTTGTGAATTAGAATGGAAATCTAGCATGGCGTTCTAAAGCTTTTTAAGATTAAAATAGAGTTCGCCTAAACTGCTAACCTACTAAACACGAATGTTCACCTGATTTGACAAAGGGGGCAAGGAGATGATGAATCACAGATGTAGGGAAGAAGGCCATGATAACTCTAAAGAAAGCTGCAGAGACCCGCACCTCAAGTGGTAGACTCTGGTAACATTTCTGTTATTAATGGAACAAAGAAAATTGTAAAAAGTCCACTAAATTTAAAACCATACAGGAGTCAAACATGTAAAAGATGTTTGGCCAACATGCATGATTCTTTGGGAACAAATGAACAGTAGTGAAGCATGGTAGTGGCAGCAACATGCTGGTTGGATTCTTCCCTTTAAGAGGAAGGCAGCATCTGGCCAGAGATGACAAGAAGTCTAAACTTGAGCAAATTTTTGAAGAACTGGCAAACATTTCTGCACAAACAAAAAACCAAAGTAAAAAACATGCAAAGCTGGAGGAGGTGTTTCAATTAGAACCTACGACTATGACAGTAGCAGAATGTTTTTCCTTTCCCCCCATCTTTTACAATTATGGCCAGCATGGTCTTGATCTGTCTCATAATATCTAAAAATACGTAGACTAGGGCTGGGTATTTTCGCTAAAGCCCTGAATCGATTCGATTTTGATTCCTACAGTTCTAAATCGATTAATTTCGATTGGGTCTGTTTATGCATAATGAAAGTGGTTCAACTGTGTTTCAAAATACTCATGTGTTTTATTTTTTCCTGTCATATTAAACACAAAGCGCAAACTTGTAAATCGGACAGTTTAAACTTGAGATGTGAACAAAACTCTCAAAAGTGCAAACTTGTTTGTGAAAAGTGAAAAAGGGAAGCCTCACTCGAGCAAGCCGACGTGAAACAGCGGGGAATAAGCAGACATGCATGAGCTGCATTATCTTCACTGCACAAACCATATACTCTAACAACTACAGGGTGTTTGCTGGTCAGCCCATTTTTTTATGTCTTCAATCAACCTATTGGCTATATTTGCAGCTGTCTGGCTTGAAGTTGTCTTTCCTGCTCATTTGAATGTGAACGTAATGCCCGTCACTATAAAAGTAATTGATCTCATTCCCTAGACATCGATTAAATAGATTTTTTTTACCCAGCCCTAATGTAGACATTTCCACGTTAAAATATGAAGGAGGATGGACTACTATTGCAAGGCGTTGAATAACTGAATTAACTCAAGTCAAAAAAACAGAAAAGACAAACATCCAAAAAAGTAAAAAAAACTAAAACAGGCATGGGATGGAGAAGGGTTTATTGAACTAAATATGGAATGTACCAAACCTTTCAATAAATTACACAAAATGGAAGAAATACAAATGCTTGTACAAACCAACATAAAGGACACAAATCCTACAATGTCTGATTTCAGTGCTACACTCCACGGTATTTTTTCAGAGTTAAAGAGGCCTAAAGCAGACCTGGTTCATACAACAGGGTCATAAAACAAGTCAGGAGGAGAAACCTATATTCTCTTTAGTAGTGTCATTTGTTAGGAGGTCAGAGGTTTATCAGAGAATCATCAGGTCAGATTAACTGTGTACAAACTCTGATCAATGCTCACAAAGCAGCTCATTTTTATTCAAGTCAATCACTTCTTTAGACTTCAATATTATCACAATTTGATCAGAAATATGCAAAAACTAACAAGTTCATCCAGAATGTCTGTTTGCTTTCCATAGCTTTAGGAATGAAATGAATAAAATAATGTGGGATGATCAAGAGGGTCAGTTCTGGCAGTTTGAAAATAGGAAACATTGATTTGTTTGTTTATGGGATGTTTTGGTAGCTTTTCTCTCATTGGACCCTTTGTGAGCTCTGCACACCTCATTCCACTTTGCTGTAGTCCTCTGTGTGGCCTAGTACCTTCTTCCTCTGTCGTATCATATGGAAGTAAAGCTGGGGAAACACTGATGGGAGATACAGGGATGCAGGGAAATTAGTTAAAACAACAGGCAGGAAATAAGACCAAAGATTTCACAAATTCTTCTAAAAGCAGAGTTATGTACACATAAATAAATAATAGCAGCACTTTGTCCTAAAATAATTGTAAATGTATATTCTATGCACCAAAAAAATAAAAATTAAGTTTTATTGGATCATTATAATATCACTCTTAAAGTAAAAAAAGGGGAAACAAAATAACATTTAGTAAAAGATCCTTCAGCTTCAAAGATTCCAAAATATGCCAGTATAAATGATGAGCAAGATAAACACTAAAGACCTGGTACCAAGGTAATTATTCAAACCAATATGTTTCAGTCCCACTTATATAAAAATGTATTTTTTTTTAACTGTATGCATCTGATCAAAAACATAGCATAATCTTGCGATCTCTTTGCTTTAGTATTTTGTTAAAATTTTTTCATTCTTGATATTCTTGGTAATACACCAAGGGCCGGATCTATCAAAGGTTTGCGTGTATAAAAACGTGAGCTATTTCATTGCGCACGCTAAAAATGTACAAACTGATCTATCAACAGCGTGCTAAAAGGATTTGGTCTTTAAAACGTGCTAAAAAGCGCCTCTTATCCATTTAGTACTTTTTCTGCAATGAATATGCAATATTGGGCGTTTACACGCAAAAGTGCGTCTTGTGGGAGGAGAACATGTAAATATATTAATTTAGCACTCGCAAAGTGATTAATCAAACCTGAAAGCAATTTTGCTAACGGTATCTGACTTTATATTTAACACGTTTCAAAAGAAGGTGCACATGGTCTGTATGCGTAATTGCGCACACATGGCAGCGGTTATTGTCGCAAGAAGGAGACATCGAAATGAAGCAAGGAGATGCAGAGAACGCATTTTTTCACTCCTATTTTTGGAATGAACTAGGAAACGATCATCAAAACATGTCGTTTATCCAACATTGCCATTTTGGAGCTGTTGGGGGAACTCCGAATGGATTTGGAGCCAGCCACAAGGAGGACCCACGCAATACCAGCTATCACAGAACTCCTTGCAACATTGCACTTTTTTGCATCTGGGTCATTCCAGCGTACGGTTGCAGCGAGAGCTGGGATCTCCCAATCTAGTTTTTCAGAAGTGCTGTCCGACGTTCTAAATGCCATGTCGCCCTGACGCCCTACAGGAGAACCCCGACCTCCCCCCTGCGCCTGTGGAGCAACATGCCAATGCTGCGGGGATGCGTACGCGCAGTAATCTCATCCACAGTCACTTCTTGTAAGCCATTTGGTATGTGCATTTTTCTACAGGCCAATACAAAACACCTGTTTTTTTTTGTTTTGTTTTTTACTGCAGCGAAGTAGAAATTCAGCCACATACCACCTTAGGGAATAAAGGTTGCCAAAGTTTATATATATATATATATATATATATATATATATTTTTTTTTTTTTTTTTGGAGGGGGTGGGGGTGTCACTGTAAGATTTAAATTTCTTAATGCACTAGTTTGTACAAACTACTTTGCCGCAAACCACAAAACGCGCAAAACCATCATTTAAATAGGGCGTCTCCAACAGTTTTGCACCTGCCACCAGTTACGCAATCACTGTTAAATCACCCGCAAACCATGGTTCAGCCCCTCGTGCAAAATTCCAGTTTGCGAGCGCAAATTACTGCACGCAAAATTGGATCTTGATAAATCCGGCCCTAAGACGTCATGGTTTGAAATCATGCATGGAACGGCAGGTTCCTCTGCTTAAACCAGCACGTGTCAAGGCCTGTCTTTAGTTTGCCAATGACCATTTGGATGATCCAGAGGAGTCATGGGACAAAGTCATGTGGTCAGATGAGACCAAAATAGAACTTTTTGGTCATAATTCCACTAACAGTGTTTGGAGGAAGAAGAATGATGAGTACCATCCCAAGAACACCATCCCTACTGTGAAGTAATGGGGTGGTAGCATAATGCTTTGAGGGCGTTTTTCTGCAAATGGGACAGAGCAACTGCACTGTATAAAGGAGAGGATGACCGGGGGTATGTATTGGGAGATTTTGGGGAACAACCTCCTTTGAGGCTGGGTCTTTAAACATGACAATGACCCGAAGCACACAGCCAGGATAACCAAGGAGTGCCTCTGAATAATTATTTGCAGCTTTATCACACAACTAGTTAAAAAAATCATGTTTTGATTTCTTGATTTTTTTTATTTAGATTATGTCTCCATGGTTTCTGTGGGAGAAATCGCAGTGTATTCAAATACTTATTTGCCTCACTGTAGATAGATATCCATCTAGATCAGGGGTAACTAATTAAAAATCAGCGGGGTCTGAATAAAGAAAAATGACAACCAGTAAAGGCCCGGAGACATTTAATAATAATCCGTTACTTTTAACAGAATTTAACACTAAATTAAAATTAGGTTTTTATGCATCCATTTTATACATTCACTTTAAAAAAAAATATATATATATATATTTTTTTTTATATATATATATATAAAAAATATATAACTTTTTTCCATTTTAAACTCTAAAGTGTTTTTTGAATTAGAGAACAAAAGTCGTTCAGTTTGGTATATAAACAATTTCCTGATTCACATATTTTATAAAACGCCTGAACTGACATCCACATTTGGACAACATTTTTATATACCCCGATTGTCACTACAGCAGACAAAACAGCCCCGTGAACATGAAATACTAAGACAAGTTTTGCTTGTTTACTTACGGGGGATGTAGGAGATCATGACAAGGATGAGGAAGGTGTAGTAGTCGAAAGAGAAGTTATACTTGTTGGGGAGAGTGACGGAGTACAGGCCTGACTTCTGCACGTATGGCAGAGCTGCATAGATGGTCAGCAGTTCTCCGCTCACTCCCATCGGATACAGCACGATGAAAAACGTGTATCTGCAGTTGGAGATTTCAGACAAAACAGGCAGAAAGGGAAATAAATAATCCATCCTAATACTTTATTGATCACTTCTACAACGAGGGAGTGAGAGGTGGGAACCATCACTATTATAGGCAGCACTCTACTGTAGAAGAGATCCGTGTTGTAGGTTTGGAAAAATATTTTCTTAATAGAAAAAAAACAAGCATATACTGAGCAAACAAATACAATTGCAGCCAAGGCCAGAAAAAACACTCTGTTTAATCTCATTAGATATAGAAAATATAAGACATAGACAAATTGTACTCCAAGTTAACAACAGATTCTGAAAAGATTGTTTTAAGAAACTAAAGTGACAAAAGATAGAAATTTAAAATGAAGAAAAAACTGGATTTAAAAATCCATGAACGGATAATTTTATGTTGAGACCATCAAAATTAATATACAGGTAAAAGCCAGTAAATTAGAATATTTTGAAAAACTTTATTTATTTCAGTAATTGCATTCAAAAGGTGTAACTTGTACATTATATTTATTCATTGCACACAGACTGATGCATTCAAATGTTTATTTCATTTAATTTTGATGATTTGAAGTGGCAACAAATGAAAATCCAAAATTCTGTGTGTCACAAAATTAGAATATTGTGTAAGGGTTAAATTTTGAAGACACCTGGTGCCACAAACTAATCAGCTGATTAACTCAAAACACCTGCAAAGGGCTTTAAATGGTCTCTCAGTCCAGTTCTGAAGCCTACACAAACATGGGGAAGACTTCAGATTTGACAGCTGTCCAAAAGGCGACCATCGACACATTGCACAAGGAGGGAAAGACACAAAAGGTTATTGCTGAAGAGGCTGGCTGTTCTCAGAGCTCTGTGTCCAAACACATTAATAGAGAGGCAAAGGGAGGGAAAAACTGTGGTCAGAAAAATTGTACAAGCGATAGGGATCACCGCGCCCTAGTCAAGATTGTGAAAAAAAACCCATTCAAAAATGTGGGGGAGATTCACAAGGAGTGGACAGTTGCTGGAGTCAGTGCTTCAAGATCCACCACCAAGAGACGCTTGAAAGGATGGGTTTCAACTGCCGCATACCTCGTGTCAAGCCACTGTTGACCAAGAAACAGCGCGAAAAGCGTCTCACCTGGGCTAAGGAAAAAAAGAGCTGGACTGCTGCTGAGTGGTCCAAAGTCATGTTTTCTGACAAAAGCAAATTTTGCATTTCCTTTGGAAATCGAGAGTCTGGAGAAAGACAGGAGAGGCACAGGATCCACGTTGCCTGAAGTCTAGTGTAAAGTTTTCACCATCAGTGATGGTTTGGGGTGCCATGTCATCTGCTGGTGTCGGTCCACTCTGTTTCCTGAGATCCAGGGTCAACGCAGCCGTCTACCAGCAAGTTTTAGAGCACTTCATGCTTCCTGCTGCTGACCTGCTCTATGGAGATGGAGATTTCAGGTTCCAACAGGACTTGGCGCCTGCACACAGCGCAAACTCTACCCGGGCCTGGTTTACGGACCATGGTATTTCTGTTCTAAATTGGACAGCCAACTCCCCTGACCTTAGCCCCATAGAAAATCTGTAGGGTATTGTGAAAAGGAAGATGCAGAATGCCAGACCCAAAAACGCAGAAGAGTTGAAGGCCGCTATCAGAGCAACCTGGGCTCTCATAACACCTGAGCAGTGCCAGAAACTCATCGACTCCATGCCACGCCGCATTAATGCAGTAATTGAGGCAAAAGGAGCTCCAACCAAGTATTGAGTATTGTACATGCACATATTTTTCATTTTCATACTTTTCAGTTGGCCAACATTTCTAAAAAAATCCCTTTTTTGTATTAGCCTTAAGTAATATTCTAAGTTTGTGAAACTCGGAATTTTGGATTTTCATTTGTTGCCACTTCAAATCATCAAAATTAAATGAAATAAACATTTGAATGCATCAGTCTGTGTGCAATGAATAAATGCAATTACTGAAATAAATCAAGTTTTTCAAAATATTCTAATTTACTGGCTTTTACCTGTATGTGCAGACACGGAACATGTCTGCTGTAAAAAAAAAAATGTAAATAAAAACTTCAGAATCTCATTTTCCTTCAGCCCTGGAACTGTACACTCATTTTCCACAGATAAGAAACCAATTTCTAGGGTGCAATTCAAAAGGAACTTAAATAGCAGTGCAGCGGCCTCTCTTGCTACTTAGCAACAAAGACTGCAGGGAGAGAAACACTTAACTGTTGCCTTGGTTGAAGACGCTGATAAACTCAGTCAAATAAAGACGTGGAAACAGAGGATTTGCGTTTGACAATTTGCCTTCAAGCTTATGCTTTTGCGCTTGACAAGGATGTTTGGGTCCTTTACAACAAGGAGGACGGCCATCATATTTCCCTACAGTATTCACAGCGACGTGTAAACAGTGTGAACAGTCAAATGAAGCAACAAGTGGTTCAAGTTACTTATGCAAAGAGTTATGTAAAAAGGGGATTCTTTACTAAAGCAACTACATTTTAGTCTTTAGAAAGCCAACAGCTTGAGTCAAATCAAAGTATTGTGTGGGTTTTTCCGTTTCTCTCAAAATGCCTTGTAATTATTTTGTTACTGAGGTTTTATTTTAAAGACATGGCACTGCATTAGTCACAAGTGAAAAGAACATGGTATGTGGTCCTAACCCACCTCTGGAAGTATCCCTCTACCATTTTTGTTTTTACACATCTAAAAACTTAAAGTTATAAAAGGCGTCATTGTGAAATGTAGTTGTGGAATAACTAAACAGACGCAAATAAAAATAAAAAAAATTGTAGAAAACTTAGAGAACATATACTGCTGCATTTCTTTAACATCATATTCACACACAAAAAAATAAGGTAATAAAGCATAAGAGATAAAATGTATGCTACGTTTACCCAGAAAAAACATCCCCATCTAAATGATGACAGCCTTTTCTCCTCCAACATTGATGGAAAAAAAACAGTTTTCTGCAATTTAGGCAGATACAGACCAGTAAAGTAGCCATAGATGTCCCAAGGTTTTCAGATCTGCATCTCTAGTATTAATCCCTATTATAACATTTAAATGTACTTTATGCAAAATCTTTTTTGGTTTATACAGTATACAGCACAATTTTACACTTTTGTTTATGTGAAGAACCCACAACATGAAGGGTGCTGGAGAGGGCTAACTATAATGAAGTCTTCTAGTTTGGTTTCTCCATAAGCTACGGTGAAGGATTGAGAAGCTGGAACAAACCAAAGATTCATGTAGTATTTTAAAGCTGTTCATGTTTTTAAATTTCAAGCTTACACAGATTAACTTGTCCTTTAGAAAAGTTTCTTTTTAAACACTTTTGATTTTTTTAGGGATTCTTTGACAAGATTCTCACAATATTTTGCTGTAATTTTGGCCCATTCCTTCAGACAGAACTGATCTAACTGAGCCTGGCTAGGAGGTCAACTTCGTCACAAATTTTTTGGTTTTCCAATTTGTCAGGGATTTAGCTCGTTGCAATAGCAAATAAAGAGATTTTCTTGTCCTCAAGCCATATATAAAATGCACCAGCTATACCTTATTGGGGAGATGTTAGTTGGATATTTCCAGATGGCATATCTTTCCTTTAGGATGCTTCCATTTTGTGAAATGGAGGAAACATTGCTGGAGCAAAACCGCCAACTGAACATAATGCAATTCCCCAGGATCTTCACAGTTTAGGGTAAGTTCCTAAAAATGTAATGCTGGCCGTTACTGAAAGGTTTAAGTATAATTTCATAACAGACACATGCCTTTATTGCGTCTATAATGTTTCATTTGGAGTCATTGGTCTGGTCCGTCTTGCCTGTCCATCCATGTCTGTAAAGGACTCCTTTCATGATCGAAAATTACAGGTTTTCTGTTAAGATTCTGGAGTTGCATCACTAACTTCTATCACTTGTTCAATAAAGTCATGAGGAGCTGGAGCTTATCCAGCAGTCTATAGACAAAAGGTGGGGTACGCTATGGACACCTTGCCTGTCCAATTCAGGGTAACATGCACACAATCACACTTGACAATTTAAGGTCTGAACACGCCAGATATAATTTAGTGTCCCATCCTCATTTTGGTTTGACCTAGTATGCATTACTTTCACAGCTATGTCATGGGAGACACTGTGGAGAGTGATGCCCCTCTGATTTGAAGAAAAATCTCTAAACTGGACAGTAAACCAGCTGTCCTTTCAGGTTTGGAAACAAAACGAGTTGAACTTGCATATAGCAAACGGGGCAGAATCAGATATAGACGGTAAATAATAAATAAACGTTTCAGTAAACTGTGTAAATTTACCCATAGTAGGAGGTCAGAATTACACAAACAGATAAAGTAAAACTCTTTGACCTTTAGCTGAATGGGTGTAATCTGGGTATAAACTGTGGTAGTTTTTTCCCCCCTCAAGCTTATTAAACTAAAAATACTTACCATAACCCAACCTACTTTTAAGGTTTGATTAAATGTATAAACTTATAAATGCTGCAAGCTTCTCTAGTTCTACTGTGTTTCACTGTGCATCTAAGGCGCCTATAGGTACCAATGTTGACTGAGCAGGACAATGGATCGCCCCATTGCTCTTTATGTGCTCAATGTCCTGTAAGACTAAAACGCTGCTTAGATAAACTGAGCAAATATATAACAGGAAGCATTATACGAGTAGGTCTACAGAAAGGTGAACAAAAAACACACTGTCTGGTGTTTTCCTTGGTCTTCATGGTGCTGTTAGCTTATCTGAGAAACCTGTGAAGTCTTCCTGGAACAACTGGTACTAAGAATAACCTAAACACCAGGGTTGCCATGGTACTAACATGTCAAAGAAAAATATTGAATGACTTTTTGAATAGCTGCAACGATCTTTTAAAGGCACGTGTTTTTTTCTCCACAGGAACAATAATTATTACTTACTACAATATGTTAATATTCATATTTATTTATTGGGGGAAACCAAAAGGAAGCAGAAAACCCAGCCCTCAGTAAGGGAAAAACATTGTATAAATGCATCACTTCCCTGGTATTAAAGGTATGAAAGGTATCCGTCCTCTCCACTTTAAAAAAGATGTGCATGAGGCCTCTTCTCATACACTTTGTAAACACTATTTCTCTTCAACCCTCGGCCATTTTCAAAGAGCCACAGAAAAAGGTGGGCTTCAATGAATGTCTGAAATTGTAGCTCACCACACATAAATGCCTGAAAGTATGCATGCCCAGAAAAAGATAGCTAATGGGAGGAGCATGTAGGACAGCCTTTCGTAAACATATCACAAGAATGATTGATAATTAGGACGACCTCTTATTTAGATGATCCACCTGGAAATAAAAGATCTATACCTTTAAAATAAGACAAAAATGGTTCCAACACAAACATTTTTTTGCAGAGTAAACGAGGATCTGGGTTCAATGAGACCTAAGCTGATTCTCACTTTCCTGCGTTGATTCGCTTGATTCTGAACGATTGGTTCTGAAATGGACTGCGTCATCAGGTTGTCTCTGTTTGTCAAACCAACATTTATGAAAATGGCGTTAAATTATACCAGCCAATAAGCTTGATATGCCACTGTTTAAAGAGTCTGAAGAGTCTGACCCTCTGAAGTTGCTCTCAAACATACTTGTCGTGTCGTTAAATTGTAACATACACATAGTGAGCATGTGGCAACGTTTGGCATTTGCTTTTTGGTTGCCTGTCCTAGGGCTGCAACAATGAATCGATAAAAATCGACTTTTAAGAGTGTTGGCAACGAATTTCAATCGATTAGTTGTGTCGCGCGATTAATGCGTCATCCGCCGCAGTCGTCATCACTGCCACTTGACTGAAACAGGGGGGGGAAAAATACAGCACAGCGAGCCAGAGCCGCAGGTGAGCAAAGGCTGTTTTCAAAAGGGAATAACGTCAACTGTTCTAATGACTGATACCGCAAACACAGGTCGAGCAAAGTCCTCTAAAATGTGGGAGAACTTTAGGCTTTGTAAAGCGAAAAAACTTGTAACAAGCAACTTTTGCAAAAACGAATTAACATGGCACCGAAGCACCACTGTTATGATGCAGCAACTGAAAAGAAAACACGATGGAGCCTTCGATGGCAGTGAAGAGAGCTGATCAGCAGGGTGAGTATCCATGTTTGTTTCATTTTAAAGTGGGGAAACGTAACGTTAGTTTCTCAGGTAGCTCGTCTGATGCTTTCCTTACCTTGTTAATAGGTTACAGACAGTGATAAGGTTGGCTACTTGTTTTACTTTCAATTTCATTTGAATTAGCTTAAGCAGCGTTTAGATTTACATTATAAATAAATTAACTTGCAAATTATGAGGGCAAGGCTTTTAAAGTTTAAATCTTCTGGCAAAGATAAAGTGAAGAAGATCCTGCAATTGATGGAAGTAAAGCAGAATAAAATCCAGCAAGATAAGTAATATGTCAATTCATTATATGCTACATTCCCATATGAATATTTGTCTTTGGAGGATGTGTTTTTAGCACCCCTAGTTCTCTCATTTTCATTCCAAATACAATTTATAATTTGAATCACAGGGCTATTTTTATCTCTATGGTTAAGTATTTTCTCAAGTAGCAACTTTAACTGCTATACTTTCCTGTCTTAACCCATTTAGGCCGGGAAAGCATTACCGCATTTCTACCATTCAAGCCGGGGGTGCTGTTGCGTCATTCTACCATTGACGCCGGGAGAGCATATAAGTCAAGCAAGAAGAAAGAAGTTTTTTTCAAGCAAACATGGAGGAGTTTGACAGAGAAGAGTTGTCGGAAGGCAGTGATTTTGAGGAGTGTGTCGGCTTTGATGACGGTATAGATGAAATGATGACTTTGAACGCGCTGAACC
Source organism: Cyprinodon tularosa (assembly GCF_016077235.1). Taxonomy (NCBI): domain Eukaryota; kingdom Metazoa; phylum Chordata; class Actinopteri; order Cyprinodontiformes; family Cyprinodontidae; genus Cyprinodon; species Cyprinodon tularosa. Next base: position 73,801 of record NW_024039455.1, read on the forward strand.
AATCGAACTACCACCGCAATGCACGGAGTGTTTTCAACCGCACACCTGGAGTGAAAGTTGATTTGCCTGCAGACGCCACACCGCTGCAGGCATTTGAGCATATTTTTAATGAAGAACTTTGGATGCATCTAGTTACCGAGACGAATAGGTACAGTGACCAAACAAACCAAACTCCAACAAGAGCAAAGATGGCAAAGTGGTCACCCGTGACTGTGACGGAGATGAAGACATTTATTGGGCTGTGTATGTAAACCTCTCTTCAGGACGCAGTTCCCCCAAAATATGTCCCGGGACAGATTTGTGGCCATCTGGAGGTAGGTTGTATGCAATTTATAACACAGACATATGCATTATTATGCATAATAATACTGTTAATAAGTAATCATCAGATAGTTATTTATGTAATGTTTGTTCTTTATTTTGAAAACGTTTTATATTGCACATTCTCAATGAAGACATGATCACATATGGAAAAAATAAAAGGTTGAATTTTTTTTTTTTTTTGATTACTGCTTTTCACATTTTTTTTTTGGAAGAATTTTAAAGATAAAATATATTTTGAGTTCTATCTGCTACAGAAGCTGAGATATCAATAATTAAGGCGTTGACACAGTTGCTGAATTTACAGAAAAACTTCAGGTTTTAGGGGTATTTTTTAAAATCGGCCATAGGTTTTTAAGGTGTTTTTTCCAGGCGTTTTAGGCCTAAATGGGTTAAAAGGCAGAACTCTTCTAGTCTAAAAAAACTCATTTGTTGAAATGGGGGACGTATTTGAAAAGTTAATTTGTATTTTACAGTAATGGAAAATAAATTAGAAATGAATTGAATATTTAAAATTTAAAGGGCACATCAAAAATAATATTAGAAGTTTTTAAATGAAGACTACAACTTTTCATTTATGTCTGTAGATGGATAAATGAGGAAGTTTCAAAAATGCAATACTATTGCAGAACTCATTCTTTGAGAAAAAATATTTATAAATCAAAACATTTCTAATTATTTACACTAAATATTATATAACGTTATAAATGCAAATTCTAGTTTTATGCTTTCTGCTGACATGCTGCAGGGGTATAATTCAACAGTCCTTCTTATTACAGAAGAAAACAACAAACAATGACAATGACATGGTGGGAAAGACATGCACACCACAGCAAGCAGCTGTCTTGACTGAGAGAGACTGGATATATTTATCCTATTGTTTGAACCCCTTAGGGGCTTTACAAAGTACTCCATATTTTGTGGATGTACAGCTACATTTCTCATGTAAGTTTGCGTAGTTTTAACACAAACATTTATTTTTTATATTGCAACAGTACAGTTAATGAGCAACCTGTACTTGCGTGCCTGTTTGTTCTGTCTAAAATGTTTATTTTGGAATAAAGAGGTCAATATTAAAAAATATTTTTTGTCCGATCGATTAATCGAAAAAATAATCGGCTGATTCATCGATTTTTAAAATAATCGTTAGTTGCAGCCCTAGCCTGTCCATCTGCCTCATTGAAAAATAACTTTAAACAATGCTTTTGTGTTTGCCTTATTGTGTAAGATGGTTGCATAAGTTGTTTTATTTTTTCCCAATGGTTGATCTCGCAATGTTAAGAGTTTAATGGTGCGTTACATTTGTCCTCATAAATTGAAATTTCCAACTTCAAAGATGCAAAATATAATATTCCTTTAAAAAAATATTTTTAACAATCACAAAAGTTTTGGCCACAATTCCTTTTCATTTGATTGAGATTTGTTTTTGTTTGAGTGAATAATACTGATTCAAAATTATCCCCATATATATGTAACACTAAGTCATTCATTAAGGCAGTACTTGTAAGTCTTTATAAGACAAAATGACTAAGTGCTGTATATATGGGCAGAAAACCATGTAGAAGAGTGTTTTCGTCATTGTTATGGAGAGCAGCTGCAATGCCCGTTAAAAATACAAAGTGGAACGCCTTTACCTCAGAGATCATGTTGCTTGTATTTGAACAAAATTTGAAAAATGGTTGGTTTTGAATGACATTGCATCGTCCTGATAATACTGAGAGGCAAAGTCTTTTACCTTGCCCACTTGATGAGGTACGGCAGGTGATTAAGCAGGCTGAAGGTGTAGAAAGAGTAGCGGATGATCTCTGTGACGGTCCAGGCCGCGACAAACAGCAGCACACTGTCCTCGTTTTGTACCTACAGAAACACATGCACAGATGGATGGATGGATGGATGGATGGATGGATAGAGAGCGGACAAGGAAAAAGATGGGCTTGCATCATGCTTTAGACTGCGGAAAAAGCCCAACAACTTCATCAACTAATGACCATGCTTTTCTTTCCGATACTTAAATGATAAAATCACACTGCAGGCTCATGGACACGTTCTTTAAATAGTAGGTTAAAACCAAAGAAAATATATTGTTAGAAAGATAAGCACACAGATATGTTCAGCTGACAGGCATTTACATTAAATAGAAAGACCACAGCTTCAGAAAAATGTCAGTACAGTTACTCTTAGAAACTAAAACATCAGAGGTATCAATTAAAGTTTTTTCATATTCATTCCTGAAACCCTGCAGCAAGACCTTCTGTATTTACTCACACATATAATCTCCTCCGATCTATGAAACGGGGCAAAGAGCGAATCATCTGGTCACTTAGGTACATAAATGTTTGAAGCCATGTTAAACATATGATGAAATAAAAAAAAAATGACAGTGAAAAACTGTAAATAAACTCTGTACCTCTCTGACACTGTGAGTGACGGCCCAAGTGAGAAAGACCCGAGACATGACCTGGAATCCCGTCAGGACCACAGAGGATGGTACGATCCCTGAAATTAAGAAAAAGTTAGGATGAATTTGTTCCACAGCAAAAAGGGCAAATCTGATAGGATACTTAAGCCAAAAAGCTAGTAAGTAGATATTTTAATGATAGGTTATCGGCAGCTGAGCCACAAGAGGAAACATATTATTAAAAGAAAGAACTCAAACATCTGTTAAACTATTCTGAGCTCATAGTTTGATCATATTATTGTATTCTAATACCAAAGCTTAGCTGCTTTGATGACCCTAATAAATTCTACTAAGCACAATATGTTCACAGAAAGACGTGGCAGTGAGGAGGGGAACTGTACAGACACTCACCTACAGCACAGTGCAAGATCTGTGAAATAAGAGAAAACATTACTAAACATGAATCTAGAGCTAAAACACAACATCAGTTGATTCTGAATTCAACCTTAGCAGCACAAAGTTACAAAACATCTGTAAAAAGTAATTCATAGATTTTCCATTTCTTTTATATTAAAGCAAACTAACACTGCTGAGTCTTTATTACCATCAGTGCTCTGAAGATGTACCAGTAAATTTAATATATACACAACGTAATAATAATATATACACAACATAATAATTAAGATCTGCAGAATACCTCATTTTATTTTCTAAGTAGTGTATATTGTAGATTTTGAAAATTAAATGATTTGTTAAACGTTAATTCTCCAGTGAAATCCCTTATTTACAGCAGATCTGGACATGATCACAGTAGTTTAATATAAATATATAAAGCATCAAACTGTTATTTCTGTGTCTTTAAGTCAGAATTGTCAGGCAATGCTAGGTTATGAGGTTTATACCCAACAACTCTTCAAAGATAAGAGAAAGCAAGGCTTTGGCTGGACACGCCTTTGTTGGCCTGGTGCCGTTTTTGACCAAATGAAACTATTTGACTAAAGAAACAAACAAGTGTTGCATCCTAAACATAGCTATTTATATCCCAGAAACGGCGTACAGATACAGGTGAACGGCAGCATCATCATTAATGCTCTGAAAGCCAGCACTGGTTATTTCTTAGTGTGTATCTAACCTCTAGAAGAGCCCCCGTCTGAAAGAACTTCAGCGGCTTTTCTATAGAGTAATAGAGCCCATGGTAGCTTCCTCTGGCCAGGTAAGCTCGAACCAGACCCACTGCGATCACCAGCCACCTGGAAGCAGGAAGAAAGGCAGAGTTACATTTAGAAACCCCAGACTTGCTCAATACCTGATCTTATCGGGATAGCTAATGGCTGGTGTGCAACAAAGAGAAGTACAGCAAAGGGTTCAAAGTTCAACATAAGCATGTCTGAGGTGACATAACCTGTTCATTCATCAGACAGAGGTTCTTCATATTTACAGCTTCAGAACGGCTAACTGTTTCATGCAAAATGAAGAGAAAAAGTTGTGGGAAATAAGATTTCTCTACATATACTCTTCTAGCCAATCACAGAGCAGCTCGCCTCACCGGTTTGTACACCTCCAGACTGGAAAAACCTGTGAGGCGAGCTGCTCTGTGATTGGCAAGAAGCTGGACCCGCTGGGGACGGTGGTAGAGACAAGGACATCTAACAAACTGCTGGACATTATGAACAATGCCAGCCACCCTCTGCACACTGTCTTCACCACTCAGAGGAGCCTGATAAGTGAGAAATGGCTCCTCCCCAAATGTAGGACCAACAGACTGCTGAACTCCTTTGTTCCTCAATCCATTGAGCTGTACAACTCCTCACTTGGGGGAAGGAAGAGGTGATCGGAAGAGGGACAAGGGTCAGCACCCCCCTCTTTGGGCATCTTATGCAAAACATTACCTGTTATCATTCATGTGCAATATTCTCTCTCACAGTGCAATAACATATTCTAACTACTGTGTAGCCTGTGTAATTTTTTTACTTATTAGGAGGTCAGCACATATCTCTAGTACCATTGCAACAATCCAAGCTCTCAGATATTTTTATATCTAAGGGAAACATATTCCAGGACATTTCAACTTTTTTCTTTTATGCTTTTTTGGTACTTATATACACTCTTTTGATATGGTCTGTCATATTTTTATCTTTAATGGCATCTTTCAACTCTTTGTACTTAGCAACTGGAACCAGAATTTCCCTGAAGGAGTAATCCCAAGGGATAAATAAAGCTGAGTCTAAGTCTAAGTTAAGTCTACATACATGACTCCCCCTGTTGCTGTGCACTGCCAATCAGCTCCATGAAAGCAAGTTTCGAAACATATTACCTTTATTTATAAAAAGGAAAAAAAAATAAACACGTATTGCTTGTTTTTTTGTTACAGCACAATAAAAGTTGAGATGCTCTGATCATTATTACTCCACTAAAACATTTTCGTTGAAAACTATGCCAAAATATTTTACAATTAACACCTGCATAATCTTAAAATGTCAAAAACCTGTTGAAAATACTTTCTTTTGTGCTAGTTTTAGTTTTTAACCACATCTCTAAAAAAAAATAAACAACTTAATCTATAGCTGGGTTATCACTTTTATTGATTAAACCTTTTTTTAAATGAAGATTTAATTTTTGAAAACTTGGACCTCCATTGCTCAGAATGACTCAGTTCACGACTTTTCGTTCTTAGAGGTCTCCTCATACCTGCTAAATTAGCTCATTCTGTGAAACCACTAGATGAAAACTGTTAGTATGTTATATTTTAATAGTTTGCGGGTTTTTTTGTTTTGTTTTTACAAGAAGATTTCACAGCTTAAATTTCACTGCCTTTTAAATTAGGCTCACCTCCCAAAGAGGATGATAGAAATCAAAACTATTTTTTAACAATATATGCCATTTGTCATCATCATTATGAAACTTAAGTGAGAAAAAAAATTAATTAAAAGCGAAACAATAATAATTTGGTGGTAAAAAGAAGAAAAAAACTCACTTTTTTCACCAAAATTCATCAGAGCAAATAAAGTCATTGTTAATTAGAAAGCAGCAAAAGAACAGAGCGGCTCCTCCTAAAGCTGCAGAGGCATCTGTAGACACTTTTCTTTATGCATGTGTGGTCTCACTTCAGTTTGTACCTTAAAAGTCCTGCCATAGAAATTTCTCAAGTATTACATTTGGATGACTTAAATATTTGGCATAAAAATGTTTGGTATTTACCATGGTAACAACAGAGGCTCTAAGAGCAAAAATTAGGCCAAAACAGTACAATAAATTTGTAAATAAGCTCATTTTAGAATATTTTCAGCTTCACCTTGAAAATGCTTTGTAATAAATAATGAATAAGCCTTTGCTGATCAATTATTAATAAAAAAAAAAGAATAATCAATAGACATTAATAATAAATTGCAACCCAAAGACAGGATTAAACGTGCAAAGTGAAACACTAGAAATTTTAGGTTATGATAACATAATCAGCACATAGCTACAACGGACATAGAAACAGAAACTCTGGTCATTCTATTAGCTCACTCTGATTCCCTACAAAGTCTTTCCGTTTAAGCTAAGGTGAGACCTTTGGTTATTACCGTATACATAATTTTTGTTCTTTAAACACAATTTTTGTGAGTTTTTTTCTTTTTTTTTTCCCATTAAATTAACAAGTAGGATTTGGAATAAAATATAAACAGTGTTCACTGAAGAGGGAGCTAAAACTACTGAAGCTGCCAAACTGATGGATGAGGGAGTAAGGTCTCCCAGCAGCTAGCGTTGGCCTACAACGTTTGTGTGCTGATTGTGCTTGGTGCAAAAATTCTTTTCATGCTCAAACAGGACTAAGCAAACACTATCAGGATGATTGTATGACATATTTTGTATATACATATTAGAGGTGAGTATTGGCATGAGTGTTGCGATTCGATACATATCGCGATACTTGGGTCACGATACGATATTATCACGATATTGCAGTATCACTATATATTGCCATATTTTCCCCAGCTATCAAAATCAAATGATGAGATAAAACAGCAAGTGCTGTATATTTTTATCAGAAAATATTGATTAGGTATTATTATCCATGTTGTTTGGGGTTTTCTTCCACTGTGACTGCCTCATATACAGATTTGGTGCTGCACGCACAGTTAAAGGGCTCCACAGCGCTTTCTGCCAGAGTGGTGGTGCAGAGGTAGCCCATTTTCCCATCAATGTTTTATGTAACTATTTTTTTTTTTTTTGAAAATCGATACTAAGAAGTGAAAGATCGATATTATATTGGGCAGCCGAATATCACAATATATCGCCAAAACGATTTTTTCCCACACCCCTAATATATATGAGTATTTTTTGCTGTACAAATAGCATTCGATTGGTCAGTTTAAAAGAAGAGCTAACTCCAAGTTAATTCACAATGAACCCTGCAATATTAAAATGGACAGATCTGATATAATATCTTATGTTCTGTTGTCTTTAAATATCAGGTATTGTCACATTGGATGCCAGTTTTATATTTTTCCAGCTAAGAGGGCCCTGTGGCACTGATGTAAAGCAGCTTGTCTTTGTAGATAAAAGAAACAGCACTTCTCATCGAACAACAGTGGCAATCTGGGAAGATCGTATTGTTCTGAATGGTCTCATAACACTCCACATCTGTCAACATTCTGTACAGCAAGAACCTTCCTTATCCTATTCTGAGACCAACTGTGTTTCCTCTTTTCCCCCTTGATAGACAAATTTCTGGAGTTAAGTCATTTCAACCTTGATTGTATAACTTTTGTTGGTTTTAGACAAACTGCCCTTTGTCCAGGGATTACAGATGAAAACTGATTTTGGCTAATTATGGTTCATTTACATATTGTCAATTACTGTCTATTGTCCCTACCAAATCAATGAATCCCTAAAGCATCATATTTACTTAAACACAGGTAAAAAATTGCTTTGGAAAACTGTTAATTTCCTTTCATTTTTTTTTGTATTGAAATATATGTATATATATATTCCTAAAGTTACAGACTAGTAGGAATAGTATCTTACACTGGAAAGCAGTCTATTGGTGGAAAAAAAAGAAAAAAAGGGAGCATCAATTACTCTTTTAAACTGAAAGTTTGGCCACAGCAACATTTAAGAAAGCCCCCCCTCACTACAAAACAGGCCCTGCAAACCAGTGCCTCAGTAGAAAGTGGAATAAATGTGACTGAACTGGTTGGTACAGAGAGACACCCAGCACATCATTATGCAACAGTTTAAAAATCAGAGCAATAAAAAGACACGTGGAGGCATTTATCAGCTTCCATTTATCGTCTGACGTTATGAAATAACTGTCATCAGATTATTTAAGAAGGAATCAACACTACTAACAACCCAGTATCAAAACTTTAGGCTGCTGCTTCATACTACTGACTGCTGATTACAATCAGCTTAAACTCTCAAAAAAAGCAGCTAGAGGTTTGCCTTTTAAACAGGCAGGTTTCTGATTGGTCGGCTGTTGTGGCCTCATCAAGGACTGCAAACCATTCTACACCAAATATACTTTCCATTCCTGTAGGACTCAAAGCATATATAAATCATTTTTATTTAAGGGATAACGTTTGCATGAACTTTGATAAATGAAAGAAAGAAACGGGTCAGGTGGAGCGACAGCGAGATATGTAGCACTTGCCACAAAAATCAAAGTAGTTTTAGTAATCCTAACCTTTCTAAAAGGGGAAAATTAAAGACAAATTCGAATTTTGAGAAATAAAAAAAACAAAAACAAAACATAACTAGCTTTTATATAAACAATTAAAGGCACACTATGCAACATTTTTCAGTTAATTAATGTGTTCCATAACGTTATGGATGATTAAATGAGTCATTTCAGGTTGAACAAAGGTATTCTCGGCCGCCCTGGTGGTCTGTGGGGGAAATACTGCACTTGCAACTGCAGGAGCACCGACCCGCACCCACAGGCTCAAAAGTCTCGTGAGAGTCAGTCTTGCTTTACGGCGAGAACTGCTACACCCCCCAGTTAAAAGCATGCTCGTTGCTAGCACAGTGGCAATCTTTGTGCAGTAATGCTACGTTCACGCAGCAAAAGCATGTCTGCTGCTTCATTTTTGCTGCTTGTACCAGTTGCTGCTCTGGCTGCGCGGTGCAAAAGTGTGTCAGAGGCGCATTGGGCGGAGCTTCACTAACCTTTCTCTGCCTTGCAGCTATATTTGCTGTGATCAGTGGGAATAAAGTAGTTTTAATATGTTTTTAAGTGAGAAAATACACCTGAAAACGTAATCAGTGCAGTCAGTTCATTCAGATTATTATCCTGCCTTCAATATTTTTTCTGTCGGAGCCGCTCAGACCCCAGCGGGGCGCCGACAGTATGGATCCCTTCATCAGCAGCGGTTCACCGCGGCAGCTGGTAGGTGTTTTTCATCTAAATAATCCAAACTGCATATTCTGCCGGCAGATTTCTGCATTTTAAGTTAATTTAGGCGTCAAACTGTTTAAGAGGAGTGATCATCAGCGCTGTGTCTCTCTCCCTGCGTTAAACGCGCCCGATGCGCTGCTTCAGCTGCTCAGACGTGCTGCGCCTGGTGCTCAAAACGCGCCGCTGGACCTTTTGCTGCGCCTTGACGCGCGTCAACCATTGACTTTGCATGTAAACTCGCTGCTTCTGTCGCGCCAGCTACATCCAGTGTGAACGCAGCATTAGTCATTCGCTGCTAAGCTCAAAACAACCGCGCCTGGCTTGACGGAGAAACCAGGAGAACAGCTGAGCATATTTACGACAGTGCACTTTTACTTTCGCCCTCTGGGGGGAGCCTCGCTGGAAAATCAACACCGGTTGCATAGTGTACCTTTAAAGAACAATATGGATATGTAATAAATCTTACTATCCTAATCACAGGTTCCCAAACTTTTAAATTAAATGAATAAATATTAAATGTATTTTCTTTTTTAATGGAGCTTTTAATTGTTATTGTATTTTGTGCAATATTTGAATCAATGCAAATAAAACTCTTAAATGTTAAAGATAAATACTTAATGGTACATTCACACATATGTATTTCATATATTATTTTGCCCCTCCATATACCTCAGGGGTCACATCACAGTTATTGTGAACAATCGTCTAAATTTGTGCCTTGTTTGTATATTTCAATTTTATTTTAAGAGATGCCAGCCTTTATTAATGAATTAAAATAATTGAAATAAATATATTAAAACTAAAAATTATTTAAATTAGCATTACCACTGTTATTATTATATTTGCTGTGTAATTTATTTGCTGTGTATAATTGTAATTGTCCCCTATATAAATAAATGTGCATCTGAACCAACAGGCCCAGTGTGGGGCATAAATGCACACTGTGTGCAAACAATGATCCATCTGTTTTATTATTATAATCTGGAAAACAGCAGGGGGTCACTGCTTGCTTGTCTGTCTGATTAACATAAAAACAGCATAACAGGCAGAATTTTCAAAGTAAATGTATAAAATGTCTCACGGCTTGTGCATTAAAATATTTACCGACAAGAGAATCATGTAAACCTTTACATTTTCCCTTACGTGCAGTTCTGATTTGCTGAGCAGCACAAACACACGCTCTACCACAGCATTAGCACGAGGAAGCACGCTACCTACCCGGCTGTCATAACAACATTGTAAATAACCAAGTAGGCCGTTGCCAGGGCGCCCGGCCCTTTCTTCTTTTTCGGGGCCACATCGCTGTGGGCCGCTTTGCTTGTCCCCTGAGCAGCTGCCGACATGACTCCAACTCCCGAACGGTCTGTAGTCCTTCACCACGGCGGCTGTCAGCTTCACCGAGACAGGAAGACAGCGGGAGCTTCCACCGGAAGAAGCCGGATGAAGCGAGATGCTCAGCTGCGCATCACTTCCGGTTTTGTTTTTGCCGCTTCCGCTTTAATTTTAATTTGTAAAATGGCATGATATTTAGACAGAAAGACTGTTTTGATTTCAAAATTTGTTTGTGTAGTCTATATACATATTCGCTGAAGCTGAGCTGATTCATCACAGACGAGCTAACTTTACGAGAACTCAAGAGAAGCGCTGGAAGGTTTTTATCTTGAAAAACAAAAATGTCCTTTCTCTTCTTCCTCTTCTTCTTCTTCTTCTTCTGGCTATTTATTTGACTCAAAGGGACAAACTGCAGGCAGAACCTCAGCTTGATGCGGTGGCTCTGTGGAAGTGTAACAGCCACTGAGGAATTGAAGGGTTGTTTACAACTGCGGGGTTTTAATAGTGTTTTGTGCACATTTTCTACTGAGGGAGAGCTAAAATATAACAAGCTGCTAATATATTAATGTATTGTTGACCAGAGTTTTTAACTGTTTTTTTGTTTGTTCAATCATTGTTCAATAAATTTTTTGTTAAAAAAGTAAAACATAAAAAAAATGTTGCTGGAGACAGAGGGGAGAGTGCGGGTGTGGATAAAACCATCCAAAGAATGATGGTTGTTTGGTGAGTTATGGTAGCACGCCGGTGTCTGGTGAGGAGAGTGGTAAAGAGAGGAGGAATCAGGGTGAGATGGAGCAAGATGGTGATGGAGAGCAGGAGGCTCAGAAGGAGGTGGGCTGTTTGTTTGGGGATCAGGGAGGGAAAGGTGAGGTGCAGGTGGATGAGGGGATGTAAAGGTGCAGAAGCCTGCTTCTGTGGAGGAGAAAGGCAAGGGGGAGCAGTTGATGGAGCTGGAGGCTCCAAAATGATAAGAAAAAACAAACAAACTGTATGACACAGTCCAGCTGCAAAAAGCCATGCTATTCAGTTGAGTCTTTTATAAAGTTTCTTGATGAGACAAAGGGTTTGAGTGGAGTTAAAATGGAAAAGGTTTTTACAAATGAAAAGATTTTTTTTTGTACTTTTCTGAAATATATATCAGGAAAAAGGAAGAGTCTGGATTTTCAGATCAAGATGTGTATAGACTGAGATAAATCATGGAAAAAGTTAGGAAAACCTTTGATTAAGATGATGTGCACCATTTATTAATTTTTATTGTGTGGTTTATTGTGGTGTTGTTTTTAGCTTTTTATCCAATATGGATCCTTTTGAATTAGCTTCTTTAAATCTTAATGGAGTTAGGGTGGCTAAGACACACAACCCTGATTCATAAAATAGCACAACAGAAAAGAAAATACGTGTTATTTTTAAAAGAAACTCACCGTGATTTTATATATCTATAAAAGCTGAAGCCAAGATATCTAATGTCAGTGCAGAGATAAATAGTTTTTTAGAGAAAATTGGGTAAAGGTTGGGAATTTGGGGGTCTGGGGATTATGTTTTTTTTAGAAGCCGATTTTGCTGGTCTCGTCCCACGGCCTGGTGGACATGTGGTGAAGGATGCACATGGGTGCCAGACGATACACACGTGGTCTTATCTTAAAGAAAACCGCATCCCTTTAGCTTGATTGGTTGTTTTTGTTTTAAACACCATTTTAATGTGTTTAAACATGCCAGATGTTACCAGTAGCTTTTACAAACCACTTGTTACTTTTACATAGTGTTTTTATGAGAAAAAAATTACCAAAGAAACCACCTAATGGCATTTTAATCTGGCTTTAACCCACAATTACAGTTTTAGAGGAGCTTTTAGCTGATTTTGGGCTGTTTTTAGACAAAGAAAGATGGATTTTGCTTGTTTAAGGGAGTGGTGGAACCATGGCAAAGTTAAAATAAAAGCTAGTCAGTCAGCAGCACACTCTCAATGTCACATGTGATTTCACCAGATCTATCGGAGATCAGGAGATAAATATAGTAAAACTAGAACATCTACGTGAGTCCACAGGAAATCGAGAGCTATTAAAGCTCTCGAGTCTAAACGGCTAGTTTAGGCAACCTGATAGAGCCTAATGTCCAAAGCGTGTTTGTCAGGTCTCGGGTTCAGAAGATCACAGAGATGGACGCTCCCTCTAGCTTCTTTTTCGGCTTGAATAGGAAACACAGGCAGAGGAAGGTGATTCACTCTCTACTATCTGACACAGGGCAGCAGCTGGGTGAACCAAGCCAGGTCAGGAGGAGAGCTGTGGAATTTTACTCCTCTCTGTTTGAGAGTGAGGTCACAGACATCAAGAGCTGCAGGGAGTTCTGCAGTGGGCTGCCCCAGTTGTTGGGTGAAGCCAACCTAAAGCTGGCGCACCCCCTAGTGCAGGCATCCCCAAACCCGGTCCTCGAGGGCCGCTGTCCTGCAGGTTTCCCTGCTTAAGCACAGCTGATTATAATGATTGCAGTAGAGCAAAAGCCTGTTAATCAGCTTTCAATTAAAATCAGCTGTGCTGGAGCAAGGAAACCTCTAAAACCTGCAGGACAGCGGCCCTCGAGGACCGAGTTTGGGGATGCCTGCCCTAGGGCCACAAAAGCTCCACACAGCCCTCCTGAGCATGCAGGGCCAGAAGGCCCCTGGGATCGACGGGCTCACCGTCGAATTCTACAACTCTTATTGGGACATCCTATTGCATTGATGCTGGATGTCCATTACGAGAGTCTGGCCACTGGTTCACTCCCACTTTTGTGCCGCAGGGCAGTCGTCACCCTTCTCCCAAAAAAAGGGAAACCTGCAGGACATCAAGAACTGGCACCCTGTGTCTCTCCTCTGCACCGACTACAAGATTCTCTCCAAAGCCTTGGCAACTCAGCTGAGAGAAACTATGGAGCAGGTCGTCCACCGGGACAAGACTTACTGCGTCCCCAGCAGGTCCATGGTAGATAACATCTACCTAATTCAGGATGTTTTGGAGGTCTCTGGTTCATTGGGTTTTGGAACTGGCTTGATCGCACTAGATTAAGAAAAGTTGTTTAACCGCGTCAAACAGCTTCCTCTGGAGAACAATGGAGAACTTTGGGTTCGACCCGGGTCTGATCGCCAAGATCAAGGTGATGAACAGCGACATAGAGAGTGTGCTGAAGATTAACGGTGACCTGTGTGCTCCTCTCAGGGTGCATAAAGGTGTTCGGCAAGGCTGCGCTGTGTCCGGGATGCTCTACAAGCTCTCCCTGGAACCCCCGCTTCTAAGGATACGTTCCAGAGTTTACGGTTTGGTTTTATCCAGTTTTAATTTAAAAAATAGTTTTATCCGCCTTTGCTGACAATGTCATTGTTTTTATCAGAAACCAGCATGATGTCTACAGACTGACTGAGATAACCCACAAATACTCTGTTTTATCTGCCACAAGGGTGAACTGGGCCAAAAGTGAAGCCTTAGCTGTGGGCAAATGACACGCAGGGCTCCCAGTTCTCCCTCGAGGGCTTTTATGGAAAAAAGATGTTTTTAAATATCTTGGTTTGTTTTTAGGGGATGAGAACACTGAAAAAAGAATTGGGAAGACATTGAAAAGAAAATACAAAGAAAATTGGCAAAGTGGAGATGGCTACACTCCCACGTGTCTTACAGAGCAAGGGTGTTGGTTTTAAATAACCTTATCACATCGCAGCTGTGGCACAAACTTTCCTGCTTAGACCCACCGTCCGGTTTGTTGGCCAGCCTACAGGCCAAGATGGACACATTTTTTTGGAACAGGCTTCATTGGGTGCCACAGTCTGTGTTGTTTTCACCCAGAGAAGAGGGGGGCCAGGGTTTTGTCCACCTAGCCGGAAGAACGGCAGCTTTTAGGTTAAAGGCACACTATGCAACATTTTTCAGTTAATTAATGTGTTCCATAACGTTTTGGATGATTAAATGAGTCATTTCAGGTTGAACAAAGGGATTCTCAGCTGCCCTGGTGGTCTGTGGGGGAAATACCGCACTTGCAATTGCAGGAGCCCTCGGCCCGCACCCACAGGCTCAGAAGTCTCGCGAGAGTTGGTCTTGCTTTACGGCGAGAACTGCTACACGCCCCCAGTTAAAAGCATGCTCGTTGCTAGCGCTGTTGGGATCCTCAGGCTTGCCCACCAGAGGGCGCCGAGGATCCTCTTCTGCTCTTTGTATTTTTTCCCTTAGGACTGAAGTTACTGTTGGGACCTGGAGATTACCCTCTGTCTCCAGCAGAGTGCGCCATGGGTCTCCTAGGGCTGGAGTCTTCCTGCACACCTGTTGCTAATCCACCCATCAGGAGATCTCCCCTTTATAAGCTCCTACCAGGCCTTGCTTCCACGCCGCAGTGTTGATCTTAGTTGGTTAGCTTCCTAAGCCTCTGTTACAGATTGAATCTTGGTTGTCCCTAGTGTGAGATCAGATTCTAATCTCTCCTTTGTCTGTGCCTCACAGGAAACCTGTCTCTGGTCTGAAGCTCAGGAAGAGCTGCCTCACTGGAAACCTGTCTCTGGTCTGAAGCTCAGGAGGAGCTGCCTCACTGGAACCCTGTCTCTGGTCTGAAGCTCTGGAAGAGCTGCATCACAGGAAACCAGTCTCAAGCCTGAAGCTCTAGGAGAGCTTAACCTGCTAATCTGCCCTGGTGAGCCAACCTGAAGGTTCCTATGTGGAATCACCCTGAAGAATCCTTTGTGGATATTCCCTGTTGTTCTCTACAGTGAGCTGGGAGCTCACCCTGAAGAATCCTATGTGGATGATCCCTGTTGTTCTCTGCAATGAGCTGGAAGCTCAGCCTGAGCAATCCTATGTGGATATTCCCTGTTGTTCTCTGCAGTGAGCTGGAAGCTCAGATCAAGGTCTGCCATGCTAAGCCTGAAGCTAGACGCTTAGCTTCCCATGAATTCTGCTAACCAACAGTCTCCAGTCCCAGTTAAGACTTTAGTGAACCAGCCCTGAACCTATTCCAGAACTTGTTCTTTATCGTGTGCTTGTGAACCTTAATAAACTCTGTTGAACTTTTACTCCGTTTTCCGTGTGTGTTCTGCATTTTGGGCTAGCTTAGATTACCCATCATGACAAGCACAGTGGCGATCTTTGTGCAGTTATCATGGCGGAACCAGCGTGAAAACAGCAAAAGCCCATGTCGGAGCAGGCAAGAAAGAGGAAAAAGGCTCCGGACAGAGAGAGGAGTCATACACGGGTGAACATCGGGCAAGCTTTTTCCGAATGGCGAGAGCTAAAATAAAAAGAAGGCTGCAAGGCTGACGCGGACCTCGCGTTTCTGCTGATGCGATTGTAAGTAACATTGGAATGGTTTCTCTCTCTCTGTGTGCATGTTCATACTTTCACTGTGTTAGTCATTTGTTGCGTTCGCCTGTCTGCTAAGCTCAAAACAACCGAGCCTGGCTTGACGGAGAAACCAGGAAAACAGCTGTGCATATTTACGACAGTGCGCTTTTACTTTCGCCCTCTGGGGGGAGCCTCGCTGGAAAATCAACACCGGTTGCATAGTATACCTTTAAGCTTTGTTCAGAAATACCTGAGTATTTCTTAGTTTGGAGGGATGTGGCAAGCTGTATTTTTAGACGCAAGAGCAATCTGGAGCTGGATACTGCTTTGTTTTTAACTGATTTAAATCTTTGAAAATAAAGTGGATTGCCTAAGTTTTATCAGGGTGTTTTTAAATTGCTCACCCTGTTTAAACTAAGACCATCTGTTACGGCCCGTACGCAACGTTGCGTCCGTACGCAACCCCAGCAGACCCTGCCAGTGCCAACCGCCATCCGTCATTTACCGGTATGCCAAACTTCAAAGGAAAATCTTTCACCCAATCAGGAAAAGTGATCTCTCCCTCTCACGCCTGGAGCGCATGATTACAGAAACCAAAATATTGAACGGGCACCCCCCGAACCCACCCAGGGCTCGTGGACAGCCGAAACCAAAAACAAATTACATCCTTCTCAGAGCATGGCACCAAGAGCTTGTGAGTACAAAAACAAATTATATCATGCTCTCAAGGAAACAGAAACTTAGATAATGAGAGTGCCTATAAGAGTGCTCGATTTGTGATACAAAACTTGTATGATTGTCAAAGAACATAAAATATAAAACCCATATATATCACCGTCCCAACTAACTCTCTGCACTGGCTGTTACAGGAGCCCTTAATCTGTGGGTCGAGGCTCGACGTACGCAGCGTCGCGGGACCAGGGGTGTCGGAGGCGCTGCACCGTTCTGAGATGACTGGTTTCGCAACAAGGGTATGGTCTGCCAGGCTTGTGCGGTGCTTCCTGGACCTTCAAAGGGAAAAAATATTGGCCAAGGAGAGGAGCCTCCTTCACATACGGACCTTCCTGGCCTGATCCTGGATCCTCTGCTCTCCAGCCTGGACCTACAGAGAATGGTTTTATCAAATATGGACCAGAAAGCCCTTTACCACAGCTGCACAAAAGTCATTAACCACCAACACCTTTAGAACAAGCCGGTCTGCATCTGGACTGAAAAACATCATGGAAAAGCACCCCAGTGGAGGACTTTATACAAGCCGCCACACTTGTGATCACCAATGGAGGATTTTACATGGCGCCATCACCACAAACTCGTTTTTATCCGTTATTAATCGCGTTGTTTTAAACGAGTGTCCGTTCTTCGTTCTGTCTGAAAATGTGTTCCACACTTTTATAGAATGCACAAGGCTAATGACAATTTTTAACTTTTTAATTCGTGTTTTTAGTCTTTTTGGGACGTTTTTTACAAATGCTCTTTTATAGGAGGAGTTTCCGAAAACAGAAGAAATAAACCAAAGGTCCGACTTCTACATGTTTTTAAGCAGTGAAGCAAAGGTGGCCATTCACTTGTCCCGCAGACACAGACTGCAGGAGGGACCTCACGTTGATGCTGTGGCTCTGTGAAAGTACAATGTTAAAGCCAGAATAAGGCTGGAGTTTCATTTCTAAAGATCAACACAGAACATAGAGGATTTTATTCAGTTGTGGGGTTTTATTTTATGTGTCAGATGAAGGACAATTACAATTTAACAAGCTCCTCATTAAATGATTTTAGCTGACACTTGTTTTACATCAATAATTGATTATATTGTTTGAATTTTGTACATAAAGTGTTGTTAAAAGTCATGCGGTGTTGTCGGTAAGGTGGACGGGTGCAGACCAGGTGCAGCAGGAGCAGGAGTGGGAGGTTCTGGGAGTTAGAGGCAGGAAGCAGAAAAAAATTATTGTTCAGACCTGTGAGAGGCAGGAGTTGCAGCCTCCGAACATAGCAGCTTATTTATATATATATATTTATTTGTCTTCTCCACGTTTAGGAACAGGCTGTTATCTATGCACCAGTCCACCAGCTGCTCCATCTCCTCTCTAGTGTCCTGGTCGTCATCATCTCTGATGAGGCCCACCACCGTAGTGCCGTCTGCAAACTTCACGATGTGATTAGTGGTGAAGTGGAGGGAGCAGTCGTGTGTTAGCAGAGTGAACAGCAGGGGGCTCAGGAAGCAGCCTTGAACCTGCGCTCAGAGGTATTCTGTCTGACCCGCACTGACTGCAGACTGTTGTTGAGAAAGTCTAGCAGCCAATTGCAAAGGGGTGTGCTGAAGCCCAGATGTTCAAATTTGCCTATCAGATGCTGCGGGACGATGTGTTGAAAGCTGAACTGAAGTCCAGATGACGTCTTCAGTGGAGCGGTTCCGTCGGTAGGCAAAATGGAAGGGGTGGAATGTTGGGAGGAGACTGGAGATGATGTGTTCATTTACCATTTACCTTTAAAAGCACCTAATCATGATGGGAGTCATTGCGACAGGCCAGTAGTCATTGAATGAGGTGACTTGAGGCTTCTTTGTGACTAGAATGATACAGGCAGTCTTAAAACATACTGGAACTATGCCTTGGTCCAGCGAGGCAAATATATCCGATGGGAACAGGCAGGCCTAGTGGTTAGAGGTAGAACAGGTAATCAGAAATACTAAGGTAACGCTGACACACTATCCCCACTGGCTTGAGAATAATCTCGCCCTGATGACCGGTAGCAGGCAGGTTAAATAGAGACTGGGGCAGGGGACTCAGATGAACGGAAATTAGAAACTGGGCGGAGTTAGACAGGCGAATGAAATGAGTAATTAAGCCAGTCATCACACCAAGATCAAAACAATCCACTAAGAAACAATATCAATCGGTGAAAACAAAAGTTTTACAGATTTTGTTCATTTTAATGATATATGAAGAGAGAGACTTAGATGACAGTCCTAGAGGGCATAGCTGTGAGATATATAGATGAGAACCTGAGATCAGGGCCACTGTTCATCAGAGCAGTGATGAGGCTTAATTGAAAGGTAGATGATCCTCTGCAATTTATGCTTATATGAATGATTGACTGGAATAAATTCTGTTCTTTTTGTACACCTTCTTGATGTTATTATTAGTAAGATGTTATCCTTACCCTTTATATGCTTTACCTCTAAACAGAAGGACTGAAGATAAAGGGCCCACCGCATCAACCGTTGATTGGAGTTACGCATTTGCTGAATAAAGACGAGCGGGTTATGATCGGTGTAAACCACAATTGGGGCACTAAAGGAGCCCACATAGACCTCGAAGTGTTTCAAAGCCATAATCAGCGCCAGTACCTCCTTCTCTATTGTAGAGTACACCTTTTGGTGCCTATTAAATTTCTTTGAGAAATAGGACACAGGGTGTTCTATCCCGTCTGAGCCATCTTGCAAAAGAACCGCCCCAGCTCCTGTATCACTGGCATCCACCGCCAGTTTAAAGGGGATCGTGTACACTGGTGCGGCAAGCACCGGTGCATTACTCAGGAGCGCTTTGACGCATTCAAACGCATGTTGGCACTTAGGTGACCACTTAAATGGAACCTTTGGACTCATCAAGTCAGTGAGAGGTGAAGCGACGGCGGAAAAGTTCTTACAGAAGCTCCTGTAATACCCAGCCATACCAAGAAAGCGCTGTAGCTCACGTCATGAGGAAGGAATAGGAAATGCTGAAATAGCCTCTATTTTTGAGCCCACCGGTCTCACTTGTCCATTACCCACCACTTTACCCAAATAAACCACAGTGGCACGACCAAACTCACATTTTGCGAGATTAACAGTTAGATGGGCTTCATTTAATTTTTGAAACACAGCTTTCACCTGTTCTAGATGTTCCTCCCAAGAATCTGAAGAAATGACAATGTCATCTAAATAGGCCTCACACCCCTTCACATCAGACAAAACTTTGTTTACCAGACGCTGAAAAGTTGCCGGCGCGTTACGCACGCCAAATGGCATCACGGTGTACTGCACGAATGCATCTGGAGTCACAAATGCAGTGATTTCCTTGGCTCGCTCAGTCAGCGGGACCTGCCAATAGCCTTTCAGAAGATCTAACTTTGTCACAAACACTGCGGAGCCTACGCGATCAACACAATCCTCCATCCGAGGAAGTGGGGGCAATCTGGTTTTGTGACTCCGTTAACCTTTCTAAAATCAGTGCAAAAGCGGTCAGACCCATCCGACTTAACTGCTAGCAAACACGGTGAACTCCACGCACTACAACTGGGCTCAGCAATGCCATTTAGCAACATGTATTCAGTTTGATTTTGTAGGCGTTTTCTTTTATCTGGATTCACCCTATAGGGATGCTGCTTAATAGGGAGAGAATCACCGACATTTATATCATGTTCCAACACATTCGTTTGGGAGGGCACATCTGAAAACAAACCATGGTATGAATGAATAAGGTCCACCATGTCCTGTTGTTGATCAACAGACAAATGTGACAAACAAGCGCCCAAGTTAACCAGCATCTCAGAATTTTTTAATCGACCCCGCAGCACAGCCTCCTCCGGGTGGTCAGCATCGGATTCAGGACTGGACAGCTCCTCCGAGGAACTCGCCTCAGCTGACTGTGCTGCGGGTGGATCTGCAGGTAAAGGTTCACCACCAGAAGATAAACTCAAGGCAACAGAGTGGTTTTCACCTCGTTCATGATATTCTTTCAGCATATTGACGTGACACAAGCGGCTGCGGCGCACGCGGTCAGGAGTAGAAATTATGTAATCTGTGTCACTCACTTTACATATAACCACGTATGGTCCGCTGTAGCGTGCTTGCAGACTAGCACCTTCAACAGGCAAAAACACCAAAACTTTATCTCCCGGTTGAAATTGCCTATTACTAGCCTTAATATCAAACCAGCCCTTCATTTTGCTCTGAGCGGCTTGAAGATTTTCTCTAGCCAACTCACATGCCCGATGAAGACGAAAGCGAAACGCACTAACGTAGTCAAAAAGGTTCTGTGAGTCAGTGTCCATCCACTTCTCTTTTAACAATTTCAACGGGCCACGGACAGAATGGGCAAAAACAAGATCAGCTGGGCTAAAACCGAGTGATTCCTGCACCACCTCACGTGCTGCAAAAAGCAGCAGATGAACTCCTTCATCCCAGTTCCTGTCAAACTCCAAGCAGTATGCACGGAGCATGCTTTTTAAGGTCTGCTTCAAAGGGAAAAAATATTGGCCAAGGAGAGGAGCCTCCTTCACATACGGACCTTCCTGGCCTGATCCTGGATCCTCTGCTCTCCAGCCTGGACCTACAGAGAATGGTTTTATCAAATATGGACCAGAAAGCCCTTTACCACAGCTGCACAAAAGTCATTAACCACCAACACCTTTAGAACAAGCCGGTCTGCATCTGGACTGAAAAACTTCATGGAAAAGCGCCCCAGTGGAGGACTTTATACAAGCCGCCACACTTGTGATCACCAATGGAGGATTTTACATGGCGCCATCGCCACAAACTCGTTTTTATCCGTTATTAATCGCGTTGTTTTAAACGAGTGTCCGTTCTTCGTTCTGTCTGAAAATGTGTTCCACACTTTTATAGAATGCACAAGGCTAATGACAATTTTTAACTTTTTAATTCGTGTTTTTAGTCTTTTTGGGACGTTTTTTACAAATGCTCTTTTATAGGAGGAGTTTCCGAAAACAGAAGAAATAAACCAAAGGTCCGACTTCTACATGTTTTTAAGCAGTGAAGCAAAGGTGGCCATTCACTTGTCCCGCAGACACAGACTGCAGGAGGGACCTCACGTTGATGCTGTGGCTCTGTGAAAGTACAATGTTAAAGCCAGAATAAGGCTGGAGTTTCATTTCTAAAGATCAACACAGAACATAGAGGATTTTATTCAGTTGTGGGGTTTTATTTTATGTGTCAGATGAAGGACAACTACAATTTAACAAGCTCCTCATTAAATGATTTTAGCTGACACTTGTTTTAAATCAATAATTGATTATATTGTTTGAATTTTGTACATAAAGTGTTGTTAAAAGTCATGTGGTGTTGTCGGTAAGGTGGACGGGTGCAGACCAGGTGCAGCAGGAGCAGGAGTGGGAGGTTCTGGGAGTTAGAGGCAGGAAGCAGAAAAAAATTATTGTTCAGACCTGTGAGAGGCAGGAGTTGCAGCCTCCGAACATAGCAGCTTATTTATTTATATATATTTATTTGTCTTCTCCACGTTTAGGAACAGGCTGTTATCTATGCACCAGTCCACCAGCTGCTCCATCTCCTCTCTAGTGTCCTGGTCGTCATCATCTCTGATGAGGCCCACCACCGTAGTGCCGTCTGCAAACTTCACGATGTGATTAGTGGTGAAGTGGAGGGAGCAGTCGTGTGTTAGCAGAGTGAACAGCAGGGGGCTCAGGAAGCAGCCTTGAACCTGCGCTCAGAGGTATTCTGTCTGACCCGCACTGACTGCAGACTGTTGTTGAGAAAGTCTAGCAGCCAATTGCAAAGGGGTGTGCTGAAGCCCAGATGTTCAAATTTGCCTATCAGATGCTGCGGGACGATGTGTTGAAAGCTGAACTGAAGTCCAGATGACGTCTTCAGTGGAGCGGTTCCGTCGGTAGGCAAAATGGAAGGGGTGGAATGTTGGGAGGAGACTGGAGATGATGTGTTCATTTACCAGCCTTTAAAAGCACCTAATCATGATGGGAGTCATTGCGACAGGCCAGTAGTCATTGAATGAGGTGACTTGAGGCTTCTTTGTGACTAGAATGATACAGGCAGTCTTAAAACATACTGGAACTATGCCTTGGTCCAGCGAGGCAAATATATCCGATGGGAACAGGCAGGCCTAGTGGTTAGAGGCAGAACAGGTAATCAGAAATACTAAGGTAACGCTGACACACTATCCCCACTGGCTTGAGAATAATCTCGCCCTGATGACCGGTAGCAGGCAGGTTAAATATAGACTGGGGCAGGGGACTCAGATGAACGGAAATTAGAAACTGGGCGGAGTTAGACAGGCGAATGAAATGAGTAATTAAGCCAGTCATCACACCAAGATCAAAACAATCCACTAAGAAACAATATCAATCGGTGA
Organism: Cyprinodon tularosa; assembly: GCF_016077235.1. Taxonomy (NCBI): domain Eukaryota; kingdom Metazoa; phylum Chordata; class Actinopteri; order Cyprinodontiformes; family Cyprinodontidae; genus Cyprinodon; species Cyprinodon tularosa. Next base: position 96,622 of record NW_024039455.1, read on the forward strand.
AAACAAAAGTTTTACAGATTTTGTTCATTTTAATGATATATGAAGAGAGAGACTTAGATGACAGTCCTAGAGGGCATAGCTGTGAGATATATAGATGAGAACCTGAGATCAGGGCCACTGTTCATCAGAGCAGTGATGAGGCTTAATTGAAAGGTAGATGATCCTCTGCAATTTATGCTTATATGAATGATTGACTGGAATAAATTCTGTTCTTTTTGTACACCTTCTGAGAAACGTTCTTCTTTGGAACAGAACCGAGTTATTAAACCTTTGATCAATCTTTAGTATAAAATTTATGTCAATGAAACAATTGCCAATTACATGAATAGATGGGAATATAAATCTAAGTTTAAGGTTATACAATATTAAATTACATTTAGCAAAATAAAAAAATAAAAAAGTAATGAGAGGAAATAAACATCTGCTGTAACAAGCAGGTCAAGAAAGATACAGATAAAAAAAAATAACATCCCTTCATGCCTAACTGGATGATATGTAACATCAGAGGAAATATATGTGTTTTATTTCAAAATCTACTCCTCAGGTCATCTGACAACCTTTCTTACATTTGAACAAAACTGATTCCATACTTAAAGGAAGTTTGTGAAATTGTGATTCTTGCTTCTGCGAGCTCCACGCCGGCTGTGGCTACAATGTAGCTTGCCAACATCAGTATTTGAGGGTTTGCATGACTGGATGAATGACGGAAAGTAATTATTTTTAGGAAGTATTGCACCTCTCACTTGAGTCATTTCTGGTAAGTCAACCAAATTACGTTAAAATTTGAATTCTGGTTTCTACATAAGCCTAGATGTTGCAATGTTATTTTTATTAGCCTCGATTTGAAGGTATCAGAGATACCTTATGTTCTAACATGATATACGTCAAACATGGTAAAGATCGGATTCATAAGACTTATGTAAAAAAGAATTAAACAAACAAAGTAATCTTGTTTAAAAGGTTGGAAAAGAATTTATTTTTGACCAGGTTTTGGCACGATCCGACACCTTATGATATCTGGCCTTTGCTCACCATCCTAATCTAGCTGCTAATGTCTAAGAACTACCCTGATTGCAGTTGCGTGTTTGGTAAGATCGGATGTATATAGGATTCAGGACCACATAGCCAAGCTCTGGGATGCACTGGAAAAAATGGAATCTGTGTTCTTTAGACTGTAATGGAAAGATCAGATACAGGTTGCAAGTGGAGCAGTAAATCGGATTTGGGTCACTTCATGCTGCTGTGTGAACTTAGCCTTTGTCTCATTGGGGTACTTCGGGTCCGCCTCTTGCTTTGGCAGTAATGTTTTTCAGTGTTTGATGCATCTGGTTTTAATATGCCCTCTATGTTTTTCCTCTACTGGACACTTTCCTTGTCCTTTGTTTGTTTTTGCAACAGGATAAATTGTTTATTTACGCATAATTAGGCCACATCCCTTCTATAATCCTCACTTATAACAACAAGAGTCGTCACATGAACATTCCTATGTTCTATCTCTCTGGATGGAGAGACTTATATTTTTATTTTATACACTCTAATAACCCCAGAGAGAAATTACTTCTCTGCATTTAAGCAGATGGCAGCTCTCTGCAGAGATTGTGCAGCGCCCGGGGAGCAGTGTGGGGTTAAGGGTCTTGTTCAGGGACCCAGAGTGGGGAGTGGATTCAAAGCCCTATGCCCTAACCTCTATCTATCTATCTATCTATCTGGATGGATGGATGGATGGATGGATGGATGGATGGATGGATGGATGGATGGATGGATGGATGGATGGATGGATGGATGGATGGATGGATAGATAGATTAATTTCTTATAAAAAGCTATTAGATTGCATTGGTTATATGACCACCCCAGACTTGCATAGTTTTTTTGTGCTGCTCTTAAGGTGACTTTACCTCTGTTGCCAGACTGGGCCTCCTAGTGTGTCTTTTAAATTTCCTGTTATGTAAACAATTTTCCTTACAAACAGTCTGAGGGGTAAATAGCTGGCCACACGCATTACAACCACATCCTTTTTCCAAAAGGGTCTTATTAGCTCTTTTGATCGAATCATGATGCTCAGCAGTTAGTAGCATGCATATAAGGGGAGTGGCGGCCGGAGAGAACCCACACATGCTCAGGGAGAACATGCAAACTCCATGAAGAAAGACCCTGGGCCAGGAATCAAACCCAGAACCTTCTTGCTGTATATATATATATATATATATATATATATATATATATATATATATATATATATATATATATATATATATATATATATATATATATATATATAAACGGTTAGGTTTTCCTGGGTTCTTTACTCAAAGGGTGGCGGGCTGATTTGTTCCAGCTGGTACTGCTTATCGGCAATCAGCGGCGTCCTGTGTAAGGAAGCAGTTTCAGGAGCAATCTGCAAGTTGGTTCTGCTCTCTAAGTGGTAAACAGGTCCAACTCAGTAGCAATCCAAGCTCCTAGTGTGTCCTTCTAATTCTTCCTTGCTCTTGTCTCCCAGAGAACTGAACTGAAGCTCACCTGGTTCAAGCCTGCTTCCTCCATCTCCTTGCAGCTCTGGAACTGTTTCCCCTGAGGGTGACTCCTTAATGGATCCACCAGCCTGCCTGTCCACCCTCCACCCATCACAAACTCCATCCACAGAAAAGGACCAGCTCTCCTTCTCTGCTTCAATCCCAAACTCCATTCCTCTCCCCTGGTCAAGGGTCTGCAAACCTCTTCAAAAACCTCATGATGCTACAACCAGAGTCTCTGGTTATTGATTGGACTTGTGACCATATGCCTTAATTTGTGGTGAAGAAAATAATTTATGCCCCCTTTATTTTTGTTGGGGGAAAAACATTTTTACTGGTGTCGTGTATCTGCTTCAGCCTTGGAAGAGACAATCTCTCAAGGCTGTGTTATGTACCCTGTTATCCCAGGGGACATAGAATAGAATAGAACTTTATTGATGTGACAATGGTGAAATTCACTTGTGACATTGACTTTTATAAACAACAGGAGATGCACAAAGGCATCCAGATATATTCAGTGGGTGGTAAAAAAATAAAGGAGAGATTTAAGGTGACTTATATATACAGTATCTTATATACAGTAAAGTGGTGGATGGTGAAGTGCAGTTTCTGGTTTGTTAAATAGATAAATAGTATAAGATATTACAATGTTATTACTCCAGGTTATATTGCAGTGGCATTATAAATTCTGATGGCAGCAGGGATGAATGACCTGTGGTAGCGCTGCTTTATACACACTAGTCTGTTTATAAAGGAGCTTCTCAGCTCCTCTACAGTCTGGTGAAGGGGATGAAAGGTGTGTCTGGCAGTCAAGTGCACAAAATGCACCGAAGTGTAACTTCCCATCCTTTAAATAGTATGCAGGCATTTCCTGTTTAACTGAGGCCCAGGGGGCAGAACCCAAGCTTGGATGTGGGGCCTAGAACAGAACAAGGCATTACTTAATTGAAGAACAAAGAAATAACTTAAATGCCAATTTAGGATATATTTTTTTTGAGTTTGATAAAAAGGGGAAGCACAACAATAAACTCAAGTTCAGTCCCCTTTGATACCACTGTATCTGAGGAAAATAGTAGTATAAACTTTTCATCTTTTTTTCCAGTGGAAAAATGGGAGGTGTCTTGGCACTGTCTAGTATCTTTCAGGGTATGCACCTGACCATCATCGCTTAGGTCCTTAAATGAAAGGTAAACATTACATCTCTTTTCAATAAGTCGGAGGATCTACTTCCCACCGAAGCTGAAGTTCAATCATTCAGACAGTGATAGTGCATCCTCACAATGTCCATCATCTCCTCCACCAGCTGACACTTACAAACCCGGACACATCCTGTTTTAGATACCTTCCTCTGGCAGGAGGTAGTAGACCATCAGGACCAAACCCTCCTTTTTTCTTTTTTTTTTACAGTGTCCTGTCTGGCAATGTGGCAATAAGAATAATTGTCTTGGTGCCAAAAAGAGCCCAACAGATTTTACTTTCACAAGTGTAGCACTTGTTTCCTGCATATAAATTGCATTATTATAGATATGCAGGGAGTTTTACAGTTTATATGGACACTGCAATGTAAATGGAGCAGAAAAAACAGAAGAAGAAAAAGGAAAAAAGAAAAAAAAGAGAAAAGATGACAGAAAGAAGAGATAGAAAGGAGATAATGACAAAACATCTTCAGTCTGCTTCATCACCTGTAACAAGATGTAAAAAGAACAGCACAACCGAAAGACGTGGTACGAGACATACAATAAAGCAACACCTTGAAACTATCGCCAAAGTAGTATTATTAAGTCTGACATGTACTCTGTGTTACCTGAAGATATGAATATGGGGTTTCTGTATGGAAGTGAATCTCTGAGTACCTGGAGCCAAGCACCTGTAATTGTTTGTGAGGGTGCACTTGTGCATGTAAAGTTTATCCATAGAAAAAATGCTCAATAGTGGTTGTGGAGAGCCGAAGAGGCGCACCCCGCAAAGCACTGAGTCCAGCGCCGGGAGACCCAAAGCCCCAGGCGCCCAAAGGGACCCCAAGAGCGAAGGCACCAAGGAGGGGCCAGCCCCGGAAATCAGACCCCCACCAAGGGAGGAGGAGAGACAGCCCAGAGGAAGCCCCCCATGGCACCGACCGAAATGCCTCGGCTCCACAGAGCACCGAAATACGCCCCGCCCTCCGGCACCAAGCTTGCGGCCACGCCCACAGTCAGGGCCTATGCGCATCCGCCACGAACCGGCCGCAAGCACCACGGAACCCCCCCAAAAGGCCCCCCAGGCCAAAGGCGCGGCCCCACCCCACCAAGACCGATGCCAACAGCACGCAATGCAACATACCGCGCACAGAAACAACCCAAGAGCAGAAAGCCGCTCGGCGCCTGACCGCAAGAAGAGCAGACCGCAGCCGGCGCAACCACCCCGCAGCCCGCGGGCAGCGCAAAGCCAGGACCAAACCATAGGAGAGTTTGATCCCTGAAATATGACCTTTGGAAAACTACAAAATATGTTTCTCAATGTTCTTCTACAATCCTGTATAACCATTTGGCCTTGTAGTCATTTTATATGAAGACAGCTCAACCTTACACACAGAAATAGAAGCACTCAAGTTCCTGTCTTTCCTGATAAAGAATGACTAAATATGTTGCTTTGAATGCTGCACTGTTGAAGCAAAAAAAAAAAAAAAATAGTTGATACATAATTTTCCCTACTAAGTGATCTCATAATAAACCCTCAGTTTTAAGCTATTTATATTGACTCCTTGATAAACTCTTGCAAAAAGCAGGGCCTATTAATACATTGCAGATCAGACTCTTTATCATACAGACTGTACAGAAATGAATTCTGTACTCTTCTTCCTCTACTTATTCTTTTCGCTATAATCAGCTCTCCTTTGTGTTGGGCTGGTTTACCACACCTTTTTATATGAAACATATGTGACCCTGAACGGCTAAATACTAACCTTGCACTGAAACGTGCATGACTGAACATCAGTCACCTTCCCTCATCTTCATCACTTCATAAAAACAAGCTTGCATGAATGCTTCCATGGTTGGAAAAGAAAAAAAAAAATGTAAACATGGGAATGTTCCCACAATACAGTTTGTACTTCCGTCAGTTCAGTTAAAAAGGATTCAGTTTTAGGAGTTTTCTTCAGGCAACCAAGAAAGAAAGAAATTATCTGAGCTTTCTTTTTTTGAAGGCCAATGGAATTAAGGTGTGCAGTTCCACACAGAGCATGCAACCAAAAAAACAAGAACACACACACTAGCTTGAGATGAGAAGCAGCAGTAGCTAGAGGTCTCATGTCCTCCGCCACCCCAACAAACCAAAAAACCTAAAAAGGCAGGTTACTCACCCTACTCAACAGACAACTCAGCTCTCACTTCCTGTTTGAGAATTTTGTCTGTGTGGGGGGTTCTCAACAAGTTTAGATTGAAGAGGTGGCTGTTGTATCAGTTACTCATACTGGAAAAAGCAACTTATAGAGCTAACATCCTCTCTATTGGCTCAGTGGTTTCAAATGTAGAGCTAAGAGTTAAAACTAAGAGCGCCTAGACCCTACACAGGTAAGGGAGTACAGGTTGTACAGTTTTTACTTCTTTAAGATTCTTATGAACTATTTTGAAGTTAATATATGCTTGTTTAACTTTAATCAAATGCAATGATTAGGGTTTGTCACTCTTTTTGTTCATATGAAAAATGTCACTATACTGTTGCTATTGCCTATCTAATCTCAGGAAGTTGGAAGAAAATACACCTTAGATATAAGCAAAGCTCCCTGCTGCGATATCTACAGGTCAAAAATCAACTAACTCATCTTTGTTTTAAGGTGGGATGGGGAATTTCTTAAGATATTGCTGCATCAACTGCTCAGTAATATGTTGCATCTTCTGGATTTTCTGGCAAGCAGGTACAATTTTCCTATAATTTGCCCATAAGACCTCATTAAATGAACAGTAATTCGTAACACTTTTTGTCATCGGTAGTTTCTTAATCTCATGTTTACAAGGAGCCTGTCTTGTTATCCTTTAATGTGGTCTTGGTTGATAGTTTTCTAAATTTCAAAGGGTCTTAGAATTTTCATTCATATTTGATCCGTTCTTCACTTCGTGTCCCCAAGAGAGGCATCAGCTCAGTTTATTAAACTACTGCATGTTAATGCAAAGCTCGGCTTAAAGCTCTTTAGGTACAACAATGTTTGTGACAGAGTTATGTTTGATGTGTCCAGTTGTGTAGTTTGTTTTTTCAAGAATTTTCAGGAAGCTTGGTTAAAACAAAATGCAACAAAATTAACAAAGATCAAATATGAATCTCAATCTGTTCCTTATTAAGACATTGTTAGAATTGGTAGATGGTTCATCCCCTTCAAAACATCCTTAAAATCTGCAAAAAAAAAAAAAAACTGTAATCTGTTTAATTGATTAAAAGAAATTCCAGCTTCTTGGACACAAAACAGGAAGGATAATTTAAAGCTGTACTTCAGTGTTTGTGTGTATGAATAAGAAATAGGAGAGCTAATTTTTACAACTAAAATTATGCCATATATTTAATGTGTGATGTGCTTAGTGCATGATTTCACACATAAACTATGCCATCTGCGATTGACTGACTGCTTTGCTTATGCTGGAATGCTAAGATTTTACAATTTTTTCTTTGTGTTGATTCCATTTCCTACTTCTGTGATGAACTTCATTCCCACATTTTTGTCCTCTCTAGGTTATTTTGACACCTAACCCCTCCACACTGACCTGTATAGCACAATATACCAATGTGACTTTGGGGTGACAGACAGTGGGCCATGCCTTTCCTGAGCCTGCCCTACACTTCAATCTAAAATACACTGGAAACATTTAAGGGCTGTAGGAGTTCTGATAACACCATGGGGCTGGATGTCAGTGTGATTGCCTGTGTCCTTTGGGGTGCGGTCTTTGTGGGGGCTGGGCAGTGCACAGAGCTACAGCATAAAATAATAGCCTCATTACTTTTTGCATGGGCTGTTCAATGGTGCAGTAGCACTCCTGTCTTTCTGCATGGAGTTTGCATGTTCTCTCCGACGGGTACTCCAGTTTCCTCCCACAGTCCAAAAATATGACTTAGGTTAATTGGCTTCTTTGAATTCTCCTTAGGTGTGTGAATGGTTGTTTGTCCTGTTTGTCTCTGTGTTGCCCTGTGATGGACTGGGGACCTGTCCAGTGTGTACCCCGCCTCTTGCCCTTGGACAGCTGGAGATAAGCACCAGCGATCCCGCTTGGGATAAAGTGTGTCAGAAGATAGATGGATAGTTTTTGCATTGAAAGAATAATGAAATTATTTTTTACATATTAGTAATGCTGTTGTTATTTGCAATGTAAGGTAGTGCATTATAATAACTTGATCCATCAAGGCGACTCATCTTTGCAATTTATATAGAAATAGTGTAACCCCCATTTAATTGTTAAATTGGCCAAATAACTAGTAAATTTACCTAGTTTTTAAAAAAATATTCCCAACACTGGTGCTGGGAGCACATCTGGGAGTGATCAAAGGTCCTAGGCTCTGGTGTGAGTCCCTCCCTCATAACCTCTTAGTGACTCTCCTCTGCAATGTGTAATTTATTTCAATTATCAAGTAACTTCTTAAACCTGTTTATTTATGACGGATTAGGAAGTCCATAATGGGGTTCTGCATCCTTCAAAGGCAGCATTTGTAGAGGATGATATCAAAATTGTGTTCTAATCCATAACATTATCCCAATGACTGACATCCTCCTTTTGATGAGTCCTCAAAGTGACCCACTGTGTCTAATGATTCAGTGTGGATTGAAGTGGAGTGAACAAGCTCGGGCAGAAATGCCAAATAACTCAGCAAAATGTTTGTTAGTGTCATCAAGACCGTTGTTTATAGATGTTGGAGCTTGACCTGTTTTGCAGTGTAGTCCTGTTTCTCTTATTGTGACTAACTGTGGCTTGGAGCTCATCTGCCTGGCTGTGTGTTTCCTGGACGGGGCCGCCTGTGGAGCTGATTAACAGTTGCCTTTTGTATCTCTGCTTATTTCTGTATGTCTGCTTCTGTCGGCCTCGGCAGATTGCCGCTCATACTGAGCCTGGTTTTGCTGGAGGTTCCTTCCTATCAAAAGGGAGTTTTCCCTCTCCAATGTCTACATGCATGCATTGTGAGAGATTTCTGTTGAGTCAATGAGTCGATGCAATCAGCTGGTTTTCCTTAGAATTTCCTTACCATGTTGAACCTACCAGTCCTACAAGGTGGAAGGTAAATAGTAATCGGAAGTAAATTTAATGTATATTACTTTAGGAACAAGGAACAAAGCAGACAGGTCAGGGAATAAAAAGTGTCATCTGATGTTCGAGCTAAGCCGAGCTTGAGCAAAAGTTTAGTTTTCAGAAGAGCAATGGTGACAAAAGAGAATAACCTTCATAGATGGTAACTTACACAATAGCTGCACATCCTGCCTTTGAACAAACATATGATTGCGTCATAAATGGCATTCGTCAAGCATAGTTCAAGACAGGTCACTCAGAATAAGTTTCCATTTTTCAGCATACATGGTAAGAGGGGGAAAAAAATCTGACAGTAACTTCCTTTTTTTGGTTTTTAATTGTTACTTAACTGGAAAATTCACAGTTACACTGGTGTGGTCTCTGATAGGGTTCTCTAAAACTCTTTTGTAGGATTTCAACCAAACTGGTTTATTTAATATCTATGTTTGGGATGTAACAGTCATATTTCTTTTCCTATTGTTTTCACCGCTAAATACATTTTATGGCACCCTTATTCTTTCCTCTTCTTTTCACAGAAGCAAAAACAATTTTACAGCCTGTTGGCAGCAAAGTGGTACTGAACTGTAACAAGAGCCAAGTCAGTAGCATTACTTTAATCAGTTGGAAATTAAATGGATCGTGGCTGTTCAGCCTCACAAAAGCAGGCGTCGAAAAGAAATCCAACCAAAGTAATCAACTTAACCTAAAGATATCTAAATCAGAAAGCCCGCTGTATGCACTCATCATAGAAGACGCCCAGAAATCGCATGAAGGAAACTACACCTGCGAGACAACTGGAAAATTTGGATTTTTTGAAGAATCCTGGGAGCTTATTATTACAGGTTTGCAAAATCATCCATTATTATAATATTAAAAGGAACAGAAATAAATGGGATTGAAGTATTATTAGACACAGTAAATAGTTATCACAGTACTCTGCTTGCAGTAATGCTTTGGTATACATGAATTATAAATAATGATTCCTAGGGGTGATTCAATTTTGTTTGTTTCTTTTCACACTAAAACCTTATAGGGGACCATTTCCTTTGAAAGGGCATGTTAGATTTAGCGCAATTTAGAAATGTATAAATATCACAGGACATGAAACCACAGGTTCTAATTCCTTTTTAAAAGAACACATCCTTCACATAAACACCCCCACAGACAAACACATTGTAAAAAAGAGCCATAAATTGTTTACCTTGAGTGCAAGCTTAATAGCTATACTTTGTGAAAGATTTTTAAAATACCATATCTACAAAATTATATTAATATAAACTCGCTGATCCAACTGTGTTGTCCCCCACAGAAAGAAATAATAGCATTGGAACAATGAGGATTGCTGTTATAGCTGGGGTTCCCACTGCATGTGTCCTGATATTACTTTCAGTTTTGATCATTCTAACTGTTCGTAAATGGAGAGCAAAGTAAGTGCCTCTAGGTATGTTTTTTGTTTTACATGATACCATGACATGAGAATAAAAATTAACAAAAAAGTGATTTCTTCTTTACAGAAACAGATCGCCGAATAGAATAATGGTAAATATAACCTTTAAGTTAACCTTTCAAAACTGTAACGGCATTTGTTTTGGTCTAAACAAAGAGAAAAGAAATATGATCTAAATACATACAATTGTATAGTAGATAAATGAGCATCTGAAATAAAGAGGTGGGTTGTTTTTGTTTTACAGTCAAGCTCAAAATACACAAACCCTGCTCCCTGGATTTAGATGTATTGCATGTTTAATAATTTAGCTTTTACTTTCTGAATTGGTACAGATATTTTCCAGGTCGTAGGTAAAGTTTTGCCTGGAGAGAAAGATGAATAAATTCAAGTTGAGTATTTCTAGTTTAAACCCAATCTAAACTGGGATAGAATCACAGAGATCTTATTGGTAGAGGCTGCGAACCTATGAGTTGGTAAAAGAGCGTTAAGCTTTATTTTGGACAGAGCATAAGACTCATTTATTACCAAAGATAGTGGCCATAATGATATGCGGCAAGAACATATATCTGTCTTGACACCTATAAGCTTGTTTGATAGACCTTTAAATACAGTCTTGTATTTTTGAAGGGCTGTGGAACTGAATGTATAAAAAAAAAAAAAAAGGCATCATGTTTGAAACACATTAAAGGCTCCTTTTCAAGGGATTTAGGTAAAAGAAAAACTTGAATGTGTTTAACCTGCTTTTATAGATTGCAAAAAAATAAGTCAATAATAAATTCATAAATAAGATAAAGAAAATGTCTTCATAAAATGCAAAATAACCTTAACATTTTTATTAGCCAATTTAGAAAAATGCAAGATTTTTCAAATGTTTTTTTCCAGAATAACCATTTTAACTATATGGCTTATTTGCATAGTTCTAAACCATCAAGTTTTTTTTTCAATGACATTTAGGTTCAACTTCAAATAACTGGTTAAGTTAGATGTGCAGCACTTAGATTGCACATCATAACTTCTATTATTTTTCTCTTCTTTAAAGCAGCTACAAAGCTATTTCCCAAAGATACAGATCCTCAATAAGGTTATGTGAGCTACCTTATGTTGTTAGAACATACTCATACAAGTTAACCAAGTTGTGCCTTAGTTTTCAACAATACAGAAAAGGAATTTGCAAAAATGGTAGTATAATAAAAGCAGCACAACCAAAGCACCAGCTGGTCAAAAAACACTAATCTATCTTTTTCCCAGAAATCATACGAATTATGGCCATAATATCTGTGAAGTTACTCTGTGACTAAACCAAAGTTTTTATTTTTTATTTTTTTAGAATACTGTGTGTCATGTTACATCTAGTGTAGTACTTACACATTTGTTAAGAATAAGAACAGTGAACCGCTATTTAAGATTGGCTGTCCCAAAGTTAGCTGACAGGCTTCTACAACACTTGATGGACGCTGAGGAAGCAATACAAACATTTCAGTCAGATTTCCTGGAGTAGAGATAGTTTCCAGTTAGTTCATAGTTCATAGTGATTGCAATTCCGGATCTTTTTTTGCCAAGGGAGGCTTAACCCGTTTTAGGCCTATGAGCACTAAGTTTTTAAAAAAGGGAACAATTGTTCTGGATTTTTTTATATTTCCTCATGACAATTGTTATCTTAATTTGAAAATTGAATAATCAGGTTATTCTTGTGTGATCTAAACATGTTTTTAAGGATCTAAAGCAGGTATGTCAAAGTGGTTCCAGAAAGGGCCGTGTGGCTGCAGGTTTTCTTTCCAACCAAGCAATAGCACACCAGACTCCAGCAACATGATGACTTGATGACAAGGCTGGAGTCTGGTGTGCCATTGCTTGGTTGGAAAGAAAACCTGCAGCCACACGGCCCTTTCTGGAACCAATTTGACACATCTGATCTAAAGCATTTAAGAGTGATAAAATAAAAAAAAAATAAAAAAGCAAAATCAGAAGCATTCTGTAAAGGAGATAATATATTTTCAATGCATCACTATAAATCATCTGACTTCTCCTTTGTCCCTCTTTTTCCAGCAGCAAAAACAAGTTGAAGAGATCTATGAAAACCACTTGGAGATTCAGCGTCGCAAGACTAGTCCCCACTAACCTCGATGTTGCTGTTTTGACTGCTTTCTAAATAATACACTCTAAATTTTGTTGACGAGGGACACAGCATTCTCCATAAATCATAAACTCTGTTAAATGTCCTCTTAATAATGATACTTATGATAATAGCTTTTAGCAATGGAGGTGTCAGATTTCTTAGGTCAGTTGAATAGGGGCATGTTGGGTCCTCTAACTCCTGTCCAAGAAAGGTTGGTCCCAGGGTATTTGGTGCTCAAACATAAACATGTAAAACAAGCAGCAGCCTGAAGTATTACTGCTTTGGACTGCGTTATGTATGGAAAGCCACAAGTGCCACAGATTAATAAAGTTCAAGAGTTATATCTAGGCTTGTAAACATTTGAAATAATATAAATTGGATATGCTTGTGTCTGATAAGCTTATCATTCTTTATATCAAGTAAAATAAAATCTCATAAATAGTGGATTTGTTTTATCTCTAGCCTTACAAAGAATGCCAAAGAATCATAATGTATTCATAATATCATAATGTGCTGTAGTTTTTTCTAATGAAACTTAAATGTATTATTTGATCATGTTCTTAGTAAATAAATATTAAATAGTTCACCTACTGTATATACGTATATAGCCTGCCTTACCCTGATTAATGTTTTTGCTGTTGACCTAGCGAGAATTGAAGTACTATGAGCTAGTAACCCGAATGAAATGTCTTCTAGCTTTTCAGTTTGCATCAACATTTGACATGCAAAGGTAATCTAAAAAATTATGTCAAAAATATTTGTATTGGTGGGATGTTTGTGTTAAGAAAATAAAAAAAAAATTATCTTCACTTGTATTTGATGTTTAGTATGTTCAGAAAATAACAAGCACAACATTCAACTTGGATCTTATTTGCTCAACATGTAGATATCATGATAGGTTATAGCCCCACAGAGCTGGTGCTGTATAGATATGATCTGCAATTTCATAAGATGTCTTATGTTTAGTGCCAGTTCAACCGTGTCTTTAAATAGTAAAAATGTATTATCTTGTACAAGTTACAGAATGGCGTAGGTAGGGGCCCATGCAAGGCAGTCAGCTGGACTACCTATGATTCTCTTTTAGACTAGGAAATATGGATACTGGAATTGGGTTTACACTTTATTTTTGGTGCAACTGTATCACCTCTGCAAAGTAATGTGTTGTAATGCTTTTACAAGTAACTACTGTGCCTTAAAAACATAGTCCCAACCCTCAAATATTATCAAATGTGGTCATGTTATATCAGCACAGCTTAATATATTCTAATCATATTTTATGCCATAGACTAACACTTAGTTAATGATTGATAACATAAATAACTTTGTTATTTCCATATGTAAATTGGTCATGCAGCCTGGAGGAGAAAGTAAAAAACGCAGATACAGTCATCATTACTGTCTGAAAAATAACTTTAAAAGTGGATTTAGAATGACAAAACCAACCAGTTTTTGACTATTGCAACAAATAATGGTCTGAGACATTGTTATTGGAAAAACGTTCAACTATGCAATGCAGTTTAATAAAGAAGAATAAGGGTGATTCACTCATTCCGGGCTTTATTTATCTTTGCAAAGGCGAGAACAAGACAAACAATCATAACAGCCCTCACAGCTCAATGTTCTGCCTTGTTCTTATTTAGACAGGTTTTCTCTAAGTCTGGAAAAAGCTACGAAGTTCCACACGCAGTTAACCAAAACCAGTTAAACTTGAAGAAAAACGTAAAATGTAAATAAACCTTGAGTTTAAAGGAGCCTGGCCTCTGCTCCAAACATTCCCTAAAAGAACCAACCACCCAGACACTGATTCAATTTTTCTTTTTATGAAATAAGTAAATAAAATCAGCATGCATAATTACTGTTAGAAAGGATTTAAAAGGAAACAGATTTTTCCGACCACAGAAATAAAGTTTTTTCCTCTACTGGTTCTTGATCTAAGCAGCCCGAATCTCTTTCCAGATCGTAGCAGCTCAAATTTACCGTATTGTTGCCAATGGAAAAAGTGAAGAATTATTTTGTTTGATGTAAAATGTTTCTTAGATAAGCTCATTCATTAGTAGGCCCTACAAGTACTTTTCTGACCATATTTACTACTTGCTTCATCCTAATTCGATACCATAAAAACTCTAAATGTAAGGATGCTTAAAAAAATTTATTCAATGCTAATTAAAAGGCATTCAGGCACTTTAATTACTCAAATTACACTTGATGCACTTAGAAATCAAGCAACTGTTCCATCCATAAATTTTCATGAAACCACTAACCTTAGATCTATAAGTATAATAACAATAATATTAAAAAAAATTGCAGAGAAAATAATATTTAAACAAATTATAGAACATCTTAACTTGCACAGCACTGGCCTGCACACTGCAAAACAATCTAGAAAAATAAGTAAACATTTCATAAATTAAGTGTATTTACCCTTAATTTGGGTAGGTAAATAAGATTTGCCAATGGAATGAGTATTTTTATAATAAAATAATTAGATAAAATACAGTTGAAATAAGACAATGCAATTATTGTTTCTTATTTTAAATGAAAATTGTCTTGTTCCGTTGGCAAAGTGTCTCACTTACCTCCTCAATCCAAGAAAAATGCACTTATTTCAAGAAAAAATGACTTATTAAGATTTACATTTTTATGCAGTGGACCTTTGGCAATTCAGGTTCAGGAAGAGCTATTCCACTAAAAGCAACCTTCTACTTGACTGAGCAAATGAAATCAAGATTTAACAGAGGCAAAGTTGAGCAGAGTAGAGCATTAAATTTAGTTTATCACAGGATTTTACTTTAGAAAATGTTTTTTTTTAATGTTGCTGCAAAAACAATAGTGTGGGTATCATATCTGTCATATAGACAACAGTGTGTTAAAAGATATCTGTTCCAGTATTCTTCAATGTACAATGGGTGTAGCTCAAGGCTCTGTATTAGGCCCTTTTCTTTTCAGTTTATACCTACAAGAGCACTGTGATGACGTACAAATACAACTATACGCTGATGATACAGTGTTGTACACACATGCTAAAACTGCACTTAGCAGCTGTAACAAAGCTTTTGATAGTCAGTGCGATGGAATGCTGGTGAAGATTCTCAGTCATCCAGGGCATAGTCATTCCAAAAAATCCACTGGACTTTGTTTCCAATTTTCCAAGTTTCTCTTCCCATCCAGGAAGCTTTTTCTAAATTCTCTGCTAGATCCTAGTTTAACCTCACAAATCCTATTATTTATCTCAGCACCCTGCAAGCAGATGTTCTAAAATCCATAATTGCTCAAAGTATTGGGACAATGTCTTTGTACACTTGTGAACTTAAATGATGTTCAATGTGAAGGATTTAGCTATGTTGCTTTCCACAGAGACGGCAGCTTTGTGAGTGTGTTGATGGAGTAATCTTAGCAAAACAAAACATATAAAATATTGTGGAAAACAATAAAAATGTATAAATTCAAGTTCATTAAGAGCTTTTTGCATTGTTAGCGTTTCTTTTTTCTTTTTTTTATATAAACACTGCCAAAAAAGTACACTTTTTAGGCCGTAGCTAAAGGTTACTTACAAACTGTAACTCACAAAAACAAACCATTTCCATCTGGTCTGAAGTTATCAAAATATAAAATCCTTTTTATAGCTACAAATTATACAGAGTCATCTGCTACACTGTTTACTAAAATTTAGTTTGAGTGGCATACATTGTTTGGGTTCCTGTACTCAGTGTCCGCAAATAAAAATAAATACAAATATTTGGATTCATGATCTTTGCAGCATGGAAAGAAATTAAGAAACATCTTCTGGTTTGGCTAAGAACAAATCCATACATGCAAGAGTTCATGGAAGAAGTGGAATCTAAAACATTTGAGGTGTAAGAGGTAAAGGAGAAGGATGCTGAGCTTACTCCTGAAGTGAAATCATTGAAAAATCTATCATGGTTCTGTCAAGACTACCATCTGTTTGATCTTCCTTCTATTTAAAGCCTATGTTCTTTTGAATATCTTATAAATATTCTACTGGAGCTTGCTTTCCAGTTTCTTGGTGTACGCCTGCTGGGTTCTGCATACCCCTCAATAATTTCCTGTCTCCCCTCCTGGAGGATTTTTTCCCGTTTGGTATTTCCTTGCAGATTGCATTGATTTCCTCTCAAGGTGTCTAACACAATGCCATCCATTCAGCAGCTAAAAGAAACTTTGCAGGGCAAACCTGATAAAACAAAATGGTGTGAAAGTCTTTAAAGTGGAACAGAGGTCCACCTCTAAACAGAAAAAGGCTTAAATGTACAACTAGAAGTGCAATAGAATTTATTCATATTTAAGCATGTCCATGTTAGAATGGCATATAAGGCCAATCCTGTCCTAAATTTCATAGTGTGGGACCACATTTTAAGATGAATATTCACATGTATAATCCAGTGTTGAGATTTTCTAAATGCAATAAAACAATGCAGTATTTTTCTTGTAATTTAAATTTATGCATTTATGCACACTTCCAAATACCTCTGATTCTTTAATCTTCCTGTTTCTAGCTGTTCCTTGACCTTTATTTGAGTTTAACAGTAAGAACAATTTCAAGGTCAGAAAACAAAACCATCAGTTAACTCTGCTCTGCTAAATACAAATGGCCTTCAGTATCATGAACATCACGTCACGGCAGCTTTGTGAGTGTGTTGATGGAGTGATCTTAGCAAAACAAAACATATAAAATATTGTGGAAAACAATAGAAATGTATGAATTCAAGTTCATTAAGAGCTTTTTGTATTGTTAGCATTTCTTTTTTTTTTTTTATAAACACTGCCAAAAAAGTACACTTTTTAGGCCGTAGCTAAAGGTTACTTACAAACTGTAACTCACAAAAGCAAACCATTTCCATCTGGTCTGAAGTTATCAAAATATAAAATCCTTTTTTTAGCTACAAATTATACAGAGTCATCTGCTACACTTTTTACTAACATTTTGTTTGAGTGGCATACATTGTTTGGGTTCCTGTACTCAGTGTCCGCAAATAAAAATAAATACAAATATTTGGATTCATGATCTTTGCAGCATGGAAAGAAATTAAAAAACATCTTCTTGTTTGGCTAAGAACAAATCCATACATGCAAGAGTTCATGGAAGAAGTGGAATCTAAAACATTTGAGGTGTAAGAGGTAAAGGAGAAGGATGCTGAGCTTACTCCTGAACTGAAATCATTGAAAAATGTATTTAATTCATGGTTCTGCCAAGACTACCATCTGTTTGATCTTCCTTCTACTTAAATCCTACGTTCTTTTGAATCTCTTATAAATATTCTACTGGAGCTTGCTTTCCAGTTTCTTGGTGTACGCCTGCTGGGTTCTGCATACCCCTCAATAATTTCCTGTCTCCCCTCCTGGAGGATTTTTTCCCGTGTTTGGTATTTCCTTGCAGATTGCATTGATTTCCTCTCAAGGTGTCTAACACAATGCCATCCATTCAGCAGCTAAAAGAAACTTTGCAGGGCAAACCTGATAGAACAAAATGGTGTGAAAGTCTTTAAAGTGGAACAGAGGTCCACCTCTAAACAGAAAAAGGCTTAAATGTACAACTAGAAGTGCAATAGAATTTATTCATATTTAAGCATGTCCATGTTAGAATGGCATATAAGGCCAATCCTGTCCTAAATTTCATAGTGTGGGACCACATTTTAAGATGAATATTCACATGTATAATCCAGTGTTGAGATTTTCTAAATGCAATAAAACAATGCAGTATTTTTCTTGTAATTTAAATTTATGCATTTATGCACACTTCCAAATACCTCTGATTCTTTAATCTTCCTGTTTCTAGCTGTTCCTTGACCTTTATTTGAGTTTAACAGTAAGAACAATTTCAAGGTCAGAAAACAAAACCATCAGTTAACTCTGCTCTGCTAAATACAAATGGCCTTCAGTATCATGAACATCACGTCACGGACATGCCTAAATAACACATTCAACAGTTGTAGTAGCTCAAAAAAGCAAATTAAATGCTGTTTTAGTATGCATATTCAAATATACATACATATACAAAATAACCTTTTTTATTAGTCTGTTTCTTCTTAAATCATAGAACTTGGGTTTTGTAATCTCTACTACTGTAGGTGCAGCATTTTGATTTAATGGTTGGAATCGTTGGTTGTCATCCATCTGACTCTTATATGCTTGGATGAATAAAACCTGCTTTTGTTTTGCTGATGGTGCAGTTCATTTACATGCAATTTATCAAGTTGGGAGTGCAGGGAGCAGAGTGTGATTCTGTGGCAGCGTCCCCAATATATTTATAACAATGTCTTCATTGGTGTTGTGTACACTTGTGTTGATGCAGTTTCTTTTAAGAGGTTTAGGCAAACATACAGTGTTCATCTTAGTGTGTACTACCTCACACTTGTCAAGCTATAGCTCTATATCTGTACTCATGGGGGTTGGGTGTTACAAACGATACAATTGAGGCCAGGATGTATTCAGATCTAGTTTTATAAAGCAAAAAGGTATTTCTATCTGAAGCTACAAAATTAAAAGGCATGAAAAAATCTAAATTTGTAAAGCATCGGAAAAGATGAATACAAAAAAGAAGCATTACACAGAATAAAAAAAAAAGTAATAACAGAATAACATATGAAAATAAAAACAAGTGTTAATATCAGTTTCCGCTAGAGTTAGACGATCCCACTAAAATCTAATTTTTATTAAAACAAAAAAAGTGGTCAAAATAAAAAAAAATGGTGACATCTCAAAGAACTCAAAGAAACAACAACAAAAAAAACTGTTTAAAAAAATGAATTAAAATAGAACGTGAGCAAAAACTTTTAACCCTGGAATGAGTTAAAACAAGAACTCCAAGTTCAATACAACTGAAATTTAAATGAACATGTAATCAATGTCAAACAGAGGAGAAACCACAAAAATCAAATCCACACCTGTTGAGTAAAACTGAGCACTGACAGTTGATATACAAGGAAGAAAAGGTTTTATTTAGAGAATAACACAAAACAGCTGAATACAGGTCTGTAGAGGTGTAAATCACATCCATCATGGCGATTCGATTCAGTATCGATTTCCTGACCCAACGATTCGATTATTTTCAATAATTAAAAAAACACCACGATACGATTCGATTAATTGGTTCATTTTTTTTTTTTTACACCTTACAGGCTAGACAATGTTTCAAATTTGAAATAAATCAATGTAAGCTGTAATATCGTTATGCATTTTTTTTTTAGAAACAACAGCAAATAACAGAAGTATAAGAGTTGCACTCCACCTATTTTTTTGCATCAAAAAAATAAGTACTGCACAAAATCAGTGCAATGAGTGCAAGGCAATACCTTTGGTCCAGACGTCCCCGCCCCCTCCACAGACGCTCCGCTGCACCTCTCCCAAATTGTAGCTGACCGCAAACAGTGCTGTAGACAGGAGGCCGGCTTGTTTTTGTTTTTATGACCGAAATTGCGGAAAACAACTCGTGAAGTTTGACCCATTAGAAGAGCGAGGTGCGCGAGAACACTGGGACCCTTTTTCCACCTGGATCTCCGCTCTTTTTGGCCCTCATGTTCCTCCGCCGTCGGACTAAACTCGCCCCCACTTCCACGCCGCCTCGGCTGTATCTAGACCCACAGTGTATAGCCCAGACCACGCTTCAATATTGAGCATAAATCAAAAATGTCTGTGTCAAGCTTACTGAAACACACTGCTGTAAGAGTATAACCAGGAAGCGGGGTAGGAGGGCAAAATAGGTTAAGCGCCACCGCAGCACGGGAGGGAGAATTACGCCCAGGAGAAATGGATAAAAATAGATCGGAGGAAAAAAAACAAAAAAAACATGAATCGATACTCTTGCGGACGTATCGATGCATCGGATAGTCGGCTGTTGGATCGATGTAAAACGATTATTATTTACACCCATACAGGTCTGAGTGTGTTCAGCAACCCACCCCAGAATATAAAGAGACTCCACACTACACACACACATTAACATTGAGTCTTCCCAAGAGAAACACTTTAGATCATCAAAGGACATAATTTTGCTCAGATAAACATTTCAAACATGTTTCTTGTTCACCCCAGTAACAGGAAGGGAGAATGATAAGGGCATGCATTTTAACCATAGCATGAAGGAGGCTTTGTGAACTCATTATTTCTCATGAGCTTCCCTTCAGCCTTGTCTAGAGTAGGGAGGGGAGGCATCGGCTTTCTAAACAGTACAGCATAGTGAAGGGTACAGGACTTCTCAATCATTACTCCTATTCAAACAAACATTTTATCACACAAAATGACCAAGGAAAAATATGACTCCACACACCACAAACTTTACAGAGATAGCATTTAGTACAAATATGATCCAGCTTAACATATGCATAGCTTAACCTATGGTAGACATAGTATAAATTCTAAACAAGGGTTCTTTACTTGACATCAAAGAAGTATTTTGAGGTGGTGTTGCAGCGTTGGTAGTTTCACTTCCTGAGGCTTGTATCAGACTATAGTTAGTGACACTCTGTTCAGGTAACTTGTGCAATTTTTTCTGGAATAGCCACAATAAACAGACAACGTAATACAGAACAGTTGAACCAAATTCTAATAAATAGAAAATAGATGCTGTGTGTAATGGTGCGTTCACACAGTAGGCGGTGAAGGTGGTTATTTCAGCCGCTTTGCATTTTAGGTCACCCAGAAGTCAACTATCCCCCCATCCCACCAAAATTTTATCAAAACTATGTAGCCTGTTTTTTCAGTGCTACTTCATTAGTGCAGGTAAAACTACTGTTTGGTTTTAAATATAAAATAGTTTTTTAATACGGCAGATGATGTTGCGATCAGTGCGCATGCTTGGGCTCTCTCTGGGTACTCCGGCTTCCTCCCAATGTCCAAAAACTTGACTGTTACATTAATTAGCTTCTTTAAATCTCCTTAGGTGTGAGTGTGTGCATGAATGGACAGAAGAAGGATAGAAAGAAAGCTACAATTTCTGCTGTAAAAGTTAAAGCTGATGAAGAAACTGTTGTATCCCGTATGCTTCCTCAATATCCTGAACCTAATCAAATTCAAGGGGGTGATGGGGTTCAAGCAGTGGCATCAGCTGCGCAGGAAGGTGGACATAAACCCCATCACAGTGAATATGAACACAGCCATGCCGCTGTTCCTCCTCCAGTGGCCCCACCATCGAATAATGATATTGGAGGAGCAGGAGCAAGCCCCCTGTCCATATCGTCCTCTATGGATGGTATGAAACTCAGTGCCCCTGACCCTTGCGAGCATGAATTAAGAAAACAAGAACAGGACCAAGATCCTGGGGGGGGGGGGGGGGGGGGGATGGGGGCATGTGCTTTTCCAATGTTAGAGGTGGCCAACCCTCGTTATGGTCAATGCACGGGACCCCAAGATAATGACCCACTAGATCATAGACCCACTATTCTTGTGTGTAGGCCAAGGACAGATGCAGAGATGCAGACTGCCTGTCAAGGTTTAACTCCAGCCAGACAGAACCCAGTTAAATGGTCGGAGGATGTTAAAAATAGATTGAGAAAATTCATGGCAGAAACAGGAAAGCCATGGCCATTGTGTTTGCACTTGGTAAAATTACTCATGAGGATTATTCCAACATCTGATGGTTTGACCCCTTTTGAGATAGTGAATGGGAGACCTTTTGTTCTACCTCTATGGGAAGGACAGCCATGGGCAGAAACAGAACAAGATGACATTGACCCGCTAACTAAGTGGATGCTGAAGCTTTTCAGCGACCAAACTGTTCGGAAAATATGTAATCTGCCTAGTGCTCCTTTTGTTTCCCCACAGGAAGGCCTGAAGCCTGGAGACCAATTGCTGATTAAGATCATCAAAAGGAAAATTTGGAAAGCTCCGAGGTGGGAAGGACCCTACATAATGCAACTAACAACCCCCACCGCCGTGAAAATCCAGGAAAGAAACACTTGGATCCACCAGAGTCATTGTAAGCTGATTAAAGATTTTCCCCAACAGAAAGTCCAGTCACCTTCACAGGAACCCCATAACTAAGGTACGGATCTGTGGTGAAGTCCAGCTTCAAAGGGCTTTGGTTTTTTAGGACCATTCGTCTCAACGCTGGTGAAGAAAACAACCTAACCCAGTCCTTTAGAGTCCTAGTTAATGGTTGTTTCATTGGAAGAGCTGGTGAAGATGGGAAAACTAATGACGTTCTGCTGCCTGGTGGTGACCGTTGGACTACTGTTCCTAGGGACTCAAACTGACTCTGAAACAAAGGAAGAACAGGATGATTTTTGATGGATCCACAGAAAATCATCCATACGGTGCCAATATGTGGTGGCAACATGTAAAACATGTTGCTGAAGATTTGAACAAAACAGACTGTTATGTTTATACTCATATTCCTACTTCTATGAATACAATATGAATTGAAAGATGCTGATGTTTTTTATGTTTAACAGGGGGGAAATGTTAGAGTTATGATTATAAAATGATGCTACATTTGTGTGCTCTGAATCAATCAAGAGGGTCGTAGACTTTTGTGACCTGCATCCTGCTATCCTGTGATTCAATCATTAGGTCATGAGGCAAAGTCACACGGTTGCATCCTGCTGTGATTCAATCAAGAGGAGCATTTTGTCCTATGACCTAATCAATTGCCTTGTCAGAAGAACACTGTTCTGTAACCCAATCCATGTGTATGATCTGGTAATAAAAGGCTTCTGCTGAGGAGAGGGAGAGAGAGAAGGGCAGATGTAGCTGAACGTGACTCTCTCCTCTTGGAGGAGCCAAAGAACCCTATTCTGTGTGGACTTTCTTTTTTATCATAAACCTACAATTTTGAACGTAACAGGTTGTTTGTCCTGTTTGTCTCTGTATTGACCTGCAATAGACTGCCAACCTGTCCAGGGTGTACACCGCCTCTCACCCATAGACAGCTGGAGATAGGAACCAGCATCCCTTGCGACCCCAGCAGGGATCGCAAGGGATGCTGGTCAGAAAAAAAATGGAATTACGACGGGTGACGTCCCAGCAGACGTTAGTTAGTGGTGTGCTGATATAAAGTTATCGCATAACATCACATGTCATGTCTGTGCTGTTACTGAATATAATAGTGGGCATGTTTAACTTATTTAGTGACTGGAATGATTGTTCAATATGTAGTAAATCACCAGCCTCCCTTGGCAACCCATCTCATTTCCTGTCATGGTCTCGCTGTCTGTCGGGATTTAACAATAAAAGTACAGGTGAAACTTAACATCAGGGACTGATGCTACATTGTTCCTTCTAAAATCCTTTGGAATCCACCATCATCTTTTGGATAAGCCCTTAAAAGCTTGATTAATTAAACAGACAAGCTAGATTAATGTAACTTTAATAACAACTCAAAAGCATAATAAGAAACCAACATAACTTCAATGGCATGTTGTTTACTCCCTCAACAACTGGTCTGCTGACTAGATTAAGCCTTTTTTTCTAATTCAACAGCAGAATAGTACCATTAATGATGAAATTATTACAAGCACAATGCTGCTACTGCTTTGTTGTTACACGTGTAAAAATACGATATACATCCATGTATGCATACATTCTATACTCATAATGGTAAGGCTATTTGAACATACAGCTGCTATGTTACCTCATTCATTAAGGCAGGTTCAAATGCTTCGCACGTTTCTGTGCTGTTAGGAAGGTATTGTGGTTAACCAGCAGGCTGGTTGACCTGGATGCCACTTCTATGTGAACAGGAAGAGCTAAAGTCAGCAAAAATGCTATAATTTCTTAGTGATTCAGCATTCAGCCTAAAAATCAGCTGAAGACTGACTTGGTTTCATTTTTTTGGAACTTTTAAGAAAAAAATTACTTTCCTGATCTAGTGATCTGATCTATTGATTCCTGATCTAGTGATCTGGTAAAAGGCTATTGCTCTGAATGTTTTTGGCCCCTAGACTATCCTAGATCAGCTCTAACAACTAAACAGTTGGAGCAGTACAAACATTAATGGTTACAATGATAAGTTAATGCAGTGTGTTGAAAAATATAGTAAAATACTCTAAGTGAAAAAGAATTAGATTTAAATAGCCAAATATCTGTTTTAATATTTTTAAAGGCAGAAAAATCTGCTAATTTATTTCCAGTATTTAATTCAGTAGTTTTCTAGACTGTTCTAGTTTGTGTTTGTTTTCTAAAGCTGAGGTAAAGCTAAGGCTGTTACATATCAAATTACTGGATTTGTGTTCTTTAAACGTCACCGAAATTCAATGTTCGGTAGATTTCGTCTTTCAGCAGCAGATGGCACTGTGCTATAAAGCAGATAGTATTAGGAAACTGTAATAAACTGCAAAGTACTAACTAACTAGGGTTTTGAGGTAACCTGTAACTATTGTTTAATGCATATACAAGGCAAAACAGTTTGGGGGATTCTTTCCTGTATGAAAGGGAATTCTTAACAGTGTAGTCAGTAGTTACTGGACAATGCCAGGAAATATGGCATTTTTAAATTTTTGTTTTTGTTGCTTTCTGTGGACAAAAACGACACAGCAAAATCAGTACATGTCAGTACCAGCTTCAATCAACCCAATTTGCCAAACTTGCAAATTTAAATATTCAGCCCCCATACGAAATAAGGCTACTATGGAAAGCATCACAAGCAGCAGAAGATTGTAGTCGCTGTTGCTTCAGCCTCTGTCGAAGATGGTGCTAAAAAAGACAACATGGTTAGCCTCAGAATAGATTGGCAAAGATTCATGATCAATCAAAGAAATTGAAAAATATTTTCACAAAAAAACAGTTGTTGAACTACACAAAATGACACTACTTGTATTTATTTATTAACATTAAATCTGCATTAGGGAATATTTTAAAACAGAAATATCCGTAAATGTGATGAAAAAGAGAGAAGAAAATTTCCTTGTGCTACTATCACTTACAGCTCTGTAGTTCTAGGTCATGCTATGCTCCTCCCCATTGGTCTTAAAGACTCTCAGCTTCACCTGGTGAGGATGTTGGTACTTCATCTCTTCTATGCAAAAAAAAGCTGACAAGTAGAAACATGACATCATATCAGCAGGATGTAACCATAATAGCATTAGTTATTAATTACATAGCAGCCTCCATAACTGTTCTTGTCCATACCTTGGAAGTTTAAGAAGTCCACGTCTGTATAAAGCCATAGTAACAGCAATGGCTAAAACAATGACCAGAAGAAGAATGAAAGCGATCCAACCCTCATTGCTGCCTGTTTTTAAAAAACAAGACACACAGGCCATAAGGTAAATTTATAGCTTGATTTTTCATTGAAAAACCTGTTGGCGCTTTTAGTAGGTTTGAATATGTTCATATATTTATATAAATGATGTTTTTACATGCAGTTTTACATGCAGGTAGTTGCATATGAATGCCTTTCAGAAACCTGCATATCCAAAGTCTTTATAGAAAGGACAACTGACGTCTTAGCATTGGGTGGCTCACAACTTGTTTCAATTACAACACTGGCTTTTTCTGCAGACCTAAAATAAACAAGTAGAGAGAAAAGCATTGGTTTGGTATAAACTTTTATGCACCATTTGAGATGTAGTCCACCCTATGTCTTTTCAATGTCAAAGTGTGTGTTAAAAATGTTCAATTAGCCTCAGGTTTTCCTCCTCTGTACCAAAAACCCTTTCAGAGACAGATGGGTATAGGGCTTTGCAGGCTAACAAAAGAAGCCAAACGACCCTCATTCCAAAGGGGTGGACCCATTCGTCCGTTTCCATTTGCATGCTACTGTTTAAAGCCTAGAACTCAACACTATTTCTGACATTTTAAATTGAAAAAGCTTCCTGGATGGAAGGTGAAATGTCTTTAAACTGGGAAACAAAGTCCAGTGTTTTTTTTTGTTGTTGTTTTTTTTACTTTTTTGGAACTCCTCTGTACCATACTGAAAAACCTTTGTCGTATCTTTTAAAGATCATTCATCTCAAGTAACCAGGACATGCTTTTTTTTCTTCAGTAATCTTGGATTTACATGCTGAGGGGAGAGTGAAGAAAGAACCTCCTGATGTGCTAGAAAAGGCCACTCAGGTGAAAAAACAGAGCCAGACTGGTTGCAGACAAATACTTCAGTATTTCCATAAAAAGGGCCTCTGTCTAAACTTGTACCACCTAAATGCATGTGTTCTTTTCAAACCAGGTTTGTTGCCATGGGCCTTCTCAATAATGCGGATAAAAATTGAAGAGGACTGAAGAGTGTTCAGCATGGTCGTGAAGCTCATAAAATTGGTCTGCAGTTTATATTCCAGTGGGGTTGCTTTTGCTCTTTCCCTGTAATAGAGTTTACACCATCTACCTATGTAATTTTTCATTAGGCCTAGACCGTATCAAACTACCTGCAGCTCAGTCAGACTGGAAGGGGAGTGTTTGGTACATTTTTCAATTCTTAATAAGGTTCTCAAAATTTAGATCTGGGTTAGCCAACAGACACAAGAATGAGTATGTTTTCATCTAAACCGGGGGTCGGCAACCTGCGGCTCTTTAGCATCCCCCTTGCGGCGCCCTGGAGCTTTTTCAAAAATAAATGAAAATTGATTTTTTGTTTTTGTTTTGTTTTAATATGGTGTGCAGGAGGTCAAACAAAAATTAATTATGTTTTCCAATGCTGTAAAAATTTGTATAATAAATAAATGTAAAGAATAATTTGCGTCATAGCCATAGAGATCAGTAGCCTGACGTAGTCCGACTCAATTCTAGTCAGAATATGAGTCTGATACTGCTCCATAGAGCTGTGATTATAGGGCGTGTTTCGAACGAACCAGGAAAAAAAATGCCTCTGCACTCAATTGGATAGACCTACAACCAATAAGAGCAACGGAGTGCGTGACGTATGTTAAGCGAGGCATAGTTGTTGTCCACAAAAATCAAAGCGTGCAGTTGCACGCCCTTTAATAAGAAGATGAGACTTGATCGCGTTTCTCTGTTCCTCTTTTTAAATTAATTTGCTGTCGATATCTTCTAGAACAGACCTAATAGCAGAATCTACTCACCTAAACTCTCCAGCGGCAGCCATTATTGTTGTCACCCAAGCGCGCATTGGTCACGTGGTTGATTACGTTACTGTTGATCATCTGTCCATCATCGTATAAAGCCCGCCCTGACAATTTGATTGGATCGCCTGACAGTGGGCGATAATACTCGCGCTACTATGGAGCAGAGCCAGACCGAACTTCCCGACCTCAAACTTTGTGGGCGGGACTAAGTTCGGAATGGCACCCAGGCTAAGAGATCAGTGGTCATAACTTGCAAACAGCGTGGCAGCCAAACAAAGCGGTGGGTGTTCCTCAGACCATGGATTCCAAAGGGAAAAAAAAAAGAGGAAAGAGGATTCAAAGAAGAATGGATCGAATCATTTTCTTTCATTATCAATGCAGAAGGATTGCCTGCATTTTTGCTTTGTAATGAGAGGTTGTCAAAAAAATAAAAAAATGGAAAGGAATTTCTAGGGAAGGAAGGCTAAATTTGCAGCCGACCACCAAGTTGGGAGGGAGAGAAAAAGTGTGATTGCAGAACTTCTGGATAAATTAGTGGAGCGCAGAGATAGATTTAAGAAGTGGATTGCATCTCCAAACTCCACTACTGCTGCTAGTTTTGTTGCAAGGATGGAAAACCATCCACAGATCAAACAGGTAGCGCTCTGATGCAGGTATGTGAACTTTCTTCCATTTTTTTCCAGAAATTCTAAAAATATAAATCACACCAAGGAACGATGGTGACGGAGGATGTGGGATTTCAGGGTTAGAGAGCTCTGCTCTGATGGATGTCAGTTCCTGCTTGGTTCATCATGACTCAATCAACTGCTCCCAAGAGAAAGACGTCAACCACAGAAAGATTCTTTTATTGTGTTTCTATAATTTCATCAATGCAACAAAACTTAAACCACGCGTGAAGGGCGGTGAAGCGCTGTGCAGAGAAGCGCTGTGCAGTGAAGCGGCATGTGGTGAAGCGGCGCAATGGGAGCATTTTCTGCTTTTCCCTCACCTCATGCTACTATGGGACATTTGCCCCAGGATAAACAATTAATCATGAATGCTTATTTTATATTTAAGCCCATATAGTCATTTTCTATAGTGGGGTAATACACTTAAAGCCCGTGTTTCCATACGAGGCATATATCAGACTTTTACATTTTTGCGGCTCCAGACAGATTTATTTTGTGTTTTCTTTGGTCCAATATGACTCGTTAAGCAGTTGGTGTTGCTGACCCCTGATCTAAACTCTTTTACTGAAGCCCAGCTGTGTTTTTCAATATTTGCCCTGCAACTCACATTTCTGCCCCAGTCTCAAGGCTTTTACAGTGTTCTTGCTGTATTGCCCAAAATTCAGCTACAGCCTAAGATGGTCAAAAAATTTACTATTCCTAGGTGTAAGGCCAAGCTCGCAGAGGGGAGGATGGATGTGCAGATAGGAAGGTTGAGTGACCTTGCTCGTACACACGCACACACACACAGAAAGAGCTGATTTTGTAGAAGCAGAAAAACAACAGAACAAGAAACAACATATACAGAGATGGAAACTATAGGGAGTATGAATACTGTGTATCTGCTTGAGGGACAGTTTGCGTAGAATTGTAAGATTTTCCCTGATAAAGATAAATAAAATGAGCCAGCCCGGGGAGAAGGACAGTGTTGCTTGCAGATACTGGCTGCAATTCCTCTCCCTCTGCAAAGGTCAACAGAAGCTGGGTAGTCTCTGTCATGTATTTCACTCCATCTGAAGTTAACTTGCATTCGAATCTCTGGACCCGGGGAAGCTGAGACAGCTTCAAAATGCTGCTAAGACCAACATCTGTTAAAG
The DNA here is from genome assembly GCF_016077235.1 of Cyprinodon tularosa. NCBI lineage: Eukaryota > Metazoa > Chordata > Actinopteri > Cyprinodontiformes > Cyprinodontidae > Cyprinodon > Cyprinodon tularosa. The sequence continues at coordinate 125,705 of NW_024039455.1, forward strand.
AGGGCCACTATAACAGCATGAAACTGCAAACTGCGCTGCCCTATGTGCACTGCCAGCTTCCCCTACTAGTTTGTGTGTGTGTGTGTATGTGTGTGTGTGTGTGTGTGTGTGTGTGTGTGTGTGTGTGCATATACCGTGTTTTTTTAGGTAAGGGGTGCATAAAGGGGTCTGTCTGGAACTGCCTTTCTAAACTATTCCATTAAGTACATACCAGGAGAGACCGGATAACAGAGAAATTCAAACAGCACGGACCACTCTGACCCTCCCAGCTTTAAGCCCAGCTGTACTCAAACTGTGCGACTGTTACCCTTTTAGAATCAGACCTTTCATGTGTTGCGCTTTAACTGTTTTACAGATTTTTCTATACATAGAAAAATCATACAAAACCATAGCACATTCTGCAGATGTTTAACTTAACTAAAACTTAACTAATTAAGTTTTTAACTAACTTAACTAACTTACTGATGTTTAAAGCTACAGTGTGTAACTTTTAGCGACATCTAGCGGTCAGACTGCAGACTGCAGCAACATGAACATCTCCCCCCCACCGCTTCTCCCCCCCAACAGTACGGCGAGCGTTACGGGACAAAATGTCTTCCACGACGTCCGCATCACCTACCTTCTCAAGTGATGAGGTTTGTTTACATAGATAATTTTACAGATAGTATTCATTAGTCTGTGTAGGGTATAGATTTCATGTAGACTTAAGATAATAAATATACCCGTTATTTTTTCTACATTGTTGTGACCTTTTGGCGATCTCGCAATCACTAGTTTGTTGGCTCTGCGCTGCCGTAGCGCAAAGATGTCTGCCTCCATGGCTGCGAGACCCGCTCCTATGTAATTATAAATAACGAATTCTAAGGCAACGCAAATATTAAGGTTAAGAGGCTGAGCTCCTAGATGATGATAAAATAACATACTTATGTATAATATATTACACAAAGGTTTGGAAATAAATAACAAAGAAAATATATTATTTAACATGGTAACACCATGTCTTTTATGTATTCTTTAAAATTAGTAAGATGCATCTGCAGCTAGAAGAAAATATATACTAATAATGCATGGAAGATTAGCCTTTTTTTAGTTGGAGACACAATACAGTTCCATCTGCAGTGAAAAAGTCAATTTCTTCCAGCAGATTTGAGGTTTTAAATTCCTTATACGCTATTTAAACAATTATAAATGACTTGTATAGTTGACAATTATTTCAATAATTAACCAACATTGATTATGTGATAAAACAGTTTCAGCCCTGTTAACCATGAAAGAAAGACAAGTTGGCTGTGCACAGTACTCTACAAATTAACTTCTTTAGGCTGCATCCTTTTTTGCTGATAAATGGTTTGTTTCCTAAGTGGCAGCAAGGCACAGAAATCCCCCATAAAGAACCTGACAACTGTGGCAGCAGTTGTGTAGTTCAGGAGAAAAAAAAAATAAAATAAAATAACTGACCAGAACACAGAGCAGATAAGCACAACTTCCTGCCTCCTTATAACATCCTATTCTTTCGCAAACGGTTACTTTAACTTCACCGTTAGCCAATCAAGACGTTATTTGGCACAAGAGACTTGTACCAACACAAAATGCCTGCATGCCTACACAAAATATGTGTTTCCTTTGAAAATTATTTACACCCCGTTAACATCAGCAAGTTGAAATTGACTTAATTTAAATAGTGTTTCATCTATTTATGGCCAGCCTCTCAGGGTTTAGGAGGAAGTTTCCTCCTCACACTAAGCTGAGCGATCATTTATACTATTGAGGAACAGTCTGAGGTATTTTACATCACTCGCTCAAAAGTGTGAAATTGTTGAAGAGTAATTTCTTATTATTTTATTTTCTGTTCTAAACAACTACTATTTCTATAAGTCTGCTAGTTAGGTCAGGTAGAATGGCATTGGAATGTTTAAACTCTGATACACAGAGAGGGTCTAGCATCACCTTATATGGTAATACTGTTATGAGGCTGGCAAAGGCAGGAAACTGGAGCTTGGTATTTTTGTAAGAAGCTCCTCCCTGCTGGGTGAGGGATTTTTGGATAAATTGAAAAACTTTTACCAGTTCTGGGCCATTTGAGCTGTTCAGACATGTATGGTCAAGAAGACAGGCCTAAGACAAAGAAGAAGCAGACTTCCTCTGCAAATTTTGTGTCTACCAATGATTTTGTTAAACATGGAATAAATTCTGTCACTGCTTAAAGATCTTTCTCTCTTTCTTTCTTGTACCTTTCTGGGAAACATTCCTCCTCGGATTAGAACCGGGTGACCAAAATAATGAATGAACACATGCTATAATTCTACATTTAAAACATTTGCAGTGAAGTTTGACGAGACATGATCCAAAGTACGACATAAATTACTAAATGAATCCTGAGGAGTGACAATGATGCAACAAGTTTAACAGTGAAAGAAAAAGATTCAGGAAATTAAGGTGATTTTTCTGCAATGATCCAGTCACTTAACACAATGTTTATTTATCAATACTAAATATACTGGTCATCAGCATTAGTCTTAACGCTGGCTTAGGGTAATTAGAGATATAAAGAGGACACACTATGCTTTTAGATAATTATCTGATGTTACCTTGCAAGCAAGATTAATTTTCGTGATATTTCTAAATTCCCAAACTCCCGAAAATTCATCTCGCCAGAAGCCAACATATGCATCAGCCCCGATACGGAAATGTTTCAGACCGATGAAATGCAGTGACATGTATGACATCGACACGACATACAGAGGCAGAAGGCTGAAGCAAAACCAACATGGCTGCGCCAGCTTCAGCCGAAATACCCTCAATTTCTTGTTTAAATTTAGCCATTTTTGAAATGTTTGCCTTTGAGTGTGGGAAGATTTTTGCATGTTCCTCTCGACCGGATTTGTTAAGAGTTTGATTTATCAGTTAAATCTATTAAACAAATCAATAATGTGATTGTCTCAGCTGCAACAGGTGCTGTGCACTTTCAAGAACATGTTATACAAGAGACTTCCCAAATTGACAAATGTATCACATATATAAATATGGCTTATGCCAAGTTATCTATAGCCTCTTTCCCACTGAAAATAGCTAGTTTACATGTGTTTTTCAACACAATCGCTAACAATCGGCGTTTGGCCAGCAAAAAAAGCTGGTCTCCCCTCGCTCGCAAGCTGCATTTCCTCTTTCCCCCTGCAGCTGCATGTCTGGCGACCCCATCACACTGTGTTAGTGTTAATGATGTGTGACATAAATCACTAAAGTAAAGAATGGAGTGCAACATTTAAGGAAGCCAGGGCGTAGTCCCTGTGCTTTAATCTTTCACTCTATTATCTTTCCAAATCCCTCTTTACAATGATGTGCCATGTTTTATCAATGTAAACAGAGTTGTTTCAGCTTATTTAGATCAGACATGGCTGGCGTGGTGCGTTGACGTCCGTCCGTATTTTTCTATGTTTTCAACACTTGTTGTTGATCATGAGAATACACCCTTTTGTGTTGGTTGTTTGCAGGACTATAAAGTGCAAATAGAAACCAAACCTAAAGTAAAGGACACAGAACACAGGCAGAGAAAAAGGGAACACGGAAGCCAAAAGGCAAGAGACAAGTTTATACACAAAGGAAAGAGAGGAGAAAAGCCAGGCAACAGAGTAATGAATAGAAGCATGTAGAGGGGAACATTGAGAGGAAGTCAGAGTTACCATACAAAATTAACACAAGATTTAACAGAAAAGATATGAAAACTAAAATGGAAACAACTGAAGAACATTAATAGCAGGAAAATAACAGAGACCGTTATTAAAAAAAAGCCCAAACAACTATGGATTGTGACCGTACAGAGTAAAGACTTACCACTAAAAACAATGCGGCACATTTATAAAAGTTGAGGAGAACTACTAAAAAATGTGCCTAATGGTAAAAAAAAAAAAAAAAAAAAGGACCACGTTGGGAACAATATTTGCATATGCTCAAATTTAAAATGTATTAGAAACATTTCTAAACCAAAAAAACAAAGGATAAAATCGCCTACTTTCCTCACCTGAGTGGAAATGCAGATAGAGGGAACTATGGCTGCTCCCGTGTGAGTTGTTTGCCACACACTGGTAGAGGCCATTCAGATCAGAGGTCCCACTGCTAAATATCAGCCTTCCCTCTTGTACTGTGATGGAGGAAGGTAAAGGGTTGCCTGACCTGAAAAACAAAAAGGATAACATTTCTATCAGTTAGTGGAGTTACAATTATAAACCTCTCAATGAAATTACTATTCAGGAATAATCTATGTAACCATTAATGGTGTTTAGCATCGATGGCAGTAAATGATCTAGTTTTATTCAGAATTTTTTTTTTTTTATTCTTTAATGTATGTATGTAAATTCCTTTATTGTCCCACAATGAGGAAATTCTCTGCATTTTAACTTATCCCTTTGGGGAGCAGTTGGCTGCCATTTTGCGGCGCCGGAGGAGCAGTGTGGGGTTAAGGGTCTTGCTCAGGAACCCAGAGTGGAGGCTGTGGAGATTGAACTTGGTACTGGCAACCTTCTCTAAGCACAAGCGCACTGCTCTAACAACTAGGCCAACACTCCCCAAAAAATATAGTCAACACTAGATTAAATTACCCAGCTGGTGAGGAACACAGAACAATGCAACATGAGCAATCTTGGGGGGGTAGATGTGATATAAGATTTCTTCTTCATGTCAAAATATAATCCCTACATATAAACATAAACATATATACCTTTTCTCTCTGAAAAAGCTTTTTAAATTTGCATAAAAATGTGTAATTACACCCATCCTTACTACCCTGGATATGTGTAGTTGTTTACTGTAACCATGCTTACCCATTAGCAGAGTGGAAATTATGACTTTAACCTCTCAAAACCCACCATTTTAATCGTTTACAAATATCTCAGTATGCATGAAAATTACACTGGTAAAATGTTTACCAATATAGACATGTTAGACATCATTGGAAGGCTTAGATTTTCCATTAAACCACCTAGTTGTTTTTTTTTTTTTTTTTTTTACAGTGTACTGTCTGGTGATGTGGCATTGAGAATAATTGTCTTGATACCAAGAGAGCCCAACCAATTTTACTTTCATGAGTGGAGCAGTATGGTTATTGCCATAGTATTCCGCTTGATTTATACATATAAATTGCTTTATTATAATTATGCAGGGAGTTTTACAGATTATATGGACACTGCAATGTAAGTAGAAAAGGAAAGGAAAAAAAGAAAAAAAGGAGAAAAGATCAAAGAAAGAGAAGATAAAAGGGAGATAACAATAAAACATTTTCAGTTTCCTTCATCACCTGCAAAGAGATGTAAAAAGAACAGCACAACCAACCTAGTTGATTTTATGGGCATAGTGAGCACCAAAGCACAATTAACATATGTAGCAGCACGTCAAAATGTAGCATGACAAAGCAGCCACAACAAGCAAGCATGTCTTTATAACTGCTGTTCAAAAAAAGACCAATTGTTTTTGATAATTAAAAAACAACTTTGAGTCTTGTTTGAACTGATGCAGCTTGGGTGTTTTACTCACCCAATTTTTATGAATATATCCAGAAACTAGAAGGTGTTAGCTTTCAAATAATGTATAGCACATGTAATTTGGGCTTACAGTTCCTCAGTTATTTGCTTTTCCATTTGGGTATGCAAAATATGCGAGAATTTCCCAAAATTTGGTGGATATTAAGAGGTTAATATTTAACACGTGAGGCTTGTTCTTGTGTGCCAACAAGAAATTGCTAGGAGGGATCTACCAGGATTGCAAGCATAAATACAGGTGGAAAAGTTGAAGGGACCGCCCTGATTAAGTGAGGAATTTGCATGTGCTACTGGTTTCAAACGGGTGAAAGAATTTAATATATAAAAAAAAAAAAGATGGAAACTATATTTAAAGAAAATAATATGCAGCCACAACAAAGACTATGCAATGGTTTGTAACTGAGGAAGCCAATATATTGTGAATCTCAGACACGTTTTAATTAGAATATATCTAACAATTTCAAAGAGAGAGGAGTGCGATGAGCCGCACATGTAACTCATTGTCTCTAATAAGCATCCTTGCTGCTCCATTTATTTTTTTTTTTTACTATATTCCCTTTTATTTTCACAGCTCATACATAATAATTAGACAGTAATACCACAGGTCCAAATACCGTGACTCATACAGTATTGCAAAAGCAAACAAAAAAAGAGGAAGATGAAACATTGAAAGATAATATATTTTAAAGATACTGTTAAATGCACAAATACACAAAGTAGCAAAATATTGATCTGTTCCAGAACCTATTGCCATAATAAGGCAATCATGGGACTCCACCTTTTCCTCAGTAACGGACGAGCCCAGATAAAGGCAGTGACACATCAAAGGATTATCTAGTGCTCCATCTTCTGAGGGCTCAAGTTGACTGACAACAAAAAATTGCTGATATAACATCTGTCACTGTTGTCGTTTCATACAATGAGTAGCTAACTGTCAAATATAAGCAAAGAGATGATGTGAACCTTTTGTATTAAAAACAATCAATATGTTAGACATCACGTCAGTTTTTTCTTTACAACCCTGCAAAAATATCTAGGATTTACGGAGCCCATAAAGTAAGGATTCTAGTAAAGTAAACAGTTTTTTCCCCCGGCTTCCGTAGCGTCGTGATCGCGCGTGTGCGCGCTTTCAGGAAATCCTATACACTACTGTTTATGCTCTAAAAACCTTCTAAATGACTTCGTTTCGAGTAAATTCTGGATGCTACCCACTCAGGACACTTGGAATACATTGGACGAGCAGTATGGAGGAATATTGACACGTTTTTTGTGGACTTTTATGGACCTTTCTGCCTCGGGCGCCTCCATTATTTGAATGTCAGCAGACAGCAAGAAGCCTCCCAGATCTCCAGATGCATTTGAGATATCAAAAAAGTACTCCAGGGTGTTGTTCAGCATGGGGGTGAGTAGAAAATGAAGGCTAATCATGTTTTGGGTGTACTATTCCTTTAAGGCATTTTACAGAGACAATTCAACCAGATAATAGTTGATTGGTTCAAAAGGTTCTATTTAAGGAAAACCAGCTGATTGCATGGACTCCTTTGAAGGAGCTTTTAAATTTGGACAGACTTTCTTGTAGCTGTGATTGAGCTACAAATAGGCTGCATTCAAGTAGAAGGTATGAATGCTCTATTAAAATTTTTTGGCATAGTCTTCTATATTACAAACTAAATGTGACTGCAATTAACCTTCGGTCTAAACAGTTCAGGGTATAAGATTGACCCAAGATTGACCCAAGGACACATAAGAAGATGTCCATTATAGAGATACATTATACAGAAATTTATATATACACTCACCGGCCACTTTATTAGGTACACCTGTCCAACTGCTCGTTAACACTTAATTTCTAAGCAGCCAAACACATGGCAGCAACTCAGTGCATTTAGGCATGTAGACATGGTCAAGACAACCTCCTGCAGTTCAAACCGAGCATCAGTATGGGAAAGAAAGGTGATTTGAGTGACTTTGAACGTGGCATGATTGTTGGTACCAGAAGGGCTGGTCTGAGTATTTCAGAAACTGCTGAACTACTGGGATTTTCACACACAACCATCTCTAGGGTTTACAGAGAATGGTCTGAAAAGGAAAAAACAATCAGTGAGCGGCAGTTCTGTGGGCGGAAATGCCTTGTTGATGCCAGAGGTTAGAGGAGAATGGCCAGACTGGTTCGAGGTGATAGAAGGGCAACAGTGACTCAAATAATCACCTGTTACAACCAAGGTGGGCAGAAGAGCATCTCTGAACACACAGTATGTCGAACTTTGAGGCAGATGGGCTACAGCAGCAGAAGACCACACCGGGTGCCACTCCTTTCAGCTAAGAACAGGAAACTGAGGCTACAATTTGCACAAGCTCATCGAAATTGGACAATAGAAGATTGGAAAAACGTTGCCTGGTCTGATGAGTCTTGATTTCTGCTGCGACATTCGGATGGTAGGGTCAGAATTTGGCGTCTACAACATGAAAGCATGGATCCATCCTGCCTTGTATCAACGGTTCAGTCTGGTGGTGGTGGTGTCATGGTGTGGGGAATATTTTCTTGGCACTCTTTGGGCCCCTTGGTACCAATTGAGCATCGTTGCAACGCCACAGCCTACCTGAGTATTGCTGCTGACCATGTCCATCCCTTTATGACCACAATGTACCCAACTTCTGATGGCTACTTCAGCAGGATAATGCGCCATGTCGTAAAGCTGGAATCATCTCAGACTGGTTTGACAATGAGTTCACTGTAATCAAATGGCCTCCACAGTCACCAGATCTCAATCCAACAGAGCATCTTTTTTGGGATGTGGTGGAATGGGAGATTCGCATCATGGATGTGCAGCCGACAAATCTGCGGCAACTGTGTGATGCCATCATGTCAATATGGACCAAACTCCCTGAGGAATGCTTCCAGCACCTTGTTGAATCTATGCCACGAAGAATTGAGGCAGTTCTGAAGGCAAAAGGGGGTCCAACCCGTTACTAGCATGGGGTACCTAATAAAGTGGCCGGTGAGTGTAAAAGTATGTTTAACAGTTTAGCTGTAATATATGATATAGCGCATTAGTGGAACACAGAGGCCCTGGGAAAACTTGGAAAGGTATAAATATTTGAATTCAGTTTAGCCTGTGCATGAACTTCCATTCAGATGCAAGGCATGTCACGTTTATTTGTATAGAGCAAATAATTACATAGGTAACTCAAAGTGCTTCGATGATCCATTCAATGATTTATAGACTAACAAAAGGATTTTAAACTATTCTCTGAGAGACCCAGTATAAGGACCTAAGAACCGGGATGATGTGTTCTACCTTCTTAGTTCTAGTGAGAACACAGGAAGCAGTGGGAGCTGTCTGACAGACTTTATAGGCAAACTTATATAGACACTGTTGCAGTAATAAATTCTACTAAAGATAAATGCATAAATGAGTTTTGCTCGGATGTTCTTTAATCCTGGAAAGTTTCTTCAGGTGATAAAAGGCAGACTTAGTAACTGCCTTTATGTGGCTGTGTAGGTTCAGGTCTAAATCCATTGTGACACAAAGATGTGGCCCATAATCAGTGGTTTCTAGCTTTTGTTGGGATCCGGAGGCTTGCCCACCAGAGGGCGCCAAGGATCCCTTCCTGGGGATTTGTTTTTCTGTTGGTTTCTGGGTTCTGTCTGCCTTTCTCCTCCAGAGGGCGTTCTGGGTCTCCTGAAGCTGGAATTGACTTCACCAGCTGTTCCCAATCTGCTCATCAGGAGACCAGCATATAAGCAGTGGCAGTGCAACACTCCAGTGCAGAGTGTTAAGCCAGTTACGGTTAGCAAGCCTGAGCCAACCAGCCTGTCTGATTCTCTGACTCCCCTGAAAACCTGACTTGAACCTAACCAGTTTTTGTCCTCTCTGCTTCCTAGGAAGAACCTGACTGAACACTGGAACTCTGGAAGAGTTTCTCAGCTGAAACCTGCTTGCCTGCTCTTAGAAGCACATCTGTGGATCAAACTATCTGAACCTGCCTGTCCGCTCTCAAGAAGAGAACTGGAAGAAACTCAGGACCTGAACACTAACAAGTCTGAAGTCGAGCCCTGCCGTTGCCTAGCCCTCTGCCGACCATCTGCCTCTGGACCCTCCTGGTTCCCTCCCTCTGCTGCTCAGCCTGAACCACATCACAGGTACAGACCTGCACAACTCCTCTGACAAGATCAACTGCATCCTGGCTAACCTAACTATCCCTCTCTGCAGAGAACCCTGTGTGACCAGTCCCGGATCTGTTTCCCAGCATCAAGTTTATTAACATTGTGTTTTCTCAATAAACAGTCAAACTTTTCATCTGACTCCGTGTGTGTTCTGCATGTGGGTTAGGAACCTTAATCCCATCATGACAGCTTTAATAGCTGAAGCTGTGAGCTAATTCTGGATCTCCTTCTTTGGTCTGAAGATTAATATCTCAGTTTTTAGTTCCATTGGAGAGAATTATTATACACATACTTGTGCTGATCTTTTATATGCTTTTAGCTAAGGATCTGATGGGTTCAAAGTCATTATAATGCATAACTGTGTGTCATCTGCATAGTTAAGGTAAAGTAGTGCAGTTATTGAATTGGAGGGCCACCAGAATGGAATCTTTAGAAACCCTGCATGTTATTTTTCCGTTCTCTGATTTAAAGTTCCTGTCCCTGTCCTTCCAGTAGGGTTCAAACCAGTCCAGTTACGCTGAAAGCTTTACCTTCCACTTCAGTGAGTAAAAATGTTTATACTGTACTCCCAGCACTATCCATCTTGTTACACTCTTGGGATCCAATTTTTTTTGTGGTTTTGCACATTTAATGTAGGACTTTTAATCATTCTTCTCACATTGCTGATGCTCTTTGTTTGCAACTTGACCAGATAAATGAGCTGCTGGCAAGCAATATTGCTCTGCATCAAAGGTTAGATGTGTGGGGACTCCAGCTTTAAATCCTGCTTCCTGGTGCTATGCAAGAACATCTATTATATGGTTTAGTCTTTGCTGAGTCGGTTTTCTGTAAGCGGGACCAATCTATGGTTTGATGTGTTGCAATGTAAGCCACACTAATTAATTGTGGCTTATTTTTAAGCCACAGTTCATAACTGAAGATAAAGGCCATGTATGGATGTGGGAAAAATTCCAACAGTCCTGTGGAAGACACTGCCAGTGAAATCCCACAATGACATAGTTATACAATGATAATATTTATAATTCTCTCCAGCAAACATTAGGCAAACATAGGCAGTTGCCTAGGGCCCCGAGTTCCTGGGAAGCCCATAAAACTCCTTTTACATATATGGTTAATACTTATTTGTGCACATTAATTACGTTTTTGATAAAATTCCTTTAGCTAAAATGCCAGTAGAATGCTTATTACCTTAAGTGTGTCTCTTAGGGCCCCCCAAGAGAGGAAAAGAAATGAGAGATGGAAAAAAAAAAAGAAAAAAAAAAAAAAGAAATGAGAGATGAAAAGAAGCTACTCTAGTGGTGCTGAAAAGAGGAGAAAGAAGGAGGCAAGTAATAAGCTGCTTTAAAGTTACCGAAAATAACTGACTCCTTGCTTCTTCACTGCGGCAGCGGCTAACACAAGCAGCAGTAACCCACAATGTACAGCAATGTCAGTGGTAATTTGGAACCTGTGAAGGGTCCATTGTGTATAGATGAACTACTGGTATTAAACCATCCCCCTGTATTGATAAGTATTTATTTAATTTATTGAAGATACATTAAATTGGGTCATTTTAAAGTAAGTTTTGAATTTACTTTCTATTTGCTAGTTCAGCATCATCCACTCAGCTAGTAAGCAGTTTAAGAAATTGTTATATTTGTATGTGTCCTGTGACATGCATCTATGTAACACCGGAGGATCAGAGATTGTGTAAAAATACTTATATTTAACCACTGGGTAAAGTCTTATATTGTGTATTATGTGTGATTGTTTTCAGCATGAGACATGATTCTTCTGGAAGATGACCCAGCACTGTCCGATCAAGTACAATGCTCGATAGTATGGAGAGGACCACTCCAGGTGAAGGACAGGATCTTTCCAAAAAATGGAGATGGGCACAGACTTACTTCCACCTATTATTTCATTCAAATGAAAAATGGAGAACAGATAAGCAGATCATGGCTTGTCTACAGTGAAAAGAATGACTGTGTTATTTACTTTTGTCGCCGCATTTTTGGAAACACAGGAAGGAGCAATCATTTAAGTGAGCTTAGTGCTTGGAAAAAATATTTGATTCCTTTTGAGACAGCATGAAAAGTCAACTGATTACAAAACATTAGGGCTGCAACTAACGACTATTTTGACAGTCGACTAGTCAGCGACTATTGAAACGATTAGTCAACTAATCGGATAATTATTACTTTTTTCTTAAATTCAGCATGAAGTTGATTTAATTATGTGGTACATGATAATGAACACAAAAAAGATGGTTACAATGAAAAAACTTATTTTATTGCACATACTGTGGATTTGTATAAAAATTTAATAAAAATTTCCTAACTTCAATTAGGCACAGTGCTCAGTCAACAGAGACATAAATTGATAAATAAATAAACCTCTGTCCATTTTTTTAGGGACAGGGAAATAAATTATTAATAAATTAAAATCAAATAAACATTTTTTCCCCTGTAAACCAAGAACAGGCTCATTAGCAGCAGCAGAACATTAAATAAAACAAAGATGTGCATTTTGTGAAGCACATTCAATGGTCAACTGTCTGTTGCAAAGGAACTTTACAATTCTCAACAGTCTGAAATCTAACGGTATTAACAACTGACATTAGTAGATACAGCTGAAAATAAGCATTCAGAGCTGTCTTTACTCAAGTTGTAAACATGGGCTGTGTGATATAACTTGGACACAAACTTGTCATGGTGGACAGACCAGGTTTAAAATCAAGATGAGGCTCAGGATATGTTGTTTAGTTTATTTATACTAAGAAAAGTCAGCATATCAACATGGTCTCGTGTGAGACTTGCTCTCTTCTGCGAGCAGATATGTCCTGCTGCTGAGAAGATTCGCTCTGTTGGGGTGGATGTTGCAGGAATGCACAAAAGGGATCTTGCTACATTGGACAGTGTGGGAAAACGCCCCTCATTTTCTCTCCACCAGCTGAGCGGATCATCCTTTTTGCCTATTGGTGCCTCTGTGAAGAACAGCTGAACTTCCTTCCTCACCATTTGGATTTTTAGGTCCTACTGGGTCTCCTCCTCTTCCTCACTCCGGCTGTCAGTGTCGGACTGAAGAAGGTTATCCAGCGCTGACTTTCCCCCTGAGACATTGCCCCTCCTCTTCAGCTGTAGCTCAGGGTCATCATGTATCCCAGTCTCAGCCTTAGCTTCTATTATGGCAAGAACTTCAATTGTGCTTTGCACCCTTGTGCCATCTTCAGGGGAGATAAACTTCATCTTTCGGAATCTTGGGTTGATGGCAGCTGCAAGAACAAGTGGGTTGTCTCTCTCTGCAGACACAGTGTTAAGATTCTCCAACCTCTCACTTATTCCCTTTCCTGCAATTGCTCGAAAGGCTTTTCCTGCACTCGTCTCAAACTGTGTTTGCTGTATGGACCGTTGCAGACCTTTGACCAGCTGTGGAAGACATGAAGCAGTAGCATACTCCTGTCCACTGAGGAAAATGGTTGCACATTCAAAAGGCCCCAACCCTTGCACCAGCTCTTCAAGTAGCACCCACTGCTCTGGTTTGAGGTCACAGTAGTGCTTGCCTCTAGGTGTTACCTCAGGGTCAGAGAGGGTCGCTGTGACTGGCCATCGCTGCTCCAGGAGTCTCTCCATCATGTAGTACGTGCTATTCCATCGCGTATTTACGTCCTGGATCAGCTTGTGCTCTGCTGTGTTCATTTGCTGCTGCTTCTTCAGTTTTGAATTCGCCAGCTCACTTCTCCTAAAGTGCTCCACTAAGTTTCTTGCTGCACCGGTGGCTTTGTTGATGCTGGGCTCTTTGAGGGTACTGTTAACAATAAGTTGGAGAGTGTGCCCAGCACAGCGCACAGAAAACCAACCATGTTTTTCTTCCAGGAGTCGAGCTGCAGCCACCATGTTAGACCCGTTGTCATGTACTATTGCTTTAATTTTGCTAGGCAAGATGTCAAATTTCTCTATCACCTCTTCCATCCATAACATGATGTTGGCAGCAGTATGCCTCTCCTCTAGAGGTAGAGTGGGGAGGTTTAGAGTTTTCATTTGCCAGTCTTTGGTAATGAAGTGACACGAAACTCCAAGATATGCCTCTGTGGCACGGCTGGTCCAAACATCACACGTCAGTGTGAGGGAGCTGCTGACCTCTTTTAGGATCTCCTTTACCTTTAAACACAAAAGTTGATTTTTGTAAATATTTAAAGAGCAAAAACCTACAAATCAACAGAAACTATTCAACATAAAAGTTTTATTGCAGCTGCTCTATCATACTACCAAAATTAAGTTATGTATTTCAGATATTTTAATACATAATAAGTAAATATGTAATATATTAATTAAATATATAATTGCTTTTAAATGACATTTGTGATTGCTTGTATGAAATGTGTGTGTGTTGGTGGGTGGGGGTGATTGATTGCTAATATGAAATACATAATTGCTATTAAATGAAATGTGTGATTGCTTATATGAACTCTATGTGTGTGTATTTAAACAATTACCTTCAGAAACATTGTACTGTATTTCTGCTCCATCAAGTGGGTGAAATGGGTCCTGGATGGCAGGATATAGTCAGGGTTGAACTGGGCTATCATCTGTTGAAACCCAGCACTGTCAACCATGGAGAGTGGCCTCATATCATAGATGAGCATCTGCAGTACTGACTCAGTGAGGGCAGCCGCCTGTTGCGGGGTGCATGTCTGCCTCCTTTGCAGGAAGGGGTCCATGGTGCTTCTCTTCTTTGGACTGCGTGCATTTAATTTAAAATATGTTTGTCAGGCAGTCTGGCATAACGCTCAAGCTCTTTTTAATAGCAAAAATGCGCTTATAAAATGCACAATGTATGTCATTAAAACTGCATTGGCTTGAATGTTACTTGCATCTTACCGAGGCGAGTCAGACTCTGTTTCGTTCAACTCCCCGACGTGCTTTCTCTTTAAATGTTCGTGCATCACAGAGGTGCCTTGCCATGCAAGGTCTGCTTTGCAAACCTTGCAAGTAATCTTTTTATTCGCCATATCCAAGCTAAAATATGCTCCCAAACTTTAGAAGTGTTGGTACGTGTACCTGATATTGACGCCACCATATTTGTATGTTACCGCTCAGAGACAGAGACACTACTGCGCATGAGCGACTCTCAGCAGAGATCATAATCAAGTGAGATGCCTCACTCTGTTGGAAAAACGCGTCTGGCGACAATAGTCGACAATGGAATTCATTGTTGACAATTTCTATCATCGACTTTTGTCGACAACGTCGACTAATCGTTGCAGCCCTACAAAACATAGAGAGGAAAACAACAAGAGAGGGACAAAATGTAGAAAAAATTATGTATGTCTACTCTATTAAAATTTCTGTATCTGTATAATGGGTCTGTTTTATGTGCTGTCTTCTCATTTCAAAGGGCCCCCTGCCTGTCTTTGCCTAGGGCCCCAAATTTCCTAAATCCGCTTCTGCTGTGGTGGTAGGATCTCTGATCCTCCGGTGTTTTAGTGTTTATGTAAGTTTTCTAACTCGATAAACTCTGCTCCTCCACCTGTGCCCTCTTTCTTCAGTACTCTTCAATTCAACATTCTTCAACATTTTCCTCACCAAAATACAGGCTTACAGGACATCATCTAAGTTTTTTCTGAAAAGGTTTCGAGATATATTACAGGGGTCTTTATCAAATTTGACAGCTCTCACCAGACCAAACTGAAGAAGGATTGCTAATGTTTTTAAGCATGTGGAGGCATATTGTTCTAGGCCCTTCCAGAGTCACATTTAACTCAGTGACCTACTCGTTAATCATGTGCTTTGGTGTAAGTTGTTTACTTGGCCACATGGATCACAATGACACTGCTATTACACAATTTCCTCAGAAAGAGTCTCAGGATAGGGTGAAACCTGCATGAGAGTTGAAAATGTTAAATGGTGGCCTTCATCGTTTAACAACTACTTCCTTCAACCTTTGTTCACCCTTCTGCTTCTGAATCTCCCCTTTTGGGACTCTGAGTTTTTAGTTTTCAGTTATTCTGTTTTGTTGATCTTAGGTCTATTTTCAATTATATTCAAGCAGTCTTTAGTTACTCTGTGTTACCCCCTTGTGCTTGTTTCCTTTCCCCTTGGCTTCCTTCTAGTTAGTTCCACTCACACCTGCTCCACATTCAGCTCATTAGCCCATCCGTTGTTCTGTTCCCCTTATATACACCACCTCTGCAATCACTCAGTACTGTTTCCTTGTTGTTTTTAGTTGCTTTCTCGTCTAACTCCCCACTTGCATTTTCCCTAATTTTTTATTTTTTTTGGTTCTTTGCATTTGTGGATGTATGCCTCAGTTTTTTATTAAGTAAACCAGAACTCATCTCTGCTTCACACATTGCTGCATTTTGGATCCTCAAGCAACCTCACCCCCATTGTTGACAGAAGGAACCAGCAAAAAGTATGGACCCAGCAGAGTTGAACATTGAAGGAAGCCTGGAGGACTTTAAAAAAAATCTCTGTGTCAACATCGCCACTCTCAGCCCACCTTGGAGACGGGTAAGCGCGACTGCACAACTTAAAAAAAAAAAAAAAGTTAACTCCCCAAACTACTCTCCTGTCAGGTCTAGGGTTACTGGACATTTTTGAGAAAGTGAAGTGGAACCAAAAGGCTGTTGCTGCTCAGCTTTTTTAATAAGACTCCTCCACATGTCAACCTATTACAACAGCTTATTCAGTTCACTTCCCAACTAGGTAACTTTTCCCTGTGGTTTCACTTGTCACCTCCATGACCAAAAAAAAGCTGGCTTCAAAAGTCGGACCCGGGACCTCCCATTGTTGACAAATGGTTTCACTGCTTACCAGTCTCAAGAGTCACACTTGAAAAACAAAGCCTTTGGAATTTTGTTTGTGTTGGGGAGATGTTTTACAATGTTGTGACAGAGTAAATGCTGCTGACAATGGGTCTCTGTGGTATCCATCCTTTGTGTTTTTATGGTAAAGCCTTTTTCTGAATAAATTTTATAGAGGAGAGGATGAGAGGTTGGTTCTCTGAAGTTTTTGATTGTCCTTTTCCTTGTATAACTATTTGTTGGGTTCCTTTACAGTACATTTTTTTTCTTACCTCGTACATAATCCTTTGTGTTTTTTTTTTTTTTTTTCGTGTACAGTACTTTGTCTTGCTACTGAGCTGTGCTGTATAAAAATTGCTTTGCCTTTTGAGGCTCTCATATGTGTAACAATGCATTCTTTTTTTCATGGTAATATGCAGCGATGAGTACCACTTTGCATCTACCCTTCTCTGCTGGCAAAATGGTGGCTGGAAAATGCAGACATTTGGACAAAACATTCTACTGCTGCTGACTTAGAATAAGCCTAAGGAGATTGGCCTAATGTGCTTAAAAACAGTGGTAGTAACGATATAGCTCACTCTAATGGGAGCTGCTGAAATTCACAACTAGCGAGACAACTTAAACCTCAACCTTGACTTTCTGGTACCAAAGTTGGATTAATTCTTAGCGATGCTAGTAACCATGGTAACGTAGTCTGAACAGTATACCTACTCCAGGGCAGGCTAGCTTTCAGGATTGATCTGAATCCTAAAAAAAGCTCCACCCAGGAGCCAATCAGCTGTTCTGGAAACAAATCAAATAGTTAAAACAAAAATGTTCTTGACAAATTCAGTAGTTTTGTATTTATTTGCTACTTTTGTTAAGATCTGAGGACAGGGGAGGACAACTGGAACGTCTTAAAATGACGTGGGGATTTCAGAAAAAAACAAAAACACAAAAAAGACGGGGAAAAAAAGTTATTCTACTTGTAGAAAAAAAAAAAGTGTAGCTTATGAGGGTAACTGGCCGAGCTAATACAGGCTAACCTATTTGATATTGAGCACAGTTAGCCACAGACCTACCAAGGTCTGCCCTTTAAACACTCATTTTGCAAACCTTGTTCATCATAAATATTTTTGTTTTTGTTTGGACAAACGGGTCAGTTGTCCCAGGCCCAAGTCAGAAAGGGGCCCTAAATTGATTGTCTGAACATTAAAAATACAGGCAGTACAAGCAGTTTCTCTGAAGATATTTGTAAATAAATATATATACACACACACATTAGGTGTATGTAATATGTTTCCTTTAAATAAGGGGCCATTAGAATTCCCCCCAGCCCTACATGAAATGCTTTGACCAGGAAAACAGCGGGCTGCAACTTTTAAAGTTTGTTTCATTGCAAACTATCAATGTCAGATTTTCAGAAGTCCGGCGCACAGAAAACAAAAGAGAAGAGAAAGAGGGAAGATGACAACAAAAGCATGAGGGATGTTATGAATAAATATTAAAAATAAACTAATGATGAATCTGGAACGGAATTAAAGAATGATGCCCATTCAGGGCCAGGTAAGAAGCAATGCCTTTATATATAAGTATAGCATCCGCTAGTTAGTGTAAGGGAGAAAAACACCTTTCTTTTACAGAAATGCTTAAGCTTAACGCCAAAAGAGCAGAAAGATGGAAGAGGTCCAAAAAGCACGACAAAAAGTAAACTATCTCAGAGATGGCAAATGTGCTAGTGATAAAAAAAATGAGCTAGTATTAAAATCTACCGTACCTGCTCCAGGTAATTGTTGCATTTGGACTGGCATCAGCCTCACAGGTAAAGCTCTTATCTTTCATTGGTCCTTCAAAAATTTTCACCTCCAAAGGTGGATCTGTAAGCCCAGAAGAACAATTTTATTGCTGTGATCAAAGGAAAGGAAATTCTGTTACTAATGTAAGTAAAATAGTTCTAAGCTTGGAGAAAAAGTGCATCAGAAAAGTCAGCTGTTGATCAAAGTAAAAAAAAAAAATTATTTTAAACACTGGCACACAGTGGTTGATCTCAGTTTAGCACAGCGTTCTCGCAAGCATAGTTCAGTGTGGCAGGTTGTTACGCCCCACAAAGTCACCATAACACTGAAAATCAGGCTAACGAGCTAAATTTTTTGTGAGCACAAGGGCACATTTCAGCACAGATGCTGGTTAGGCTGAAACTGTAAGAAATACAATCGAATAATCTCAACACCCTGATGATCAATGGGCGTAACGGCAATGGAAACAGTGTCTTTAAACATATTTACCTCCTTAAATGCACATATAATGAGGAAAGTTCTGTGAAAATCATTCGCCGTTAAGACTGTTATTAGTTTGACAAGGCAGTCGAACATATCTCCCCCAATCAAAAAACATATGTCTTTTATATATAAATAATTCCTGTATCAAAGCCTATTTTCCTATAATAGTCCTACTATTGATGAACTGACAAACTCAAGCTTCAAATGAAGCCTTTAAATAGAGTAGTATAATTGAAAATAATCCGCAATGTAATGTAATATTCAGACCTCAGGGTTTACTTGGAGCACATTCTCAAGCCAGATGCTGAGTCTCATTCTCTTTGAGAATAATAAAAAAGGTAAGGTACCATTTCAATAGCATAGCTGTCTGAGGTATGAAAGTGTGAATATTAAAAATTTTACTTGTAGTTGGAACTTTGTGCTCAAAGTTCAAGCAGCTAAATCTAGTATTATGTAAGCCTATAAAAATGCTCTAAAAGAAGACAAACTGTGAGATTTATTGCCTAGTCTATTAACAGAGAAAAAAAACCTTTTCAAAAAACACCCAATAAATATCTATTCTTTCAGACATGAAATACAGTCCAAGTCTGTTGCAGTCCAGGTGAATAAAGTGAATAAAGCAACAGAAAAACACTGCTGAGACGAATGTGGAAAAACACCTATGGAAATAT
Organism: Cyprinodon tularosa; assembly: GCF_016077235.1. NCBI lineage: Eukaryota > Metazoa > Chordata > Actinopteri > Cyprinodontiformes > Cyprinodontidae > Cyprinodon > Cyprinodon tularosa. The sequence continues at coordinate 145,117 of NW_024039455.1, forward strand.
TTTGGGTTTAGTTCACATTTCCAACAAAAACACAGATGAAGCAGTTGTTAGGTTTCACATTTGCTGAGTTGTGGCTTTATTTTTTTGTAATCGCTCTCTACCCTTACTATTCTGCAAAGCTAGCAGGTCTCTACCCAATTGGAGTCGAAGTCGCTTCATGTCCACTATAGAAATCATGAAAGGATGTCTGAATAAGTCCAAACAGTTCACTAAGAAAAACCTGATGATGTAAGGATTACTGATTTTTATTTTTTATTTTTATGGGAAATGCTTGAATGTGGAAATAGGGATGGATTAGGGAAATGCTTTAATGGTGAAATACTGTCACTATTATAGCAGAACTGGCAACGAATAGAGATAAAGCGTATATCTACTGTGCACCAGGACATGCATATTGTGCAGTGATGGCAAATGACCTGTACTTTGTAACCTTTTTATGTCATGGGAATCTGAAGAGCGTTACATTACATTTAGTATTCATTAAAAACCTAATGTCATATCATGGCAGCTAGCCAAAGAAGGAGAGGAATGAGAAAACAGCTCTCAGAAGCATTAAAAAAAGAAAAAGAAAAACTTGAATAGGGAGAAGGTAGACAAGTGAGCAATGAAGAAAAATGTAAAAGGCAGTAAGTAATTTAGAGCAGTCTATCAAAATTGGGTTGTAAAGACACACGGAAATGTTGGCCTTCAAAAGGATTACTAGCTCCTGGTGATAATAGAATAGAATTCAACTTTGTTGTCATTCCACTGTCATAGGTACAGAAGAACGAAATAAATTCTCTGCATTTAACCCATCTCCTTGGGGAGCAGTGGGCTGCCATTGTGCAGCACCCGGGGAGCAGTGTGGGGTTAAGGGTCTTGCTCAGGGACCCAGAGTGGCAGTGGGGGATCAAACTCGCAACCTCAGGATTCAAAGCCCTATGCCCTAACCACTAGGCCGCCACTCCCCATAAAGATGATAGGCTACTGTTGTCTTGCAACTGGGCAGACTGGGGTCCTCATTTCCAAAGAAAAAGCAGCAGATGCTGGGTTCAGAATAAGTTTCAACATTTGGCTCTAATAAAAAAAAAAATATGCAAATTTGACCATCTTCCAACTCTAAATGGTTTTGACTACTGACAAACAAATGTTAGTTCACTGTAAAAAGTTGGTTTGTCTGACCATCTTAACCATAATCTGTGTAACACAGTGAAATGCAAGTGTGTCATTGTATTGTGTTTTGCAACGACCCCTTAGGGAGTACATAGTTGTGCCCTTGAGGAGGATTATTGGAGTGAGTTTGCACTTCCCCCATAGGCACCAACCCTGGTATCAGCAGTGGGCTAAGAGTATTTATATTGTACACTAAATGAGAGTAAATGCACTGTGAACCCTGATCTTACAATTTCAGATCACTTTGTATAAAATGGGTTCTCTGTTTGCCACACCCTATAAATCTCTTTTTTCATAAATATAACAAACTTGGTAAAGCAAGCACAATGTTCTACACATTTATAGAACATTTCCCCAATGCAGTGTTATATCCAATGACTTAATATTTAATACCCATACAGAAACGCTACATTATGTTATACAATAACTGTTTTCAACCCTCACTATATTGGGAGCGGAAAATATAGAATTTATTCAAATAACTTTCAAGCTGTCATACATTGTTCCTTGAGTACACCCCATTTTTTCTTTAAGTTATTTGATGTAGTAATGGGCATTGTTGAACTTTATAAACTAAATCTGTACCGTACAAAAATTTGATCGAAATAATTTACCCTGGGAATGATCACACAATCATCTATGGTGTGAGGGATTGCTGTCATGTCAATGAGTCAATGAAATTATCTGGTTTTCCTTAGATATAAAACTTTGAACTAATTTGTCCATATGATCTGGTTGAATTGTCTATGTAAAGTGCCTTGAGATGACGTGTCAAGAATTTGCACTATAGAAATAAACTGAATAGAAATGAAATTGACTCTCACATGCTTTTGATATGGTTGTGGCCAACAGTTGGTTAAAGTAAATGCTGGACACCAGGAAGTCCAAAGATTGTCTGCTGAGAGTTCATGAAATGGTGGAAGCAAATTGTGGAAGACCCAGTATGTCTATAGAACAATACCAAGTACCCTGCAGTCCAGTTCTTAGACCAGTTCAGTATCTGAAGTGCAGTATAACATAACTGACCAAATGCCAAAATATGATTATAAGAAAGAGGATACTAGATGAAGGATGCCAAACTGTACAATTAAAGTCTTGTGACAAATCCAAAATCAACCTGTGCTTTGTGCGACACTAAAACTGCTTTAAGGATGTTCATAGAAAATGAGCATATATGAAAATTCCAAGCCCAAAGTCTTCTCAAGCACAAGTTCCAGGCAAATTCGAGATTCAAGTTCATTTTCCTAAATAAAAAGTACAGTAATGTGTTGGAACTTCCATGACTGCTGAAGGCAAAACTGATGTTTTCAGGTAATTGCATACACAGTAGTAGCCATTTAAAATTTCCCCACTTTCCTTGATGGGCACTTCGGTGGACCCTTACAATTCCTTTTTTTTTCTTTTATGCTGGGAGTTGCAGGGGAGTAGGCTACCATTTGGCGGGCATTTGACGGGGAAGGGCTGCTATGATACAATAATGCCTCTATTGTGTTGACAAAGGCAACTTACATTTCATCTCAAAGTAAGTTTGATCTGCTCAGGTTAAAAGCTAAGCTTCCTTTTAGTTCTGCCTAGCTGTAGGCGTTCCATCTCCAAGTCAATCTACAGTTCTAACACCACAGCATTCCCCCTGGAACTGTTAAATCTTGCAGTAGTTGTCAGGACATGACACGGGTATCAAGATACTTTCTTTGAAGCCCATTTATGATCAAGAAATCCCCACTGCCAGGGGAGGATCAAAAAAGAATGGCTCCCAAACTGCAGAACTGTAATTATAGTTTCTTTATAGCATCAAAATGTATATCCAACTAGTGACATTTTAAGTGAGAAGCTTCAGCTGCTCTTATGGTGCAATAAGGGACAAAAGTATGCAAGGGTTTGTAAAAGTAATTCACAAAAGACACTATTGTTGTTCTGCATTCTGTGAAGAGAAGGTTGGAGTCCTCCTTCTCACAACCTTCAAGTATGAAGTGTATTGAATGACAGAGACACAGGAAAAAAATGTTTTCCCATCAACTGTGGCCATCCTAACCAGTACCAATGCATACCTTACCAAACTCTAACCCAATTGACACCTGTATCACACTCATTCTGATGATGAAACTGTACAAATGGTCCTCACTCTGCTTTCTATATAAGTGCATACACACACACATACACACAGGATAAATACTTTCTTAACAATGTATAACACATTTTTTATGCAATCAGTTCTTCAGTGCAATACATATTACTAGCATTTTATTTGCTAGTAATATGCATTGCACTGAAGATATATTAATCAATGTAACTGATCAAAGTCACTTTATCAATAGCTACGTTTACATGCACAAAGTTTTACCAATCCGATCTTAAACTTAGTTTATCGGAAATTCCCAATCTCCGTTTTCATGGAGACTAAATAACCTATCAGATAGTGATGTGTGTATACAGTACATGTACGCAGCATTCGATCAGATTAAATTAGTTGAGAAGGTGCTGAACCGTCTAATCTTCCGGTTTAATAGCAGAAATAGAAACGGCATGTTTTGTAAATAAACATGTACTTGTCCACTCATTCTAAACTTTAGCTAGTCTTTGTTCATGTCCCTCACATTTCTTTTTCTCCAGTTGTGTCTTGTGTTTTTGGTGGTCATTAATTAAGTTTTGGGCTCAGCAGTATGTTAATTTAGTGCTCCTTCCTTCCACACGTTGCATTCATTACCGCCTCCTCCACCAAGCAGGACCAGAAGCAGTGGAGGAAGGTTAGTACAGAAAAACATGTCATGATAAAGTTGCAAACATGTGCTGAGGAGATCTTCTTACCCCAAACATCTGAATGGATGTGTACATGGATTCCAATCAGAATGGTGATCGGATAAAAGCTCGTCTCGCATACGAAATTTAATTTATTTCCAGCTGGACTGAATTGAAATAGAATCTTCAGCCTGACATTTTAAATGAAACATTTTGGTATTAACAGGCCTTTAATCTGATTATTTGTGTCCATTTAAAGCTAATGTAATGTTTGGATTTTCATGTTGTGATGCATTTCATTAAAAACTAGTTCTTCAGGCTTTTCAGAATAAAGAAAAATGACTCACCTTTAGATGTACAGATAATGGCTCAAGTAAAAGGCTTTGTCTCAGATTTCTCCGGTAAAGTTCTCTCTCAAGGGGATAATGTTTCCTGGGAGGACAAAAGAGAAGCTACCCAAAGCATTCCCATCCGTCTACAATTGCTCCTTTCGGAATTTCTGTCCTGTAGATTGGTTTGAAAATACCTTCAGTACGATCGCATGAGTTGAACCAAGATGAACCACTTTACTTGGAGTATAAATCTTTTTTTTTTTCACATTTAGCACTAAATGAGTGTTTATGTATTTAAAGATAGAAATAAATATTCTCAGTTTATTCAAATGTATCAATCAGCTTGCAGTATCATAAAAAAACACAAGCAAATTAATAAGGAACAACAAAGTAAATCTTGAAATACAAGTCAGCCCAGAAACTATTCACTTTTCAACCCGTTTTCAGATTTCTAAAAGTAATGTTAGTCTCCAATGCTAAAATGTCAAGAGATTAACATAACTTTATGACCCTGCTCAAAGTCTCTGTGATGATAAGTTAAGGAATTGCAGTTTTACCTCCTGCCACCAGAGGGCCACAGACACTAATGCACTCCTTGGATATGTTTATGGTTGTTGCAAGTTATCCGTAGATGAAGAATGTTTACTTCACGGTTTACCTGTATCATCTCGACTCGTTTTCAGTAATAAATAAGTTCAGTTACGAACCCAAGTTTCTTCATTTAGATAAGAAACATTACATGGTACCAGGAGTGGTCCAACAGAAGTCATGGAAAGTGTGAAGCCGCCAGAACCTCTGAATTGGACTGGAAATGTAGACTGTGAATGGCGAACTTTCAAGCAACGATTCAGTTTGTACCTGCAAGCGCTGGGACTGGACACAAAGCCAGACGCGCGGAAAATAGCACTGCTTCTTACCATCGCGGGACCCCAGGCTGTAGAGGTATTTAATACGTTTGTGTTTGCTGCAAGGGAGCACAAGGAACAGTTTGACAAAGTTGTGGAAAAATTTGATGACCACTGTTCACCAAAGAAGAACGAAACATTTGAACGGTATGTGTTCCGGTCTCGCATGCAATCGCAAACTGAAAGTTTTGATGCTTTTGTGACGGACTTGAAATTGAAAGCCAGAACATGTAACTTTGGAGAACTGAAGGATTCAATGATTCGTGACCAAATAGTGTTTGGAGTCCATGACAAAAAAGTGAGAGAGAGGTTACTAAGAGAGCCCGAATTAAAGCTGCCGGAGGCTATTAAAATTGGTAACGCAAGTGAACTGGCTAAGCTGCATGCAAAAACATTCAGTGGACAGAAGGAACAGGAAAGTGTTCCCGTAGCTGCGGTAAAGCAAATGCAGAAACAGAAAAAAATGAGCAAAAAAACAAATGTGACAGAGATGTTTTCATGCAAGAGATGTGGAAATCAGCATGCACCAAAGCAATGCGCAGCATTTGGCAAAACGTGTAGCAAATGTAAAGGGAAGAATCACTTTGCTAAGCAATGCTTTTCCAAAGGGAAACAGAGTGGCAGTGATAGAGTCCACACAGTGGAAGAAACGGAGCTTGCTGATTCGTTCTTTGTTGGGATGGTAGCACAAGCTGAAGATAGCATAGCAGCACAGCCAAAAGACATTGAACAGAGCAAAAATGCAACCTGTGCTAGAAAAGACAAATGGATTGTGCCACTGGAGATAAACGGTGCAGTTATTCCGCTGAAATTAGACACAGGAGCAAAGGCAAATTTAATTAATGAATGTGACATCAGAGCAAAGAAGGTGAAACCACGCATCCATCCAAGTTCAGTGAAGCTCAAAGCCTATAATGGACACCACATTGACACAAAAGGTACATGCAAACTTAAAGTGCAAATTAAAGGAAAAGAGCACCACCTGATGTTTGTAGTTGTTCCGGAGGGACATGACTCATTATTAGGTGACGCTGCATGTGAACATTTAGGCTTAGTGAAGAGGGTTTACTGCATTAATAATTTTACTAGCCAGACCAGTGTTGAGGCAATAGTGAACCAGTACCCAGACATCTTCAAGGGGTTTGGAGTTTTACCATTCACCTACAAGATACAACTGAAGGATGATGCACAGCCAGTCATCCATGCTCCCAGGCGTGTTCCAGCTCCTCTACGAGAAAAGCTGAAGCAAGAACTAGATAGAATGATGTCACTGGGTGTGATAAAGAAAGTGGAAGAGCCCACAGAATGGGTCAATTCGATGGTGTGTGTCAGAAAATCGAATGGAGAACTACGTGTGTGCATGGATCCAAAAGATCTGAATAACAATATAAAAAGAGAACATTATCAAATACCTACCAGAGATGAAATAACAAGTGAGATGGCGGGTGCCAAATACTTCAGTAAATTAGACGCCTCACAAGGCTTCTGGCAGTTAAAACTGCATGAGGACAGCACAAAGTACTGCACGTTTAATACACCATATGGGCGCTACTGCTTCCAGAGAATGCCTTTTGGCATATGCTCTGCTCCAGAAGCATTCCACAGAACGATGGAGCACATCATTGAGGGCATAGAAGGTGTACGTGTGTATGTCGATGATCTGATTTTATGGGGATCCACACTGGAGCAACACAATGAAAGGCTCATCAAAGTGCTTCAGAGAGTCAGAACAGATCCAAGTGTCAGTTTGGAGTAAAAGAAATCACCTTTCTGGGTGACAAGCTGTCACCAGCCGGTGTGGAACCAGACAAAAGTAAAATCAAAGCGATACTGGAAATGCCTAGACCTGAAGACAAAAAAGGTGTGTTGCGAGCATTAGGTATGATCAACTTCATTGGAAAATTCATTCCAAATTTATCCTCCAAGACTGTGCACTTAAGAGAGCTACTGCATGACAGGTGTGAGTTTAAGTGGACATCTGAACATGAGGAAGAATGGTCCCGTCTAAAAACAACTCTCACAACAGAGCCAGTGTTGACGTTTTTCGATCCTTCAAAAAAAATAAAGATATCCACCGACTCATCAAAGGATGGCATTGGAGCCGTTCTACTACAGGCATGTGGAGAAGACTGGAAGCCTGTCGCCTATGCGTCGAGAACGATGACAAGTGCTGAGTGCCGCTACGCTCAAATTGAAAAAGAGTGTTTAGGACTGGTGTACGGTTTCCAAAAGTTCCATGGCTATGTGTATGGTCTACCAAAGTTTGTGGCAGAGACAGACCACAAACCGTTAATTGCTATCATCAAGAAAAACCTCAGTGAAATGTCACCTCGCATTCAAAGGCTCATGATGAAGCTACAACGTTATGATTTCGACCTGATTTACACACCAGGAAAGCACATAGTGCTAGCTGATGCTCTGTCTAGGGCAACCACAGAGAAGGAGGAGCCGGCCGAGTGTTCCACGGAAAACTAAGTGAACCTTCATGTGAATCTGATTACTGAGACACTGCCCATGTCCGATATGAAATCCAGACTCATCGCTGATGAAACCAAGAAGGATGCCGTCCTACAGAGAGTCATCCAACTGATAAAAGAACATTGGCCACGGGATGAGTGTCAGCAATACTACAACATTAGAGGGGAGCTGAGCTTTGTTAATGGACTGCTCTTGCGAAAGAATAGAGTAGTCATTCCTCAGTCTCTGAGACCAGACATGCTAAAAAGACTACATGAAGGACATCTAGGCATGGAAAAGTGCAAGAGAAGGGCTAGAACCTCCATCTATTGGCCAAGCATAAATGCTGATATAGACAGAATGGTGTCAGGATGTATAACATGTCTAAAACATCAAGCTAAGCAGCCAAAAGAGCCAATGATAATCACAGAAATACCTGACGAGCCCTGGCAAAAAGTTGGGACTGATTTGTTCTACTTGGATGGAAAGAATTACCTGCTTGTAATTGACTACCTATCCAACTATCCAGAGATTGCACTGCTCCCCAACATGTCAGCGGCCTGTGTGATTAAACACATGAAATCCATCTTTGCCAGGCATGGGATTCCTCAAGTTGTGTATAGTGACAACGGCCCATCCTATAGCTCCAAAGAGTTTCAGGATTTTGCACAAGAATATGACTTTCGTCATGTGACTTCTAGTCCCCTGTATGCTCAATCAAACGGAAAGGCAGAGAAAGGTGTGCACATTGTTAAGCAGCTGCTCAAGAAAGTCATTCAGATCCATACTTAGCTCTGCTGAGTTATAGAACTTCGCCTCTTGAGCATGGCCTGTCCCCTGCAGAAATCCTTATGGGACGCAGACTACGCACCACACTTCCATACACCTCTGAACCGAAACAAAAGGAAGTGAAACAAAAACATCTTCAAAGGAGACAAAAAGCCAATTATGACAAGTCAACAAAGAGCTTAGTACCACTGGCTAGGCATGACACAGTAAGAATACACGATTCCAGCACCTGGAGTAAAAAAGCAACAGTTCTTCAGGAAGTGAGTCCAAGATCTTACAAAGTCAAAACAGAAGATGGTCAAGTCCTCAGGAGAAATCGAAGAAGTCTGCTAAAAACACAAGACACATGGCAAGAACAAACTGATGAAGATTCACTGGGAGATCCAGCCTCCACCGCAACAGACGATCCACCATCGGAAGATCACCAGAGAGCTGTGGAGACTGACTTACCAGTGTTGAGAAGATCATCACGCACTGTCAAGGCACCTGACAGGCTGAATCTATAAGGACTATGAAATGTATCCTTTTCATTGAAATTTGAGTTATAGTTTATGTTGTTTCTGAAGTAATGTTAAGTTAAAAGGAAGAAAAAAAAGTTCATAGTTATATATATGTGAGATTACAAGAACATAATAATATACAGATTCAAACTGCTTATAATAAGTATAGAGAGTGTTTGTAAAATTGTTTATTTGTAATGTTATTATTTCTAGGAAAAAAAGGGGATGTGATGATAAGTTAAGGAATTGCAGTTTTACCTCCTGCCACCAGAGGGCCACAGACACTAATGTACTCCTTGGATATGTTTATGGTTGTAGCAAGTTATCCGTAGATGAAGAATGTTTACTTCACGGTTTACCTGTATCATCTCGACTCGTTTTCAGTAATACCGTATTTTCACGACCATAAGGCGCACCGTACTAAAAGGCGCACTCTCAGTTACGTGTGCCATTTCTGTATTTAACACACACATAAGGCGCACCGGACTATAGGGCGCGTTTTTTATATACAGGTACATGTCCTCTACTACCTTTAAATACCTCTACTCCGTATGTAAAAATACAGCGGGGGCAAAACTGAGTATGACTGTGCTTTATTCATGTATTTATAACAAAGTATTAATCAAACCTGGGAGCTGGCCGTGAGACAGACACATCGCAGATGACACAGCGCTGTGGTCACTTCTAAATTAACTTAAAATCCTGAAACCTGCCGACGGAATATGTTAGCTTTTATTACCGGTATCCTAGTGCCTGCCGTTTAAATTATTTAGATGAAAAACACCTGCCAGCCACCGCGTGAACCCGGAGGCTGCCCAGCCTAGAGGCTGCTGATGAAAGGATTTCTACTGTCGGTGCACCGCTGGTATGTGGGGGTCTGAGCGCCTCCGACAGAAATAGATAATAATTGCAGTCAGTTCATCCAGATTAAGTTTTCAGGTGGACTTTCTCACTTAAAAACATATTAAAACTACTTTATTCCCACTGATCACAGCAAATATAGCTGCAAGATTTAGATTATTTAGATGAAAAAACACCTGCCAGCCACCGCGGTGAAGAGGAGGAGACCCGGCCAAGAGGCTGCTGTTGAATTAAGTTTTCAGGTATAAAAATAGAGCAGGAGCAAAACTGAGTATGTTTGTGCTTTATTCATGTATTTATTACAAAGTGTTAATCAAACCCATCAAAGTCATCATCCTCTGTTTCTGAATTAAACAGCTGCGCTAAATCAGACATGCCAATTTCCCCTTCTTCGCTGTCAGAGTCACTTTCCGTGCAGCGCGGCTCCTCAGAAATAATGCCGGCTTTTGCAAAAGCTTGAACAACAGAGCCAGCAGACACGTTAGTCCAAGCATCTACAATCCATCCGCAAACGGTGGCGTAACTTGCCCGGCGCTGCCTTCCACTTATCCTGAAACTGTGGTCTCCGTCGGTCATCCATCGCTTCCACGCCGCTCGCAGCCTTACTTTGAACGGCCGCTTCACACCGATGTCGAGCGGTTGAAGTTCCTTTGTCAGACCCCCCGGGATAACGGCGAGTACAGCGTTCATTTGATTCACCTTTTTTTTCACATCGGCTGTGAGATGGGCACAGCCACGCTTTCATCATCTCCTCATCCATCCAGCCTTTTTCATTTAATATCATATGTCATCAGAGCGATGTGTCTGTCTCGCTGTCAGCTCCCAGATCAGCTTCTCTGATTGGTTGATGCGGCGAGTCCAGCAACAAAACTTCAATTTTTCCATCTCGAGCAGCAGCAGCGCGTTGGCGGTGCGTCAGATGCTTAAACGCTTCCCGACGTGCTGCACCTGCTGCTCAAAACGCGCTGCGAGACCTTTTGCTGCACCTATACGCGCGTCAACCATTGACTTTGCATGTAAACTCGCTGCTTCTGCTGCACCTGCTGGGTCCGGTTCACACCGATGTCGAGCGGTTGAACAGCGAGCACAGGGTTAATTTGTTTCCCCATGTTTTTCACATCAGCTGTGAGATGGGCACGCATGGAGTTACATATTAACAGCGATGGTGATGAGTGGGAAAAAAAACACCTGGTCTCCTTACATTCAGCCACTCTTTCATCATCTCCTCAATGAGGTGGTCTCAAAAGTCGCAGTTACAACACACATAGGGCGCACCGCACCATAGGGCGCACCGCACATTTTGAGGGGAAAAAAAGACGTTTAAGTGCGCCTTATAGTCGTGAAAATACGGTAAATAAGTTCAGTTACGAACCCAAGTTTCTTCATTTAGATAAGAAACATTACAGTCTCCTCCTCCTCTTCCATCTCTTTGTATCTTCCCCACTCCTACAGACCAGAAAACACTGACTTTTTTAAAAATCTCCAATCACATTTTTTTTGCCATGATACACTGACTATGTAGAGGTCATGAATAGTCATGGTGGACAGATCTGCACAGGTTTTTTCCACTTCTGTCTCTGTGCTACACACAAGTTAAAACATTTTCCCACATTTGACTTGGGCAGATTATGAAAAGTTATTAAAAAGTAAATAAATAAAAAAGAGCAGCTATAAAGCAAAGCCCCACTTAACCAGTCTGTACAGCATTTTAAACCAGAACAGATAGAGAATGTTCATATGTCTATATAAAAAAAAAAGATTAGATCTAGAGGAAATAGCAGCAATAAAAACTGTGGGGTGGTTAATAGGCTGGCTGAGGCAGTGAGAGGTGATTCTCAGAGAGGGATCTGTGAAGTTTATCAAGGTTTTTTGTTTTTCATAAAGGAGAGATGTGCCGCGCTTACCGGCTCTGTCTGCCCCTCATCTTTTTGTTTTTTGTGAGGCTCAAAGGGGATCACTATTTTACTTTTTTTCTCCTCCTAAAATTATTTTCAGAAGAGGACCTGAAAAGCACCAATCAAGGACCCATCATGACAAAAGAGCAACTTTTAAACTGCTACTACTGTATGGAGTAAAATGGCTGTTTGTAATGCTCAATGACAGGTCTGGGATGTGATAATAGGGGCAACAAGGTGGTGTTTGATAAGCTGCCATGCTGCTGTGTAAGGTGCTTTTCTTGCTTGGATGGCTGTAATCTCGCCAAATCAGGCCCTGCCATAAAAGGTTGGTTAGTTCTGCACACATGCTGGATTGAATATAAACTTTCCCTTTTCCAATCATAATTTCTCCTTACTTTTTAGCATCTTTTATTACTTAGCCCATTCCGCACTCTTTTGTTCTTTTTCTTCTTATACTAATTGCCAGAAGCTTTTTGTATCTCCCATTAATGCACTGTGCCACCTGCAGCTGCTGCAGAGCACCAAATATTTCACAGAGCAGAGACTTTCAGATCATGCTGGCAAGCAAACCTAGTACACTGTTTGTCATGTAAGTCGTGTAAATGCTCAAATAGGGAGAGGTGAATATGCATGGCCTTCAAATAAACTGGGGAAAACGCACAACGATGTGTGCAACGAAAGTTATGCACGTGACCGTTAAAAGAGTATAATCATATCCAGCTTTCAAAGAATGATGGGCAAAGAAAAGGAACTAATTTGCATGATATGCAAATATAATTGTTTATGTATAAATATAAAATAACCGTCAAATGTTATTGTTTTTACAGCTAAAGACAGATCACAATGATGTTGTGTGTGTCGCTCATGTGTAGGAGAGACCCCACCCTGTAAGTGATTAACAGGGGCTGCAGTTTTAAGTCTTCTAAATACTTGCTAATGGAGCCATAAATTTAAAACCGCTAACAGGTGCATGCAAATCTGATACTGACGTTTGAGACCTTTGAACATGACTGTAAAAGCTGAGCAGACTGGAAAAACCAAACCGAAGAATTTGTTTTTTTGTTCTCAGACTTGTCCAGGGTGCAAGATGTTAAAAAAATACTTTAATACAAAAAAGGAAAACTGAAGTTTTTTTGTAAGCACATTTATGAAGCCACATTAACGTATGAAAACATCATGTGTGTCGCCAGTGTGATTTTTATGTCTATTTCTGCCTATTTGTGTGAAATCCTGCTTCCTAGTCCAACACCTTAAATGGGTTTATAATAAATGCAGCAGCAATGAAAGGTGGGCATTAAATGAATAAGAAGTTTGAGTTGCAAAACACAGAAAAGAGAGAGGAAAGCTATCATTAGCACTCAAATTGTAGAACAATTATATCATTTTGGCTTCGGCAGTGCCAGTTTATTGACACCTCCAGAGCCAATATACAAACATTGACTATTGGAGGCAAATGCCTTTGAGCATTGTGAGATGAGATATGAGACTGTGCCTTTTCTCAGCCAATTAGAAGCAACCTTGAATGTTTTCAGTATGACTGTATAGGCAGAGCAAACTGTAAAACCATCCATAAACCTGGCCAAAAATGTATTTTTCTACTAAGACTTGTCCGGACAGCAAAACCACATTTATACACTAAGGAAAATGAAACATGCTTTTGAAACCACGTTTAAAAAGCCTGACTACATTTGCTCAGGCTCTATAGATGGGAGAAAGAAGAGATTTACTCACAGTTAATCAGTATTTCGTAGGGTAGGGTTCGGTTTAGCGTCTCGGTGAAAATGACACACTCGACAGGACTTCTGTTGATGTTCTTGGTGGGTGTCCCCAACAGTGTGCTTGCTGTAGTTGTTGTATCGTTGGCATGAAGAGTTGAGTTTGTTGTCGTTCTCAATTTGACTTTAAGAGCATCGGTCCTCCACTCTACCTCTGCAGGTGGCTTAGACCCCGCAGCGATGCAGGTTGCAAGAGGAACCTCTCCATCTCCAAGTTTGGGACGGGCATCGACTATGCTCGTTTCTGGGGGCACTGGGGTTACAAAAAGATGCAGACAAGAAAAGTAACACTTCTGTTACTTTTTAACACAAAAAGAAAACCAGAGATGTTATTTAAAAAAAATTACCGTACCCAGAACAGTTAACGTTATATCCGTCCTGAGACTTCCAATAGGAGCAATGGAAAAAATGCAAGTGTATGTTCCTTCGTCCTTCAGCTGAACGTTAGATAGCTGGAGAGTCCCATTGTTGTCAGCAAATGTCCCGATGTATGTAAATCTGTTGTCTTTTCCATTAATATATTCAGCTTTGCCACCAATGATGATTAAGAAATTGTCCGTCACTGGTTTTTCTCTTGTCCTTCTCTGCCATGAAATCTGTATGACATTCTGATTACTCTGTAGCACACTCTTGCAGGGTAAGATGGCGGCATCTCCAAGCTTTACAGTGATTGCTGTAACAGGCATAAAATATGACCGTTATTAAATCCAGAGCAAAGGCAGCAATAAAGGTGAGCAATAAAATGAAGGTGAGCTCCATTGTGTTCAGGGAAAGGCCAGTTAGCATCACTACAGAATCTGTGGGATTTTCTCTCTTTTTAGAGAGCGCGGTTTCCGACGCTACGGAAACCGCGGCAGACCAAACCAGATGAAAGTGCGCATTCAGCTCGGCAAAGAACTCATGCTCTTCCTCAACACTGAAGTCCTCAGACATTTTTTCTTTCGTTGTTTCTTTCTTTTCACAGGTAAACAGCACATTTCTTCTTCTACGCTTGCATTATCGGCAGGGCAGACGCTGAATGCGCACTTTCATCTGGTTTGGTCTGCCGGCTTCCGTAGCGTCATGAACGTGCAGGCACGCGCTTTCAGGAAATGCTATACACTACTGTTTATGCTCTAAAAACATTCTAAATGACTTTGTTTCGAGTAAATTCTGGATGCTACCCACTCAGGACACTTTGAATACATTGGACGAGCAGTATGGAGGAATATTGACACATTTTTGGTGGACTTTTATGGACCTTTCTGCCTCGGGCACCTTAGACCTCCATTATTTGAATGTCAGCAGACAGCAAGAAGCCTCCCAGATCTCCAGATGCATTTGAGATATCAAAAAAGTACTCCAGAGTGTTGTTCAGCATGGGGGTGAGTAGAAAATGAAGGCTAATCATGTTTTGGGTGTACTATTCCTTTAAGTAGAAGTATAGATACTGCAGTTTAAAAACACTCCAAAAACTACTTAAAGTATAAAAGTATAAGGTAACCTTTTAAAAAAACAAAAAGCTCAATGATTGAAAGCTAAATTTTTTGACTATTTCAAAAATTCTTTGAAATAGGGCCAAGGATGAGGGAGGTCTTGTTAGTCTCCATCTCACGATACGCTCTCGCCTGTATCCGACCTTTCAGACATTTCAACAGTTTTCTCTGAATTTGACATTGTAGCATGGCATAGATAATTCATGTTTGCAGTTTGAAGAACACCTGCTTGCTTCTGATGATTTCCTTTAGCTAACCGATGAGTGTTTGCGTTATATGACTCATCCAATGACACTACTTTCCAGAGAGAGAGAGAGAGAGAGATCATATTTGGAGATATTGATGGGAATGCTCTGTGCAATTTTGTTTTTGAATAGTGTGAGTCTGTGAAACACTTTGAACTGAATTAACTGGTGCTTTACATTAATAGAGCATGACCGAATCCTCCCAAGTCCCTCCTTCCAGACCTCACTCCCAATCTGTAAGCCCAGCTCCTCCTCCCATGCAGCCCTCAAAGAGTCTGTGGAAAAAATGTATTCCCTCTGCAAAGATTCCAACAAAGCTAGAAATGATTTTTTTTTTATTCTGGGGAGCCCAACAGCATTCTGCCAAACTTAATTTCTTCTGGGAGAGATATGAAGTTCGGGATGTTAATTTGAACATTATTTCTAATTTGCAGATATCTGAAAAAATCTGTGTCCGGAAGAGAGAAGTGGTCCCTCAGTATTGCAAATGAAGCAAACTTTTTGTTGATGTACAAATCTTTGATTGTAGTTAGGCCTTTTAGCCTCCAATTTTTAAATGATATATCCGATAGTGATGGGGTGAAAGCATGGTTGCGGTAAATTGGGGTGTGAACCGAGGTATTTGGTAGGTCACAATGTACCTTCATTTGTTTCCATATCTTTAAACAGTTTAAAACAATCAAACTCCACTTTTTCTGAGGGAAATTGGTGCTGAGAAAAGAAGTGCCTCAAGAGAACCGTTTCCAAAAGTGCTTCTTTCCATAGCCACCCAAGGGGGTGTATTTGCAGAGAGGTCTTGAGGATCTAAAAAGTGTACTTAAGTACAGTATTTGTACTTCGTTACTTGACACCTTACCGCCCTAGATATACGTATAATGCACTGAAAGGCATCTGTCTAATTACCTATAACTATCAGCGTATTGTGGTTCTCTTGTGTCCTTTAAGGATAGGAAAGCATTCAATAAATATATGTTTGAGCTCTTTTTTGGAAAATGCATAAACCTAATGAAAGCTTTCATGCCAACTCAATGTTCCCACCTATGAAGGACCAACTCTGCCATATTTAAAAATAAATACAGAAATAAATAAATGCTCATTAAATGTATAAGCATACAATTAATTGCCAACAAAAAAGTGAGACATAAATGTATATAACTCTTAATAAGCTTCTTTATTTATTTGCCTTTGTAATATTTACCTTATTTATTTTTCTGTCCTTTATAATCTTCAACTTTATTTTTTAATTACTTATATTTTTAAGTATTTATTTATGTGCATGTTATAATATTTTTGTCTGTTTTATTCTTCCTTTGTATTTTTTTACCTTAGTTATTTCTTCGCCGCTGTTTATTTCTCTCTGCCCTTTTTACATTTCTCTATGCCCTTTTTACATTTCTCTATGCATTTCTGTCTCATTATGCAAATGAGGAGGGGGTGTGTCCTAGAGAGTCAACTTCTGCTCATTGGTTGGCTTGGCGGTCCATCTTCTTAACTCACAGAGCGCAGAGTACTAAGTTAAATGTTCTCTTTTCTGTTGCTGTTGTTCAATAAAAGTACGTTTTAAGATCATTTGAGGCGAGAACCTTATACTTCTAAGCATCACCATATGGCCCATTCACAGATTTAATGCGTAATTTAAAAGAAAATGTGACGAACTTGAGAGGACCGTGGCAACCAGCAAAGCTCCGAAGCTGACGGCAGCCAGGTCTAACCACAGCCCATCTGCAGCGGCCCTCTCTCGGCATAGCCGTGTGTGAAGCGTGTTGGTTAGCATTCTACTACATCGGTCGAATCTACAGGAGGAGAGTCTGATGTCGAGTCTGAAGTCATTAGAACTTGAGTAGGGACTTTGCCAAACTTTAGCTTCAATTTAAACTTTAAATTTAAATAAATTTGTGCTTAAAAGTATAAGGTTCTCGCCTCAAATGATCTTAAAACGTACTTTTATTGAACAACAGCAACAGAAAAGAGAACATTTAACTTAGTACTCTGAGCTCTGTGAGTTAAGAAGATGGACCGCCAAGCCAACCAATGAGCAGAAGTTGACTCTCTAGGACACCCCCCCTCCTCATTTGCATAATGAGACAGAAATGCATAGAGAAATGTAAAAAGGGCATAGAGAAATGTAAAAAGGGCAGAGAGAAATGTAAAAAGGGCATAGAGAAATGTAAAAAGGGCAGAGAGAAATAAACAGCGGCGAAGAAATAACTAAGGTAAAAAAATACAAAGGAAGAATAAAACAGACAAAAATATTATAACATGCACATAAATAAATACTTAAAAATATAAGTAATTAAAAAATAAAGTTGAAGATTATAAAGGACAGAAAAATAAATAAGGTAAATATTACAAAGGCACATAAATAAAGAAGCTAATTAAGAGTTATATACATTTATGTCTCACTTTTTTGTTGGCAATTAATTGTATGCTTATACATTTATTGAGCATTTATTTATTTCTGTATTTATTTTTAAATATGGCAGAGTTGGTCCTTCATACCCACCAACTTTAAATATAAAGTTACACCCGTGTAATTAATACCTTTCAGTTCTTTGGAGAAAGCGGTCCTTTCTGTGATAAGAGTATTGCAGTACGCAGTGGTGTATGAGGTGCCCCCAGGGACATAAATAAGAATGAACTTGCATATACACATATTAAATTAAACTCTTCTATATAATATACTGAAAAACATGCATAAACACTAGTGAAAAGCTCTCACATAAACTACTGAAAACATTTCCCTCTTATATAACCTACTCAAAAGTTTTCATACAGTGATGAAAAGCTTTACCTTTCATATACACTACTAAAAAGCTTTCATATACACTATTAGTGAGCTTTCATATACACTATTAGAAAGCTTTCATATATATACACTATTAGAAAGCTGGGGGTCATAGTGGTGAGCACTTCAATATAAATGAAAAGGGCCAGTCAGCCAATAGCAAACAGAACAGTATTCTCCTAGTAGAAAGGGTTAGACCTTAAATAACACCGCGACGTTCAGAAAACGAATAATGCAAAAATAAATATTAAGTCAGACTGCGTTAAGAACCCGGGTTCAGTTGTTTCGCAGAAACGAGGAGGGGAGTGTTGCATACCACTTCATTAAACACACAAAAACACGTTTTAAACTGCTATTTTGCGCGAAAAGAAACCTGCAGCCAAAAGACATAACAAAGGGACACGTCACCGTGAAACTAACGCATCCAGGGTTTACCACTGAGCACGCGGCGACCGCGGACAAAAACAGCCCAACACGTCTGTTGTTATCATTATCTCCCCTGTAAAACAACAACCTGCCCGATTCCTTTCCTGAAAGTAAAAGCTCTCATGTACAAACCTTTCGCGTCCCTGCTGCAGACGAACGCCAACACCAACAAAATAACGTTGCTTGACATCAAGACACCATATGGAGACGAGATAGAGATGAAGAAGCTATCTGCGTTTATGCGCACAGCACCCCTAGGTGCGTACTGTAGGAGCTGCCACCATCGCTAGTCGCAGAGGAAAATTAGCGGGGCTGCAAGTGCAGCAGCACATCACTGAAATGGAGGGCACACATAAATACATGGAAAAAATATGGTCTATGGATAAATTGGCAGACAATTATGCCTACAAATACATCAAATAAATGTAATTAAATTGAGATATGCCAGAAAACAAATATTTTACTCCTTAAACCCTTGAGAATGAGAATCTGTTTAATACTATATCTTACAGGGGCGGATATAATCACTAACCACCTCTACCAATTTTTTCCACCCTTTAAAACAGAAGGAGGCAGCAGTAATAATCTCAAGTGCAATATTTAAAATATTTAAAATGTTCATATAATAACAATTACTTGACAACAAAAAGCACTGTGGTTAATTATGCACATCAATATACTAACATTAAAGATGATAAGTACAGAATTCTTGCTGTTTTCAGAACTAGATTTTGTGTTTTATGGGGTAAAGAGAGAATTATGCGTCTCTGCAAATCATTTAGGAGTCTTCTGTGAAATCATAAATAAATATTTTAAGAAAAACTTATTAAGCAATCAATTTATGTAGATATTAGTGCTTGTAAATATCAATTTTATTCAGAATGATTATTGATAAAGTAGATTAGTAATGACAATGGAAAAGATGTTCGCCCCAGAACTCAAACCTGAAAGAATTTTATCCACTATATCTTTTATCTGGAGAGCACATATGTTTAAATATATGCATCTACTTGTTAGAAAAGGCTGTAAGAAAGTATTCTTTGTCTTCATTTAAAAAATATGGGTGTTGCGCTTGTTAGTTTTCCTTTTTGGAACAGGTTAATTGACCCTGAGGTTCTGACGCCTATCCACTTTCGGCCACCCCACAGTGTACATTGGTTTTTGCCTGGCCACCCTTATAAAAATTTTCTAGCTACGCCTCTGATCTGCCAGAATTAAGAATAACTTTGAGTGTAGCTTTACTTATTGTTTATATTTGAGATCTGTTTATTATAACCTATTCTTTCAGATCTGAAAACAAACATTGAGCAGGAATCAGCTATCATTCACTAAGTAGGTTAAGAGTTGATTTTTTTATTTCAACAGAATCATTTCTAGAGATTTGCAGCAGTCAGAGCAAAAAGTTTCGATTTTCAGACAACTGGAAATTACTGTTTACTTGTTGAGAATGTGGAATATTGAGCATCAATGTTTATATGCATCAAGTTTACACAGATGTGAACTTCCTTTGTATGGTGGAAAGAGAAAAGGAACACTTGAAATCGACTAACAAATAAATGTTTATATATAAACCCGTCAACTATCTTAGTGCTTGCTTAAAAAGGCTGGAACACAAGTGGAGTAATAAACCCCGATGAGCAGTAGCATGCACAGACATGTTTGGGGACAGGGGCTCAGGTTGCATGCCCCCTTATACGTTGCATGGAGAAACCAACAGCCATTAACAAAGTAGACTAGATGGAGTTCCCTTTTAACTGTCTTTCATTTATGTGAAAAAAAGAACAAAATAGAAGGCTACAGCACAAAAAAAGATAGAAAGAAACAAGATTTATATGAATGCTCTAAGTTATCAGGTGCAGCAAACAGATAACGCTGTACAATACAGTTGCTTCTAGTTTACATGTAACTGCTATAAGTCTTTAAACGCGAGATTATCCCATTATTCAACAGTTTTTCTTTTTCTGGAGACATAGGGAAACATTGATGTCTCCATCCTCTGGATGAATCTATATGATTAACTAAGAGCCTCGGGTGTGCGGTCTTAGTCGTAATTGCCTTATTGCTTGCACTCATAAATATCTTCCATGCATATGTTTCACTTACTCAAAGTTCGTCAGGCAGTTTTCGACGTTACATAAAAATACAAGAGAAGTTAAATCCAAAGCCATGATTCCAGAATATCTTTAAGTTTATTTTCTATTGATTTGAGTGGGTATATGTGATAGTTTAAGGATGAACTAAGATTTACATTTAAAATATGACAAAAAAA
Source organism: Cyprinodon tularosa (assembly GCF_016077235.1). Classification (NCBI taxonomy): domain Eukaryota; kingdom Metazoa; phylum Chordata; class Actinopteri; order Cyprinodontiformes; family Cyprinodontidae; genus Cyprinodon; species Cyprinodon tularosa. The sequence goes on from NW_024039455.1 coordinate 165,722, forward strand.
AACACACACTATTATCTTATTTCAAGTATATAATATGTAATTAACCTTATTTTAAGGTTAAAGATTTTATTCCATTGACAGATCATTGTATTTTCCTGCTCAAATTAGGGGCAAATGCAGTTGTTTTCAGAAAATTTTACATATTTTCAGGTAATTTCAAGTCCAAGATGTCTTTCAATAAACAGAAAGTGAAAAAGCAACTTAATCCAGATGCCACATTTTCACTAATAGAACTTTATTAATTTAACAAACTGTAATCATTTTGTCTTATGTTTGTTTTTAAATGAAATGCTCAACAAATAAAAGGTAATTTGTCTGCTGTAGATGTCATAAAAAGGGATATCAGCCAAATAGATGTCATCAGGGAGTCCCTAATGGTGACCATTATCGCAAATCAATAATTACATCTATGAGATGCTTTGAACTATTTATTTTTTCTAATTTAATCTAAGAGTTAATTTTAAACCGTTCCTTGGTACCTGGTAGAGGCCATTAAAGATGTTAAGCTATAAACTAAGTGGTTGGTGACAGAGGTAAAAAAAATTGTTTAGTTACCTGGACAGTTGGCCTTTCACCAGGACAAGACTCTATTGAGGCGGTGCAACATGTCAAAATTACGATATAAATTTAGATTTAGATTTACAAAATTAAGATATAGACTGCTTGGCTTTTAAATTCATAAATGCTATTTTGGGCCAAAAAAAAGAAAAGAAAACTATTTCATAAGAGCAATTTTTTATCTAATGGTAAAAAGGGCTGGTGCTCTAGCACCACCTAGTGTTTATCTGAAGAAATAACTACAAAGGAAGAATAAAACAGACAAAAATATTATAACATGCACATAAATAAATAGTTAAAAATATAAGTAATTAAAAAATAAAGTTAAAAATTATAAAGGACAAAAAATAAATAAGGTAAATATTACAAAGGCAAATAAATAAAGAAGCTAATTAAAAGAGTTATATACATTTATGTCTCACTGTATAATTTAATTTCTACTTACATTTATTTGTTTATTGTATTTTTGTTGGCAATTAATGGTATGCTTATATATTTATTGAGCATTTATTTATTTATGTCTTTATTTTCAAATTTGGCAGAGTTTGTCCTCCAAAGTGCAGGACCAGTCTGGGCACCGCTTCTTATTTTGAAATTACTCTGCTTCACGGTCCCTGTGTCTGACTTACCCTTGAAACTCATCTGGTTTTTATTCCATCAGTTCTACAGTAATAGGAACAATAACTAATTGACATACAAAGATACAATTTGCTCTGGTTATAGAAAGTTATGTCTAAGCAAAACAAAAATACACATGCGTGAGTAAAACAGTGGTCTATTCTTGTTAACCATATTTTAGAAGGAATATTATCAGCATGAATGGATCCTAAGAAACAGATAATAAATGTACTAGAATTTATTTAACATGTTTCATATCATTAGATATATATATTTAGTTATTTTCCTTGACAAAGAAGCTGGTGGTAATCAAGGTTGGTATATTCCTTAGAATATCAATTTTAAGAGTAAAGAACATATTTTGAATAGAACTTAGAAAGTTATTTACACTCAATATTTATTGGAAAAAACCTCAAAGCTATTTCATAACTGCTGACCAACCATTTGCATGTTTCTAGTGGTATTTTAATTTCTGTGTTTGGTTAAGAGAGCCCTGCATAAATTCCCCATAAAATGGAAGATAGGCTGGGATGCTCCAAAGTATGAAGATTGCATCCTGTCTTTGCACCTAAACAATGTAGGGCTAAATAATTTGGCCACGTTTTTTCTATGTCTGGTTGCTCTGATTCAGAACCTCTCCACTGCACCCCCCGTCTTCCTTCCTGATCAACTGTCGCCTGTAAAAACAGATGTCTGTTGCAGCGCATGCTGTACATCGCAAAAGGATGAAGAAAACTAATTGAAACATGAACAATGGAGCTAGTTTTAAAAATCTTTATAAGATCAACACTTTTTTTTATCCATGTAGGTCGTAAAAAAACAGGTAAAGAGCATTTGAAATACCCTTTTTTCTCTAGATTTTCCTACCCATTGGTTTATTACAGCATCATTGTTAAAGACATTATGTAAAATCCAAACATTTTAAATGAGCAGTTATAGGCTGGTAAAAGTACATACAGTAAGACACAACCTACCATAAGTGAGAAGGCATTTACATCCACTGTTGATGATAAAACGTAGACTGTAAATTCTCTGTGGTCATAATAACAAGCCCACATAAATTTTGGAGTAGTCTTTAAATAATGCAAAGACCTACTAATGTTTTTTTTTTTAATACATCTTTAAATTCCTCATATTGATGCAATATATTTATCATCAATAAAATACAAAAAAATACCTTAAATAATAAATTCCTTCCAGACGGTTTACACTTGTCCCCTTCCTCAAGAACTTAATATGGTGCCACTCTTATGCTGTTATCACAATATCTTCACTAAATCTATATATCTATATAATACCTGAATCCCCAGCTTTTCCAAATACAAAATAAACATCATGTATGATCAAATGATCCACCTGTGTAGAAAGGTAAGGGTATAATGATATAATACTGGCTACAGGCGGGAATTTTATAATGGTACCATTTACAATCCACCCCCATACAGGCACTGAGCATGTTGTTTTGTAAATATGGATATATCCTGTCTTTTTAAAGCATGAGAAAGACACAGTTGGCTGAGTACAAGTATGCATGTTATCAGTGCGGGCACTGAGACAGCCTTGAGTTACAAACTCAAGGCTGTCTCAGTGCCCGCCTTGAGTTTGTAACTCTCTGATGGCTCATTTTGGCTGAACTAAGGGTAACATTTTAAACAGATCTTGTTCAGAATGTTTTGAGTTTGTAGAAAGGTCAGCCTGCTTTTCCTAAAGGCTGTTCAAAGTTTCCATATGCAGGACAGACCACTCCAAATAATCCTCTCTGCTGCCAAGGGTGTAACTTTGTCATAAAAGTTGGGGGAGACACTCTTGAAAGGTTGTGTGCGGCAGCTACAGGGCCTTATGATGGTTTTGCTATTTTGCTAAAAATGAGCTCAGACATTAATATTTATTTAATACGAAAAAAACAATAATATTTACAACAACAGACAGATACCATTTACTGTCTAATTTATAAATTGCTTTAAATAATCAGGAACATCAATAAAAAAATTATATATATATATATATATATATATATATATATATATATATAAACAAATAGTAACAGGAGATATATTGGGAATCCCTGGATATATACAATTTCAAATAGAAAAAATATCTATCCATCAATCCCTCCATCATGAAAAACTGAAAGGTAGTAAAACTAACAAAGACTGCAAATAATGATTCCCAGATAGATGGATGGCTTTCGTTTAATCTGTATAATTGATTATTACCCCCCCCCCCCCTTCACAAGCAGCAAAATCTAATTTAGAGTTTCGTTCCACACATTTCTTTGACAAAGACTGAAAATTGAAGGTTTTATACCAAATCATTGATTCAATCAATTTTACTGTATGTTTGTGCTTTGAGTCTTGTAGGTCTCTTAAAGTTGAATTTTGGTGTGGTCTGTTGTTTGTGTTTGTCTCTCCCTTGACCATCAGGTGGCGACCTGGATCATTATGGGGAGGAGTACTTAAGCAGTGGACTGTCACTACCTCGGTGCCAGGAGTGTTTGCCAGTTGAGCCATGCTGAGATTAGCTGAGTCTAACCTGAGTCTTTGTTTCACTGAGCCTCTTCTCTGGATCAACCCACACTGACTACTTTTCAAAGTGAGAGAAGAACCCCCCCAGACGTCAGTCCCTCACTAGCATTAACCTTGCGGCATCCAAGATTCCCACGGTCCCTGAACTAATCTTTGTGATATCCTCTCCAGACTTTCTAGTTCCTGTTCACCAGCCCTCTGAGTTCCAGATCCAACCCCCTCTACCCTTACCTTAATAAACCTGTTTAACCTTTTGCCTTGCTCTCTGAGTGGTTCTCTGCATTTTGGGTCAGACCTCTAAACACATCATGACACTCTCGACTGCCAGTCTGGCTTTTCAGTTCAGTTGGCTGGTAGCCTATAGCCAGGCTCAGACTGATAATCTGTGACGTGGGCCAGTCCTAATTTCAGCGTGCAAGGGCCAGCCCTCCGTAAACCATACCGGCCCCAACACTTACTCTCCGGCCAAAGCACCTACCTGTGACAGTAAATAAATCAAGGAGCTCAAGAAGTAATACAATATTAACTACTTGATGCATGCAGTATATATAGACTTTTCTTGTCATGCACATCCTTGTGACGGTTGGCATATGGTGTAATTTTCTATTTCTTCAAACTGTAAAATCCTTTCAACAAACTAAATCATAATACAACTAAAATGCTTTCTTTAAACCAAACTACAATGTTCCTCTTATATTTGGCGAATTTATGTTATGAATATTTAGCAAAAATATGTTGCGGTGCATGATGGGGCAGACATGGGCAATGTGGAGTCAACAAGTCATCTCCATGTCATGTATTTGTTCTACCCAGCCACTGAAGCAGGTGAGTCCAATCTTCACCGTGAATTAACCTGTGCAGATTGGACTCACCTGGTTAATTGGCTGGGTAGATTAAATACATGACATCGAGATGACTTGCTGACTCCACATTGCCCATGTCTGTGATGGGGTTTTGCATCTATTACATTATTCCATTTCATTGCCTACATGCCACCTAGACTCGAAGTGAAGGCTTACACACTGCTGAGCTTTCATGTATTCATTGTTGAAGAACTCCCTGTCTGCCTCTATATTGTATTCAGCTCCGCTGAAAAACACATGGCATTAAGATGTCTACTAATATGATTATGCTAGAGAAACTAATATTAAGTCACCCCTGAATGAGTTAAAATCTCTGCAATTCGAGATCTCTAGAATTGTTGTGGTCCGGTAAATTTTTATTAAATAACAAAGATGATAAATAAGAGTTAATTTTTATCTGTAACTTTGTGTCACGATTTGATTATGTTTAAATGACCCAAAAGCAGAAGCAAGGAGGCAGAGGTGAAATTTCTTGTGATGATTTAATGAAAGGTTAAACTGGAAACAGAGGCAGGTAATCCAAAAATGAAAACACCAAGTCCAAACCAACAGGAAACCTGGAATCCAAAAACAAACAAATGACAACAAATTCCAAAAACTAACAGGAAACTACGAGTCCAAAAATAATCCAAAAAACAAAAACATGAAAACAAGTCTAAACTAACCAGAAACCATGGAGACATTAGGAGGATCACTATCACGAGGAGGAAGGCTCAGAGAGACGAGTTGGAGGAAGTTAGACGAGGACCCAGCAAACAAGAACTGAAAAGGGAGAGCATTTAAAGGAGACTGAGACTAAGGGAGGGCTAATGGGAAGATTGGGAACAGGTGAGGACAGGGCAGGAGAGGAAAAGAGCTAGGGAAAAAGGAGATCACAAGAGGGCAGCAGAGGGGAACAAATGAAAAAGCTAGAAGACTGGAAATAACTAGAAAACACAACAAAATAATAAATAAACCACAAAGAATATAAAACATTCATGTTATGTGTCAATTTTGATTTTTAGCCTCAGGTTTGACATCCGTCAAAAACCAACCCCCTATTTGGTAAAATTATCCTGTTTTAAGAAGAAAGCCTAACAATAATGAATCCTTGTGAGCACGCTTTCTCCCTGAATATTTTACATCTGAGGATTAATTATGCAAAATATTTTTTTTGGCATTGATGTGACTAAAATATCTTTTTGTCAAGCCTATTTAATAAGCTAAAATGGACACTTCTGCTTTTATTGGACACAAAGTTTTGATGACTTCCTCTTTTATTCTAACTATCTTAGTCAAAACCTTGAATCTCAGAAAGTTTTAATATTTCATGGGATCAGTAAAACATATAAAGTCAAATTTTGGGCTTCTGACATCCATACATGGGTTGCTCACTTTACCATTGCATAACCTTCCATCAACCTTATCAGTATAGCTTAGCAGATAAGTCAAATCCAATGTGGAGAAGAAAGCATAACTCTTGTGTATTCTATGCATAAAGACAATCTACATCTTAAACAACTTGATAAAGAGCAGGTTTCCTTTTGGCAGAACAATATGACCGCTGGACTCCACTGAACTGCTGAGCCTTTTTTTCAATTGGATATATATAGATACTTTTTTATACAACAATTGTTTAGCACTTCTTTCAGTACTTTATAACATTTGCTTGGCTACACTGAAGTTGCTGAATTATGTCATTGCTATCTCAGATGCTAATGCTATATCCGAGATCACCATTTGTTCTGGTGTAATTACATTACAGCACATTATTTTGTAATGCCTCATCCTTTGGCATACAGCCAGTGTTTATGCACATAGCAACGTTTGTTTTCATGGTGCTTAAAAGTGCGCACCGAACAAAGACGGCTTGTATTTTTCTCTATTAGGTTCATGGTTAAACTCAACTACTGCCTATTGTGGATGTGATATCGTCATTCGATAAAAGTTTAAAAACAATCCACTGGACTTGGTTCCAAGGTTTGGAATGTCTAAAATCAAGACAGCCACGTTGTGAGTCTTGGTTGTCCATCACTCCATTCAGTAACCTTGATGGAAAGTTAACTCAACATAAAATAACAATTTTGCAAAAGATTACATTGTCTGAAACAGTGTAAATCCACTTGCGTTGCAGGACCTCTTAACTACCCTTCTCTCTAATATTAGCCGTAGTCTTCTTGGATCAGCTTTGTAAGGCTCCTACAGTATATGTTATAGAAGCATGGAGGTTATAGGCAAAGACGTATAACTCGAATTATGGTTGAAATGGAGATCCTCTACAGTTTAGCTGTTTTGAAATGTCTTGAAAGAAGCAGAGGTACCATAAATGATTCAGAACGTGTTTTATTCTGTCATTCTCTCATTTTAAATTTCAACCCTTACACATCTTATTTTTTGACAAAATATATTTTCAGCTTTTAGTTTTGGACATTCAGCTCTCAGTGAGAGTAAAATTTTAGTCAAGTTTATAAACATCTAGTCAAGAAAGGTTTTGAAATTTACAAACCAATGCTCTATTTGACCCTAGTACTTGTCACTGCTTCTGTTTGCCACTGGATTTAGCTGCACTTTCAAGATCTCTTGAGACAACTGTGACACTCCTAATAGACTTTAGTCCTTTAGGGAAAATAGTCCATAGATATTAATTACAAAGAATTCACAGCTTCTGTCCAGACACTTTCATAAATCCTCTAAATTATTTTTTTCTTTATCAAGCAATGGGATAGAGAAACCCACCCTATTAAAATGCTCTTTTACTGTAACTCAGAGATGTTAAGAGATAAACAGTAAACAACTAAAAGCTAACCACCGTGCCCTGTAGCGGAATAAATTAAAACCAACGTTCCTCTTTTTTTTAATATATATATATAGTTTTGGAATACAATAATACAGGAAATTTACAGGAGATTGCTAATATGGGAGGAGAGCGGGAAAGAGGAGTAAAATATGGTAGTTTCACAGCCAAAAGAGGTGACTTGACAGATTTGGAATATGATAAATGCATCCTGAGTAGAAAGGAATGTACCCCAAGCATTCAGATAACTTTTATTGAACCTTTACTAAAGTGATATCTCTGCATCAGTTGACTTGATGAATCTTCTTTTCTTTCTTAAAAGACTTATCTATGATAAGTCTTGATAACACCTCATGGTTACTTGTATTACAAGATTTAATGCTTGGCCAAATCTCTCTAACTATCCTTCTAATTAGTGTTAAAATTCTATTGTTATGACGATTATACTCAGCTGATTCCTGATTAATCTAACATGTTAAATTAACTACAACCATGTTTTGAAAATGGCAAGACATAAGAACAGTGATGACTCTTACTTTTAGTCATTGGAACAGAGTCGTTGAAAGAGATTCTGCTTAGTCAGTCACTTTATCTAAAATGTCCAATGATACTGAAATGAATAACATTGCTGTTATTTTTCTATCTTGACATGTATTTTAAATTCCATATTAAATGGGTTACCTGGATTTCCTTCTTTTACCTAGGGAATATTATGTTAAAAAAACAACTGGTTCATGCATTTGTTACTCCAAGGCTTGCTTGGAATGAGGGGTTGTTGCAAAGTCAATGACGAGGTCCATGGATCCATCTGTTGCCACTATATGCTCATCCAGGGGGGAGCCAATCCTGCATGACAATGTCTTGATGTTATCTGATTAATTTCCATTGACAGACAACTTCTTAACTGGCTCAGTAATTTTCTGGCAGAGGTAACTATAACTATAAGTAGAGGTAACTATCAATAGTTACTTTTGGTAAGAAGCATGCCCAGTGCTAAAAAAATATTACACCAATATTTTATATTCTTTCCGATCTACTCAGTCTGAATCTGCAACATTCTTGCTTTAAAATAAGATTCCTTTTGCTTCATTAGCTTCTACTGATAGTCTTCTGTTAAAGTTTGATATATTAAAAAGTTGCTGTGAATTTGTTGCGTTTGTGTCCAGATTGTTTTATTCTGACAATGAAACACTTCAAACCCGCCTTTCATCTGTGGTCCTAACCAGAGGTGTCAAGTAACAAAGTACAAATACTTTGTTAGTTTACTTAAGTAGAAATCTTAGCTATCTACTGGATACTTTACTGGGTAAAGTAAAGTACAAGAAAATCTGTCAAACCAAAAGTAAATCTAAAACAACATAATGGCATAACTTCTTTACACCTTTTATTCATGAACCTGAATAGCAAAATAACTGAACATAAAACTGAAAAAAGACTGTGCAACAGTTAGAAACATCTTGACTCTCACTTCCTGTGTGGAAAAAAGTGTACTCGTTTTTCCCTACTAGGCAGGGACAGTTAAACCGCTACATTGTGGGGGAAAACCATCTTTCTGGAAACTTCCATCAGGTCCCGTTGGGGAAGATTACAGTTTTAGGCTTTGGTTTAGGACTTACAAACTACTGTGATAAGGTGGCCATTATATGTCAGGAAAAAATTTATTTATTTCCTATATATAAATCTAGCAGCCAGCCTTAAAGGTAGAACTAAGAGATAAAGCAGAAAGCACTGAAGTGCTAGACCGTACACAAGTAATGAGCTGCACAGTACTTTTTTTTTTTTTTTTGGTTAGACAATTTGTTCCTTTCAAAGACTTTTACAATATTTAAGTTTATGCATTAATGCATAGGTGTTAGAACCATCTTGCTTGGCTTCAATAAGACACAATTTTTAATCATCTGAAATTTCCTACCAGCCACTGAAACAACAATTTTATAAGATGATACTTACAGTAAGACATTAGGGAAACTGTAAAAACATATGTTTGTCTTCCAGGTTTTCTGGCAACCAGGTAAAATTTCCTTATGAATATTCCATAAGAGCTAATTACAAGAAGAGTACTTTGTAAAAAACTTCATTTGTAATTTCTAATTGTGTTTGCAAAAACAAAACCTTTATTTGAAACGCTTAATGTGTATTATGGCTAGAAAAGAAAAAGAGTGTAAAAGAGAGAACGGTGACTTGTAAGAGGAACCGACTATGAACACAGAACAAAGAGGTTTGAATATCGTTTTTAAACTTTATTGAAAGGAGTTCCACTCCCTGTACTGTAATTGAGGACATTTATCTTTAATTAGATCCTAATTTTGAATATAAACTCAATACATTGTTGCTGATACTAGTGGTAAAGAATAAATGCATTTTAGTGGAATGAATGACTGTTTTACATCGAGTTATTATTGTTAGTTATTTATTGGTTATTTATTGGAGTACATGTTGTATGATGAAATAAAAAAAATGCCTTCTAAAATTAATTGAAATAAATCTAACAGCACTTAATTTGGAAAATAAAAAAAACAAGGACAGGATTTCAGTACTTAACAATTATGAATAATTTTTTCTCCCTAAAACATGCAACAATTCTTTCCAAGCTGCTACATGATCCTATTTTTTCCTCCATCACTGTCCAAGAAAATTAGAATAGTTTCTCACAAACTTCTTAAATCTTTGTTGTTTTTTTTAGTTTGCTGCTATTCCCTTGCTACTCAGGTTGAATGCTAAGCTTTTAAATGTAGACAGTTCAATTTCTTCATGCAAACTAAGTTTAGGAAATTAATTTAAGAGGCTAGTTTAACTGGAAGTGCAAAGAAAGCTTTTCTTCTTAGTGCTAGAAGCAGATCAATGGTCCTCGATTGGGATCTGAACACTAACCAGATAACAGCAACGCTTCCGTTTGTGTCACGATGGGTCTAATACTTCTTGCCCACATGCAGAAACACTCACAGAGAGATAGTTAAAGTTTGAAAGATTCTTTTTTTTCCCGTTAAAGAGACAGAAACAGGGTTATCTCAGCTTGGGGGGTCCTTCGGCCAGAACCCCCCAAGTGCAACTGCACAAAGGAGAGAGTGATAAGGCGAGTTCACAGTTGGTGGGGAGAAAAATGCAAAAGACTGAGGCTCTGTTCTTACTTGATCTAGCTGCTTGAGTTGGAGGGTGGTCAGAGGTTCCAGTTTGTGGAGGCCTTGGCTGGTTGAAAGTGGTTGAGTCGTCGGAGGGCGGACAGGTAAGTTTATGGTGGCACAGAGGAGCAGACTGTCAACTGAAAATCTTGATGTGGTTGGAATTCAAAAGAGGTGAGTTGTGGAGCTCTCAGCGTCTCGAGAGGTTTTCTTCCAGGGCTGGAAGGACTTGAAAAATCCCAAAAGATCTGTTGGTTTCCTGCCAAAGATTTACAAGAAAAAAAAAAAGGTAAGAGCATGAATTCACAACAAAGGTTCAACAATTGACTCAGCAAAAGCTCGGAGGGGCTAGACAACCCAAAACAAGCAAACACTTTGGCGAAGAGGTGATGACAGCCAGCTGCTCATATACTCCTCTGAGGTGATGAATGATTCATTGCAGGTGTGGGTAGTTGAGACATGTAGGCAAGCCCTCCAAGACAGGAATAACCAGATGGCACCATCTGGTGGACGAATGGTGGAACTGAAAAAGAAAACAAACTAACCCCACAAACTTAAACCATAACAGTTTGTTTTTTTATTTGTTTATCCATTTATTTCATTTAGCTTTAATTTTCACTCTTAACAGGTATATTTCAGATCTGAGAAGAATACTTACGTACAAGTTCAACTACTAAAAAAAAAGCACAAAGTGGAGACCAAATGTGCTTAATTAATTAAAGTGATGTCAAAAGATGTAAGTAGATACTTTCAGGGCTGGACTTGCCATTGGTAATACAGGGCATATGCCTGGAGGCAGACACCTATTTTTGGGCTGGCCCAAGGCTTTCACAATGTAAACAAAAAATATTTTATATATATAAAAAAAAGGTAAATAAAAAACAAACAAACAGAAAAGTGCATTATTTTTCTATGTTCTCTATTTTGGGCTTTACAATACCAGAATTTTATGTTTTCTTGATTTAATATTTTTTTTTTTTTTATAACTAATCAGACTAAATGATTGGTTCCTCAATATTTAGGAGGCCTTTTTACTGAATAGTTTGGGGGTTAATTTTTTTTTTTTTTTTTTTTTTGCCATATATTTATTTTTAACAGAAGAAGAGATGTGAGAATTTTCTTCTGTCTCCAGTCCCCCCAACTGTACTTATCAACTCATGATCCCTTTTCAGATGTAAATGCCCCATTAGCCCCATTATTGTGGCTGGAGAACCATTCCACCCCTTTCTGTTTCCGTTTTAGCATGGAAAGAATGTTTTAAATATTCACAAATTGAATCCTTAAAGATAAGAATTGTTACATTTTCATAATGTTAGCCTTCTAAATATGATGAATAAAAACAGGAACGGGATACATTGGTTCTACTGTCATCAGATGCTTAATAAGACAGTTACAGAGTGAAGCATTTATTTCAGTTTGACGTTTTTTAAAATATTTTATTAAATGGAAATTTCTATCACCAGAATCAGGTTTATTGCCAAGTAGGTTTGCACTTACAAGGAATTTGACTTGGTGTTGTTGGTGCAGACAAAAAACAAAACAAAATAACAAAATAAGATAGAATATATATATATATATATATATATATATATGTTATTATTAAGTTATTATTTTGCCTTTTGTCTTCATTTTGTCAACTCAACTCCTGAATGCATATTTTTAATTAAGTGCAATCAATCACATAAAGAAAACTTAATTTATCCAGTTTTATTATGAAAAGCATTCTGTCTCATGAAATTGCACAGTTTAATTCACTGTACATGTAGACCTACATGGTTAAATGATTTGGCAGAACAAATAAATGGCTTGGGGATGACTTGTTGACTCCACAACCCCCATCTCTGCATTGAAAATAATGAAAGTATCTATAAGCTTATATTTAGCAACTCAAGGTCTTGTCTCCCATGTTCTACTTCACACAGTAAAAAACTGTGGATTAGCTTGTAATTTGTTCCAATGTTTAGTCAATTTAACTCATTAATTGATCAACTGAGAGTGAGAGGCAGCTTGGAATTGAATATCTCTCACTGAAAGAAGGGGAGTGGTTATATATATATATATATATCAGTGTATGTATATATATATATATATATATATATATATATATATATATATATATATATATATATATATATATATATATATATATCAGTGTATATATATATATATATATATATATATATATATATATATATATATATATATATAGGAACAGCTAAGATACTGCGCAGAACCCTCAAACTCCCAGGCCTCTGGTAGAGGACCCGAGCTTGAGGATGACACATACCACCCCACGAGGGGTGAGAAAACAGTTTTTTTTGTTTTATATATATATACTGATATATATATACTGACCTATTAACCGGAGTGATCAGCGTTCACCTAAACTTCATACATAATAAGCATATTTTCATTGTTTCTTTTTTAACTTCTCATTTTCTTTATATTTTTATCTTGAAATCTCTATAAATGCACTGTATGATTAAAATTATGAAATGCTCTATAAATGATTTAAAAAGGAGAGCAATGTATTAAGATAAAATTTCAGTCTTAGCCCACTGGTGAGTTGTGCCATTTTCAGAAGATGCTGTGGTCACCCCCTGTGGCCTCTGAGGTCCCCTTGGTGCCTGCGGGCTTCACGTTGGTGACCCCTGCTCTACTTTCAATCATTCACCCATTCAAACACACTGACGGTGGTAAGCTACATTATAGCTAGAGCTGCCCTGATGTTCACTGATGGAACAGAGGCTGCCATACACAGGTGCCAGTCGGGCCTCTGACCACCATCAGTAGGCAATACAGGTGAAGAGCTTATAGCCTGAGGACACATCAACAGGGAAAGCCAGAGCTGTGGTTCAAATTGGCAACCCTTTGGTTTCAGGGCGAAACCCTGCATCTAACACCACTCCCGACAACATGAAGATGGTCCTGTTGTTGAAATAAGTCCTCTTCATATATGTCTTAGATTAGATTAGATTAAATGAGCTTTATTGATCTCACAGCGGAGATATTCACTCGTCACATATTGGCATAGAAGTTAAAGAAGGTGCAAACAAGGAGGAAAAGGTACATTAAGAATAAACAATATATATACAGTATATCCAGGTGTATACAGTATATTAAGATAAATAAGGAAAGAAAAACAAAATAAAAAAGTAAGAAATATGGCTTATATACATACATACCAATTCTAGAGCAGCGGTCCCCAACCACCAACCATATATATATATATATATATATCCTTCCTATGGTGTTAGGGTCCCTACGGACCCGTTTTGAGTTTTAGCATGCATAAAAGTACATCATACATTTGTTTTTTGCATTGAAACTTTTTGACTTTGTCAAGGACTTCCATTTTAACAAAGTAAAATCAAATTTTATTTTTTTACTAAATTATAAAGTGCTCTGGTGAAAAAAATGACTTTTGTGGTGTTCGGGTCATTTGTGACCCGGTTACAATTTTTGATTATAAAACAATAAAAAAAATGCCTAAAATGTAATCATGAACACACAATCAACCAACAGGCTCTTCCTCCAACCACTTGAGCTTAATTTAGGGCCTTTTTGTCTTTGCCTTTTTGCGAAAACAAACAAAGGGAGACATGTCCAGGCTTGTCAAGCCATTTGAGTGTAGAGGTGGTGACTTGAGGAGTACACATCGCCAATTCACAGGATGCAACAATAAGGAGAAGATTCACTGTAAATAAAGCTTTGGATCACATCTTTGCTGCAAATGAGGCAGAGGACACACAGGATTTTAGCGATGGAGATGAGCAGGCCTCTGAGAACCGGCAACAATGTCTCTTTGGACGTTTCAGATGATCTCAAGAGTCCTCAGATTTGACAATCGATACACCAGAGCAAAATCTGACAAGCTTGCTCCCATCAGGGATGTTTGGGAGAGATGGGTGCAACTCCTTCCACTGATGTTCAACCCAGGGCCAGAGGTGACAGTGGATGAACGTTTTCTCCCTTTTTGAGGAAAATGCCCGTTCCAGCAATACATGCACAGTAAGCCAGGCAAATATGGCATAAAAATCTGGGCAGCCTGTGATGCTAAAACAAGCTATGAGTGGAACATACAGATTTACACAGGAAAATCTGCAAGCGGCATCCCTGTAAAAACCAAGGAAAACGGGTAGTCCTCGATTTGACTACTGGACTGCAGGGTCACAACATCACTTGTGACAATTTTTTTACATGCTATGACCTTGGACAGGAACTTCTCAGGAGGAAACTCACCATGGTGGGCACCATAAAAAAAATAAACCTGAGCTGCCCGCTGAAATGTGGCTGGTGAAGGACAGGAGGAGTGGACAATCTGGACAAGCTGACTGCCACCTACAATTGCCAGCGAATGACCAGGAGATGGCCAATGGTTGTGTTTTACAACATCCTCAATAGTGTCTGCATACAATGCATTTGTGTTGTGGACCCATATTCACCAAGGGTGGAATTCAACCCAAAACACTAAGTGGAGAATGTTTCTTGAGGAGCTCGTGAATTCCCTTGTCAAGCCGCACATTGAGCAATGGGAACGGGTGCCCCGAGACCCAGCTACTGCAGACTTGGTCAGACAGCTGCAGTGGTCACCAAACATGCCATCCACATCCACAGCAACAAGAAGAGCATCAGCATCACCTTCCCCCTCTGATGCCAGCCCTGCCTCAAGCACTCCATCCATAGCCACAATGCCAGTGAGACCACCTCGCTCAAAAAGAAAGAGGTGTCAGGTCTGCCCTAGCAATATGGACAGAAAAACCTACATAGTGTGCTTCACCTGCAACAAATATATCTGCAAAGAACACACCAAAAGTGTAAATATACACAAATATAAATATTGTATTCAAGTTCTATTGTGTGGGAAAAAAAGACTTGTTTTTGCCCTTTTTTTGAAGTAAATATATACGGGTCCAAAATGACCCGAAACACCATAGATGTTACTATATTTGATAATATTAAAATTAAAATCTTTTTTTTTTGTTGAACATTTATGAAATGTGTTTTAATATCTCTCAGTTGCACTCAGGTAACAGAACAACTGATTATTTTGTTGCCTTCTTCTCTTAAGGTTAATTTGACCACTTTTTAGACATTGAAAACGAGGGGTATGCTGCTAAAACAAAGGCCCAGGGGGCCACAAAAAATATTAAAACCAATCTTTTAATAGATAAGGGAGCCCAATCAGCTAAACAAGCGTTAAGAAAAACATTGGATGATGAAAGATTGTTTTTAGGGTATTTTATGGCTGATTTAATACTCGGGTCCAAAATGACCCGCTAACACTACAGATGGCAGCAGAAAGCTAACACAAGAGGAAGGATATATATATATATATATATATATATATATATATATATATATATATATATATATATATATATATATATACATATATATATATATATATATATATATATATATATATATATATATATATATATATATGATTTATGAACGTCCGATGTTATTTAACATCCTATCTTAAAGCGGGATTTTCTGCGGTAACAGCAACCAAAGCAAAGCTACGGAGCAGACTGGGCAATTCGTGTGTCATTGTCTCCTATTACCCCTAGATGGGACCGGCTTGTTGTTATATTTTTATGCTGTTTGTATTTGATTTTATGCCAGTTGTATCATTTTACTTGATCGTATTTACCCCCGGCCGGTCCGTGAAAATATTGTCTGACATATAGCGGTCTGTGGTGCAAAAAAGGTTGGGGACCGCTGTTCTAGAGTCTCCTCTTATTTAAAGAAAACTGCAGGTAATGTTCATCAAACACATATATCCACCTTGATATGTCTGAAGGGGGTCTCAGCTCAGAAATAGCCATAAATTGAGTTCATTCTCTCAATGTACCCCTTTCTCTGCTGCTTGCTCCTCCAGCAATCTGAACTATCCGATGGATCAGTCGGGATATACTGCAGGATAAAGACAGAGTCACAGTCATAAGATTGTCGAGACAACAGCAAAAACATTTTGAAAGCAGAAAATCTAGTCATCATGTCAATTAACTTATAAGGAAATATTAAATGGGCCCAGCTAGAAGCTAAACCTTTCCACACAGCCTGGAAGAAAAATGAAAAAATCTGAGAATAACGCTATGATCTTGGTTTAGCAGTTATAATCTAAACAAGCAATAGCAGTAGAAATGGTTGCCTTTAAGTAATTGCTTGGCATCTAAAAACTCTTCCAAAGAAGCAGTGAGAATAGCAAAAATCAATTAAGCATTTTAGACATTGTAGAGCGCAAAAGAAGAGCTAAGATGGACGGACGGACAGACAGACAGACATTTCTCACCTGGTTAACGCCTAAATGTTGGGATTTTCTTCTCCTCCTACAATTCCTGTAGTGGTGAAGAAGCTCATATTAACATTTTTTGAGACTTTTGAAGCTAGGCTATACATTACAGGACCTCCCCATTGCGTACGCGCAGTAATCTCATCCACAGTCACTTCTTGTGAGCCATTTGGTATGTGCATTTTTCTACAGGCCAATACAAAACACCTGTTTTTTTTTTGTTTTTTTTTTTTTACTGCAGTGAAGTAGAAATTCAGCCACATACCACCTTAGGGAATAAAGGTTTGCCAAAGTTTATATATATATTTATATATATATATATTTTTTTTTTTTTTTTTTGGAGGGGGTGGGGGGGTCACTGTAAGATTAAAATTTCATGGTTCAGCCCCTCGCGCAAAATTCCAGTTTGCGAGCGCAAATTACTGCACGCAAAATTGGATCTTGATAAATCTGGCCCTATGCCTCTTAGCATCTCGGGCTCAGGAGAAGCTAGCTAGGTTTAAGAGAAGGAAGTATTGGCGTTTCTATTGAGCGTGCTTCTCCAAAGACCTGGTATCTTATATGCAGAGGATGGCAAGTAAATGTTTCCTTTAATTGCCTAATATGAAAGGAGGAACTGAATCTTACTCCAGGCTTTGGGATTGATCAATTGCATTTATGTATATCTAAAATTATTTAAATATCCTTCTCCCAGTATTCTGCACATTCTAATGATATGTTTTTGATTACCAAATTTATGATGGTAAACGTCTGTTTTTTTGCTCATTTTAGAGACACAATAACAGAAAACTTTTCCTTTTTTTTTCAAGTTGACCTTAATCTTGCTATAAACACACTTTAGTAGTTCAAGCATTACAATTCAGTGATTATTTTCAGCTAAAAGATGAAAAGTGTCTCGCTAAATTTAGTCAAAACAAACTGCACCACTGGCCATTCCAAAGGAAGGAAGTTAAAAACCCCTTAAAAAAATATTAGGCAAATCTGATGCAAAAGTGTTGTATTAATTAAAGATTTGTCTAAATTTTCATACTATTACCCATTATCATACATGCAGCCCTGATGATTATTATTACTTACCTGCAGAGGCAGACAACCAGCATGAAGCAACATAAAATCAATCCAATGGAAGGTGATAAAATAAAAAACACATGCCTTGAGAAATTTATACCTGAAAAAAAGAGGTATTCAGTATCATGCAGGGTGATGGTGAACTGTAATGTCATTGCAATTAAATACTATATTGTTATTGTCTCAACAAACCTTGTCTTTCCAAAACAGTTAAATTCCGTGTGTTTCTTTCCAAAACAGTTAAATTCCATGTGTTTTCATGGACGCCCTCTGTATCAGTTATACTACATGTGTAAAATCCTGCATCATTATGTTGAGCTCTGAAGATAATGAACTTAAAAGGCATCTCAGAGTCTATTTTAACTCTTTCGGTTGAGAAATTTGAGAATGTCTGATTTTGACTAATATTCACAAAATGATATCTGCCATCGGTCCAGGTGATTTCCTTGGGGGTATTCCCAGAGATATTGCAAGTAAATGTGACCGGGTCGCCGCTGGACACAACCGTATTAGAATGTGCCGTCTGAGTGGCTGATACTGAAACATACAGAAATGTTGCAGTTAAACTCAGTTCAGTACTGTAGGAAACAATGAGGAAAAATATATATTCACCTTACCTTCAAAGAGACTCTGTATTTTCATCAGATGAATAAGAACTAGAGCTGCTTGCCTCAGACTGAACATGGTGACCATCAGAATATAAAAGCCAGACAGAAACTTTATTGTCTGCTATAGGTGTAAATGCAGAGGAAGTGCTGGGAAGCCAAGTCATAAAAACGTGTCATAAACAAGTCTCAAAAAGCATATGTGTGAGAGTACCAGGAAACAGTTGTCAGACCAGGCAGTTAATGAAGTTTTAAACAATCAAGCTTGATAATGCCCATCTAATTTGAGTGCTCTGAGAATCCTAATGGTTTCTTACTCCCACCTTCTTTTGCAAACTTTGTTATTTTTGTTTTACATGGGTAACCAAGAGAAGAACAACCTCCACTTATATACAGTATCATCCTTTTCAGTGAACTATATAAACTAGCTTCAAATACAGTGAATGCTGACATTAATTCATTGTGTATAATTTATGAGTTTAAACAACTATTTGTGCATTTCTTACCGTGATACTGACGCCGTCTCTGGGTTTCAGTTAATGTTGTTACTTTTCTCACCAGAAATGTGGAACTACTGTATACCAGACTGACCATGATTTCCTTTGTTAACTCTAAGGCCATTGCTGCAATAATTTTCAGCTTCTCAAGCAGTGAAAGAGGAACGAATCTCTAACGCACTGAATGTAAACGGCAGTTAGACCTGACGCTGTATTAACACTGATGTCTCTGTGCAGGAAAGAGCAAACCCAAAACAACCACAACCTTAAAAAAAGAAAACAACAACAAAAAAGAGATATATATTTTTTATCCTAATAAGAAGTTCCCCTAGCGCTTTGAAATGCATTCTGGAAAAGGCAAGTATCTTGTTTTTGGCTGCAATAAACAAAGTGCTCATGCATGTTCTCTCAGTCACTGCAACAGATCTTCCTGGCTCCATTTGTTTTGAAGGCATTGTCACTGCCACATTGCCAAAAAGTTGCCATACTTTGTCTGAAGGAGAGATCTCACCCTTCTTGTCAGTGCAATGTGTATAAAGTGCAAGTGCAAACACAGGTTAGGGGCTGAGGCCTGCTATAGCATATTTGAATTCAAGTGAAATAGCTCTCTGAAAGGTGATAAAAGTAGCAGGTATTAAGGCAAGGCAAGTTTATTTGTGTAGTGCAATTCAGTACAAAGACAATTCAAAGTGCATAAAATAAAAGCAGATGAAAGCAAATAATGGTAAAAACATGATAAAAGCAGGTAGTAAAACAAGTAGAAAAAAGCCACAAACTCATCTAATGACAACTCATTTAAAGAGATTTTATCTAAGCTGTTACTGAGAAAAATCTTTAAAATAGCCTTTTTATTTAACGCTTTATGACTAAAACATGGTTTAATGAGCAGACTGACACCTCAGTGGTGCAGGTCCGATTTATCTATAAGCCTGAAGGCTACTTTTCTGAATTTACTTCGGGTCGGATGTTCCCAAGTAGCTTGGTGGTTGTGACGTCAAGCATATCCATGTTGAATGCATCCGACCTATATGAATCAAAGTGTTACATTCAAGATGTATTTTGTGGATATCAATATCAACACAGACAAATCCTGCAAGGACATTGGTCCTTTAATCATGAAAAGGTTCTTAATTTGACACAAAGCTAACTTAGTAACTGCCTTTTTTTTTAATGATGGTTCAGGTCTGAGTTATCATGACACCAAGATTTCAACCATACGTGGTTTCTAGCTTTAGTAGCTGAAGCTGTAAGCTAACACTATATCTCTCATCCATTGGTCCAAAGATTATTACCTCAGTTTTGCTTTTATTCAGTTGGCAAATTATGGCACATCCACATATTGATCTGTCATAGGCATCAAGCAACAATCTAATGGGTTTACAGAGGTGTCAAGTAACGAAGTACAAATACTTTGTTACTGTATTTAAGTACACTTTTTAGGTTTCTATACTTTACTCCATTACTTATTTTTCTTCCTACTTCTGACTTCTACTCATTACATTTTAACACAAGTATCTGTACTTTCTATTCCTTACATTCTTAAAATAACCATTACTCGTTACTCTTGGATTTGGTTTAATGATTATAAATATTTATTTCACGTCATTGGTGCCATCCGCATCTAGTGAAATCTAGTGTAATTGGATGAGTCATACAACGCTTTAAATTTTAAAAGTTACTTTACACTTTTATACTTTTATACTAAGGGCCGGATCTATCAAAGGTTTGTGTGTATAAAAACGTGAGCTATTTCACTACGCAGGCTAAAAAATGTACAAACTGATCTATCAACAGCGTGCTAAAAGGATTTGGTCTTTAAAACGTGCTAAATAGAGCCTCTTATCTATTTAGTACTTCTTCTGAAATGAATATGCAATATGGGGCGTTTACACGCAAAAGTGCGTCTTGTGGGAGGAGAACATGTAAATATATTAATTTAGCACTCGCAAAGTGATTTATCAAACCTTAAAGCAATTTTGCTAACGGTATCTGACTCTATATTTAACACGTTTCAAAAGAAGGTGCAAATGGTCTGTATGCGTAATTGCGCACACATGGCAGCGGTTATTGTCGCAAGAAGGAGACATCGAAATGAAGCAAAGAGATGCAGAGAATGCATTTTTTCACTCCGTGTGAATATATTTTTGGAATGAACGAGGAAACGATCATCAAAACATATCGTTTATCCAGCATTGACATTTTGGAGCTGTTGGGGGAAGTCTGAATGGATTTGGAGCCAGCCACAAGGTGGACCCAGATACCAGATATCACAAAACTCCTTGCAACATTGCACTTTTTCTGGGTCATTCTGGGTCATTCCAGCGTACGGTTGCAGCGAGAGCTGGGATCTCCCAATCTGGTTTTTCAGAAGTGCTGTCCGACGTTCTAAATGCCATGTCGCCCTGACGCCCTACCGGAGAACCCCGACCTCCCCCCTGCGCCTGTGGAGCAACATGCCAATGCTGCGGGGATGCGTACGCGCAGTAGTCTCATCCACAGTCACTTCTTGTGAGCCATTTGGTATGTGCATTTTTCTACAGGCCAATACAAAACACCAGTTTTTTTTTTTTTTTACTGCAGTGAAGTAGAAATTCAGCCACATACCACCTTAGGGATATATATATATATTATATATATATATATATATATATATATATATATATATATATATATATATATATATATATATTTTATTTTATTTTTTTTTAATTTTTTTTTTTGGAGGGGGTGGGGGTGTCACTGTAAGATGTAAATTTCTTAATGCACTAGTTTGTACAAACTACAAACTACTTTGCCGCAAACCACAAAACGCACAAAACCATCATTTAAATAGGGCGTCTCCAACAGTTTTGCACCTGCCACCAGTTATGCAATCACTCTTGGTAAATCACCCGCAAACCATGGTTCAGTAGCCTGGGTGCCAGTCCGAACTTAGTCCCGCCCACAAGGTTTGAGTTCGGGGAAGTTCGGTCTGGCTCTGCTCCATAGTAGCGCGAGTATTATCGCCCACTGTCAGGCGATCCAATCAAATTGTCAGGGCGGGCTTTATACGATGATGGACAGATGATCAAGAGTAACGTAATCAACCACGTGACCAAAGCGCGCTTGGGTGACAACAATAATGGCTGCCGCTGGAGAGTTTGGGTGAGTAGATTCTGCTATTAGGTCTGTTCTAGAAGATATCGACAGCAATTTAATTTTAAAAGAGGAACAGAGAAACGCGATCAAGGCTCATCTTCTTATTCTAGGCGTGAAACTGCACGCTTTGATTTTTGTGGACAACAACTATGCCTCGCTTAACATACCTCACGCACTCCGTTGCTCTTATTGGTTGTAGGTCTATCCAATTGAGTACACAGGCATTTTTTTTCCTGGTTCGTTCAAAACACGCCCCATAATCACAGCTCTATGGAGCAGCATCAGACTCATATTCTGACTAGAATTGAGTCGGACTACGTCAGGCTAATGGTTCAGCCCCTCGCGCAAAATTCCAGTTTGCGAGCGCAAATTACTGCACGCAAAATTGGATCTTGATAAATCCGGCCCTAAGTAGTTTTTGGAACACATACAGTACTTTTTCACTTTTACTTGAGTAAAGAGGTCAAGTTGATGCTTTAACTTTTACCAGAGTGTTTTTAAACTGCAGTATCTATACTTCTACTTAAGTAACAAATGTGTGTACTTTTGACACCAGTGTGGGTTTATATTCAATTTTAACTACTATATGTTATCTGCATTGTCATGGTTTCTGATATCATTGTGTGCTATAATCTGAGCCAAAGGGAGCATGAGGATATTGAACAAAAGGGGCCAAAAATGGAGCTTTGAGGAGCTGTACATGATTTTCCGGTCCCTAATTTAAAGTTCACTACTGACAAATTTTTTCAGATGCTCTAGTAAAACCAAGTGATCATAGTGCGAAACACTGTACTAAGGTCCTTTAATACCACCACCACTGTGGTTCTTTCACAGTCTCTAATTATAATGATGTCATTGAACATCCTAATCACAGCAGTCTCAGAAGCTACTGGGGTAAGCCCAGACATCTGACTGGAAGACATACAGGTGCTGGTCATAAAATTAGAATATCATGAAAAAGTAGATTGATTTCAGTAATTCCATTTAAAAAGTGAAACTTGTATATTATATTCATACATTACATACAAACTCATATATTTCAGATGTTTATTTTGTTTAATTTTGATGATTACAAATGACAACAAATGAAAATCTCAAATTCATCATATCAGAAAATTAGAATATTGTGAAAAGGTTCAAAATTGATGGCCCCTGGTGCCACACTCTAATCAGCTAATTAACTCAAACCACCTGCAAAAGCCTTTAAATGGTCTTTCAGTCTAGTTCTATAGGCTACACAATCATGGGGAAGACTGCTGACTTGACAGTTGTCCAAAAGACGACCATCGACACCTTGCACAAGGAGGGCAAGACACAAAAGGTCATCGCTAAAGAGGCTGGCTGTTCACAGAGCTCAGTGTCCAAGCACATTAATAGAGAGGCGAAGGGAAGGAAAAGATGTGGTCGAAAAAAGTGTACAAGCAAGAGAGATAACCGCACCCTGGAGAGGATTGTGAAACAAAACCCCTTCAAAAATGTGGGGGAGATTCACAAAGAGTGGACTGCAGCTGGAGTGAGTGCTTCAAGAACCACCACACACAGACGTATGAAAGACATGGGTTTCTGCTGTCGCATTCCTTGTGTCAAGCCACTCTTGAACCACAGACAGCGTCAGAAGCGTCTTGCCTGGGCTAAAGAGAAACAGGACTGGACTGCTGGTGAGTGGTCCAAAGTCATGTTCTCTGATGAAAGTAAATTTTGCATTTCCTTTGGAAATCAAGGTCCCAGAGTCTGGAGGAAAAGAAGAGAGGCACTTCATCCACGTTGCTTGAAGTCCAGTGTAAAGTTTCCACAGTCAGTGATGGTTTGGGGTGCCATGTCATCTGCTGGTGTTGGTCCATTGTGTTTTCCGAGGTCCAGGGTCAACGCAGCCACATACCAGGAAGTTTTAGAGCACTTCATGCTTCCTGCAGCTGACCAACTTTTTGGAGATGCAGATTTCATTTTCCAACAGGACTTGGCACCTGCACACAGTGCCAAAGCTACCAGTACCTGGTTGAAGGACCATGGTATCCCTGTTCTTAATTGGCCGGCAAACTTTCCTGACCTTAACCCCATAGAAAATCTATGGGGTATTGTGAAGAAGAAGATGCAATACACCAGACCCAACAATTCAGAAGAGCTAAAAGCCACTATTAGAGCAACCTGGGCTATCATAACACCTGAGCAGTGCCACAGACTGATCGACTCCATGCCACGCCGCATTGCTGCAGTAATACAGGCCAAAGGAGGCCCAACTAAATACTGAGTGCTGTACATGCTCATACTTTTCATGTTCATACTTTTCAGTTGGCCAACATTTCTATAAATCCTTTGTTTTTATTGGTCTTCAGTAATATTCTAATTTTCTGATATGATGAATTTGAGATTTTCATTTGTTGTCATTTGTAATCATCAAAATTAAACAAAATAAACATCTGAAATATATGAGTTTGTATGTAATGTATGAATATAATATACAAGTTTCACTTTTTAAATGGAATTACTGAAATCAATCTATTTTTTCATGATATTCTAATTTTATGACCAGCACCTGTACAAGCATCTGGTCATAAGGAGCTGAAATGTTATTATCTGAGAAGGTTAGCTATAATAAGTTGTTGTTTTGTCTTTTATATAGCCCCTAGACCTTTTCTAACTTTTTTAAAAGGGTGAATAATAGGTTCTCTTTCATTTCCATAAGCAACATAATGTTCCTGATAAACAAAGTAAAATCAGTCTTATAGCTTGTGAATAGATGTAATTCATGTGAAGATGAATTCTTTACCCCCCTAGTTTTGCTGCAAGACCTGCACTGTCAGTACCCTTTACAGACCTGCACTGTACGGCCTCCTGTACTGTCAGACAAGGCTTAGATTAAGCAATGAGTAGGCCTACTCTGGACTGGTTAAAGCTAATTTCAATTATTTTGAAACTAATTTGTCCCTATTGTATGGTATCTGAAAACAAGGGCCATACACAAAAGATAATAACAACCATAAGAAGAACCGTTGAAGATAATAATATCCTTATTGTTATTTTATTCTATGCTTCTTCTAAGCATAGAAGAAAATAATAACCATAAGGTTTTTGAGAAAGAGGGATGCTTAAGCTGTTTTCAGTAAATACAGTGCAGATACAATTTTAACCACAACTGTCTCACATTTGCAGGTGAGATATTTCCATTCTCAACCATCTGCCACAGGTGTCATATGCTTGATTGTGACCTTTGTTCTTTATTATTCACATTCTTTTATATTGTTTCATATTGTATTGTTATATTACATGGGAAAAACAATTTTTTATTCACAATGCTGAAAAACACTTTTTGTGTTGCTTGTGAGTGAAGGGTGCTCCATGAATAAGTATTATTAGTCATTGTTTTTAACCTTTGAACGTTTGCTTACATTACACTATATATTTTTTTATGGACTATTTGGAACAATGTAAAACCACAACTGTAAAAAAAGGATGCAGAGCTTAGCCACCGTTTTACCCACCAACAGTGCGCCACCATCAAGTAAAGATAAAGGTAAATGTGTTGGGTTACAGGAACAAACACATGCATTACCTACATCTTTCTGTACAAATGTTCTCCTCTTTGTTTCTGTATTTATTTTATCTTAATCCAAGGACCACACTGGTTGGTGTTTTTAACTTTGTGTTTTATCCAAGTAAAACTACTCTAATCCACATGAAAGAGCCTCCACACAATGTGTGTGCACCCTCCACATCTAGTGTTGCAAGTAGGGGCAAGATGCTGCCACTACCTTTATTAAATACACAAAACAATGGCTATGCATGAATAACTAATCAGGCAAATTATCCAGCAGAAAAATTAAATATATTCAAGGAGAGTGTATAAAACCTCATACTTATCATACCTCATGCTTATTCTCAACCATTCTGGTGGTATGAATATAAGCTCTGTTGTATCTTTGTTGCTCAGCTGTTGTGGGATGTGGGTATGGGGTGAATATATAAGAGCTCTAACCATATCCACTCATCAGGTAGAAGTCTGGTCCTATTTAAAACTGAGCAAACAACGAGTTACAACAAGTTACGAAATTGAAATTTATGGTTTATTGGACAAAGAAACACAAAACATATTAGCAATATTTTAAAGAAGTACACTTTTAACTTTTCATTTTCTGCTATGGATTTGGCTCACATTGTTCACCTAAATTTTTACTGGTAGAGCAAATAAATGTCAGCATAATATGCATTTTGAGACAGAAATAAGGTTGTAATAAGAAAAAGAATATTAGACGACAATTATATCATATGATCAGGGTTTCCTTGGACTTTGAAAATGGAAGTGGCACTTCTAAGTGAGTACCCACCTCATGGTCTTCATATAAATACATGCTATTTGAAGGCTTCAAATCAACCTCTTTTTGTCAGATGTTTGGAATAAACATTTAGTTTTTTCCAAACATTAGTTTTCTGACAGTATATGAGACATTAACTGGCCAATGAAGTATTTGAGTAAGTTTAATTCTAAGATCTCTGGTAGGGCTCTGTAGATAGTACAGCTTGGAGCTGTGATTTCAGTCGAGAACAGTAAAGGTACCATGTTAATTAGGTCAGCAGAGGCTTTTTAGTTTTTAAGAGCCCTGCTCTGCACCTGTAGAGTGGAACACTAATGGCAGAGTGCCATGTGTGTAGAAGGAGAGTGTGCACAGTTTGCTGTACTTTGACAAAAGCTTTGTCCAAACATCTGCCCTAACCTCTACGTTATCCCTCAGTCACTATATAGAGCAGGGACTATATAGTGGACATTATAGTGGACTCAGTAAACTGACTGCTCAGACAGATGACTACTACTTTTCTGTCTCCATTGGTCATGTGACTCTGGCCTCCCACGCGGCACCTCCGCCATCTTTGTTTGGATTTTGAGCACAGGTATCATGATTGGTGGGTGGTTGCACTGCAAAAGAGGAAAAAAGGTGCCAATTGTCATGTTCGGCTGAACGTATTTTGCCCACATGCGAACCCAACTCGGCAACAGGGATCAGTTAACTGTTTATTGAGTTGAACCAGAGAAAATGGAAGCAATGGAGACGATGAGGGAACAACAGCACCGGGACCCGTTCAACTTCTGAAAGGAAAGGTAGGTAATTAGACGGGAAAGGCGATCAGGAGAAAATATATAGCGGAACGCGAGCTTACCACCGGACGTGGGGAGGACGGAGCGGACTCAGCGCAGATCGATGGAGTAGGTGGCAGGTGTCCGAGGGACCAGTTGGGCGTGGGTTAGAGGGTGGTCCGAGCAGCTCTTACTTTCCTGTGATCCAAGGTAGCAGGAGAAACCAGACTCGAAGCACCTTGCTTGAAGCCAGGTGAAAAGGGAGGGTCTAGTGGAGACTCAGAACTAGGATTTGGCACAAGAGGAAACCTGGGGACCACAGAGGTAGAAATTAGGGATGGAAGTCAGTTCTCTGTCGAGAGACTGTGCCCTTAGGCGTACCGCTATGGTTAACACTCCGGCATCCTCCTGCTGTCGTATGCTGCTCTAATAGCGCGATCAGAGGCTGCTGAACCAGCCATAGGTGGCCCACCTGTCAACTGCGGACACCTGCGGAGAAAGCAGAAGGGAGCAGAACCGGCAAAAACTTTACAGCTCTGTCGGCTGAGTCCTGACACCACCAAGTGGAAAACCAACTATTTTTCACTGTTGGTCAACAGCAAAGAGGGAACATCAGAAAGAGCTAAATATACATATTGCTAAATCAGGTAGGAATTAGCCAAGAGAAATGTCGTAAATTTAGCTCCACCATTATGAAGTCTCTTACACCTCTCAATTCTGTGGAATCCTCTCATCGCATCTGTTCACACACTTTGTGTCAGCCTATCAATAACTTTATATAGCCTGGGGGATATTTCATCATGACATCAATAAATTGAAAAAACAAAACAGTAAATAAACATTCTCACACAAAAAAATCCCAATCAGGCTTTTTAGAGGCCACACCCTGTCCAACTGACCCTGTATATTTGGTATCAACCCCCCTGCAAAGTGACTTCAGCATGTTACTTCAATTAGCTAATTCTCCCATTAACATTAAGCTGTTATAATGGATATAAATATGAAATATTTTTCTAAATAAAGAAATGGTAAAATTTCAGACCAACTAATAGCTTTAACTGGACCATAGTACCTATCATTGATAGGAAGCTGCAGCCCCATACCAGAAAAAGATGAACTGGGTCTGCAACCTTTCATATCCAAAGAGCCGTTTTGCCCAGAGTACGACCAAATAAAAGTTGTTTAGAGCCGCAAATAATACCATGACTTTTTCTAGAAAACCTTTTTTTTAAAAGCTTGTATAGGAAATTAGTTGTTGCCATCTCAAACAATCAATTCATATATTTTTAATGTTAAAACATATAATTCTCAAGCTAATTCATAGAGAAATGTCTCTGAAAATATATTTCTGGTTCTTTTAAACTCATTCTCTTCCATCTTATAAAAAACGCTAAAGCTATTGATACCGGTATATATTATAGTAAATTATTTAGCTCTTTATATACATTTTAGCCAGTATTAAGAGCCGGTGGAGAGGGTCCAAAGAGCCATATGTGGCTCCGGAGCCGCAGGTTGCAGACCCCTGCCCTAGATGAAGCGATTACTGAATGAGAGAAGAACTTTCTCAGTATATACAGTATAAGCATAATAGGAAGAGAATTCCTTGTTTTACAGCATAAAATGCTTTAAACGGACATATGCCCTTTGCTGGAAAAATAATTAAGCTCCCTCTTGACTAAAATTGTCAAGACTGCTGAGCTTGAACTTTGAAGGAGTGTGAGTTGTAAAGTATTTATTGCTATAGATTGTTTTTTGGGAAATTGCAATAATACATTTACAGAACAGAAGGGGAGGGAAAATCCTCCTGAGGTACTTCATAATAAAAAATAAAAAAAACACAGCAGAATGTAATAATTCATTTACATTTCCATAATATAAAAAAGAAAATCAAAAGCAGAAATATTTATATATAAATATATATTAAAGTCTTTGAGCTTGTAAATGTGTACAAATGTATCATTTTATAAACTGGATCTTGCTCTTTATGTGTTATTTAATTCAGAGGTTTCTCTTCTGCTTTTTTTTCTTAAGGTGATTTGAGATGCCGCTTGATCTTCCTTACCAATTCTCTTCCGTGTTGGTTTAGCTTTGGAATGTGAAGGAATTGCTTCCTACCAAATATAAAAAGAGGGAAATAAAATTAAATTAAGAAAAAACAAAAAAACAAACAAATATTGAGCAAGAAATAAAACACTCTATTAAGAATACAAATTGACCAACAAATAAAACTCCCCTAACCTTTTCTCCAAGCTGAACAGTATACTCCGTGCAGCTAAAGATACTGCTGTTACTCAGATTCCAGGTTCGGTCTCTGGTTTTGTTCTTCTTGCTTAGACAAAATGATACGCTGTGAATTAGAATCAAAACATTAATCTTTAATGCAATTTCTTGGTGCTAGTTTGTAAAATAAACAAGTATGAGAACAGTGGTTTTAAGTATATGGGAGCTTAGAAGTCATAGTTTGCTAAACTTGACTATTTTAAGAGGGAAAGATTGTGTAAAACAGATGAACACTGTGCCTTAGACTTAAGTCAACATTATCATGTGTCTAATATTATATTTACAATGATGCTGGCATGTTTTTACCCCTATGGTCTTTGATTAATGCAGCTCATTTTTATAACCATTTATGTTCTAAGCTATGAAACATAATCAACAAAATAATATTTATGATGCTATTTATATGCAATAATTATTTTTATATTAATGATAGCAATACTATTTTTAATGATAATAATAATAATTGTAATGGTTAAATTCCAGTGCACTTTAAATGTGTAGAATTGGCACAAAATCACAACTAATGCAGAATAACAATCTATAGGGGAATATTTTTCATGTTTTTTTTAATAACACTACAAGCTTTTATGATTGCTCTCTACATTTTATTGCTCTCATAGTCACATCATTGCATTTTATGTAAAGTGGTGTGGAAAGATTTAATTTTAAAATCCTTTTTCCTGGCTATAAATGTAAATTTAAAAATGGTAAATCAAAACTGCATCGCATTCATCAATTATTGAAGGGGTAAAAATAAATCAGAGATCAATTAACTTATATATGAAACTAATTTGACACACAATGTTGTAACATAACTGAATGTTATAGTAAACATGATCAACTCCTGAGCTGCAGCTCTTCAACTGAACAGCAAGCAGTGAATTAGATATAACTCACCTACAGAGGCAGACAGCTAATGCAGTGCAACATAAAAGCAACCCCAGGGCAGATGATAGTGTGAATGTAACGTACTCTGAGAAACTGATTTCTGGAAATAAACAAACAGATCATCAACACAGCTCATAGTTTAAACTTTAACCATCACAGTATGTATTGCAGTACGTACCATTTTCGGTAACTGATACCGTTTTGGGTCTCCAGTACTGTTAAGTTCCATGTCATACTGTTAATGCCTTTTTTGCCAGTTGTGTTGCAAGTATAAACTCCGGCATCATCATGCTGAACACAAATAATATTAAGAGTAGACGGCATGTTTGCTTCTATTCTCAGTCTGTTAGAGGAGAAATTTGAAAATGTTTGATTAAAGGAAGTTGAGTAAATAAAATAAGGTCTGTCTTTGGTCCATAGGATAAACGTTGAGTCTAAGTTGGATATGTTGCAAATGAATAAAACTGAATCTCCTCTTGATACCAGAACATCTCTGTGGTCTTTTATGGCAGGCGCTGAAATGGAAGAAAACAAATAAGCAAATTAGAGAACATTATAGTTTAACCATCATGCATCACAAACATAAATCTCAACTGTACCTGCAAAGATGCAGCCTGTATTGAGGAGCTGAATGAAGAGCAGCGCAGCTTGTTTCAGGATGAACATGATGACCGTCGGACAGTGAGAGACAGGCTGGAACATTGTTGTCTGCTTTAAATGTTGCTGCAGAGGAGGTGGTGTAAAAAGGAAGTGGTTAGTTGCTGTTTGGTTGAAGTTAAAGTTGCATGTATTACCTTGCTGGGTTTGAGGAAAATAATTTTTTATTTTATATATATATATATATATATATATATATATATATATATATATATATATATATATATATATATATATATATATATATATATATATATATATATATATATATATATATATATATTTAGAAATATATATAAATAAATTGTTAGTAGCATGTGTTTCCTTTAGAAAGAGATGCAGAGAACCTGAGAAGTAGGAATCTTGGCAAAAAGGTTCCATTATTGATAACTTAAGAGCAGTTCTGTGTTTGGGCTACAGGTGGAAATATTAGAAAACTCTGTCATGCCCCACTGACACTGGACTTTTTTAACTGTGTGTTAGCCATATGGCCTCCTCCTTTAGGCAGGGGCAGATTTAGGAAATTTGGGGCCCTAGGCAAAGACAGGCGGGGGGCCCTCTGAATTTAGAAGACTACACATAAAAACAGACCCATTATACAGATACAGAAACTTTATTAGAATAGACATACATTATTTGTTCTACTTTTTGTCCCTCTCTTCTTGTCCTTTTTATTGTTGTTTTCCTCTCTATGTTTTGTACTCAGCTTACTTTGTATGCTATCTCAAAAGAACTGAAAGACCTTTTCCAAGCACTGAGCTCACTTAACGGATTGTTCCTTCCTGTGTTTCCAAAAAAGTGACGGCAAAAGTAAATAACATAGTCCTTCTTTTTGCTGTAGTCAAGCCATGGTCTGCTTATTTGTTCTCCATTTTTCATTTGTATGAAATAATAGCTGCATGAATCATGACAGCAGGGGGATGGGGATGGCTTTACGCACTTTATGTTATAAGTGTTGTGATGGCATTTTAGCGAAAGGATTTTTTTCAAAACAATAATTAATGTGCATAAATACGAAATTGTTATATTAACAATACATGTAAACAGAGTTTATGGGGCCCCCACGAACTTGGGGCCATGGCAACTGCCTAGTATTGCTAAATTGTAAATACCCCCTTTGCTTTAGGTAACTGAAAATGCTTGACGCATTTTGAATTCGTGAAGTGAGACTTGGAAAAACTTTTATCTTACAGCTTTGAGTGTTTTTTTTTATTTACTGGTGCTATCTATATTTGAGGTCAGCTGAAAGTAAACAGAACTGAAAAAGAGAGCGGAGGATGTGAAGGGACTGAAACCTGTGAAGGCAACAGAAAGAAATAATGCCTCCTGACATGGGCACTGGGCTTTACCCCTGCGCCACTGTTTCAGTTCTCAAAAATGTAAATTGAACTGTTTATAAATTTTTAGATCTAGATTATGTCCAGAGTAGTTGATACTGTAGGATTCATTAAATCTATAGATCTATCTATCTATCTATCTATCTATCTATCTATCTATCTATCTATCTATCTATCTATCTATCTATCTATCTATCTATCTATCTATCTATCTATCTATCTATCTATCTATCTATCTATCTATCTATCTATCTATCTATCTATCTATCTATCTATCTATCTATCTATCTATCTATCTATCTATCTATCTATCTATCTATCTATCTATCTATCTATCTATCCAATGCTACTCGACTCTTGCGACTCGACCTGTTTTCACCCACAAAACATGTGCGCTGTGGCGGGAGATGGTGAGCAAATGCACTTCCTTTCACCTCAGGTTGCTGCCTAGCTGCGCCCTGGGCCATCCTATACGTTTGTATTGCAGAGGAGTTACTGTGCATGTACAACTTTCAACGAGAGTCAAAGGGCAAAGATGTTTGCTTCCTAGGGCGGAAACATATCACCAATCTGACGAAAAATGTGTATGAAAAATGAACTTAACTGACACTTTATTCATCATTAGATTACATATTTATCTTATACATCTAAAAAATATATATCAATATATTTCGAACTATTTTAAAATATTAATATTAATTAAAATATTTTTTTATTCAGGGTCATTCTGCGCCCTATCGCCCTCTATTGGCCAGTCGCCACTGGTTTCAGAGATACATTTCTTTATGGATTGACCATCTAGATTCCTTCTTTTGTTTGGTGCAAACATGAGGCCAATGCTTTCGTGTAAATTCAACTATTGCGGAGAAGTCTTTCTGATGGTCTTAGAGAAACTAGAATTTACTAAATGTACTAAAAAGCAACGAAATTCACTCTCTTCATTTAACCATCCCTTTGGGAAGCAGCGTGGGGTTAAGGGTCTTGCTCAGGGAACGTGATTGGCAGTCTGTGTGGGTGGGGCTTGAACTCAAAACTTCTGAGATCCAAGTGCAATGTCCATATCACTAGGCCACCAAGACATACAGTGTATATATCCGACTCTGTTGCATTTCAAAAAAAAAAAAAAAGCAATCAAACCCATCAATGCATAAAATGTTTAATATATTTAGAAAGTAAAACAAATTAATTAAAGATAACTAGCCTTGTCCAGTATCCCTGGGTCTGAATGATTGTCATCCATGACTATCTGAAAGCAGTGGCATTGCTCCAGGATTGTGCCATTGGATTGTACTCCTGCAGGATCAAAGGCTTTTATGTTCCATGTATTTTCTTGTCCTTCAATTCTGGATCTCAGAGGCTTGAATGCATATCTTAAAGTCATGCCTTTTGTATGCTGACCACCAGGAAGGTGTTGCAGATGATTTCCCCAACTGACTGGTTTACTTCAATCAGCCTGACAAATGCTTACATTCATGTCTTCATTGCTTTGCATCACCGGGGGGTTTTCTGCTTTTCATTTTAGAGGAGACTTTTTAAGTTCAGGGTCCAACTGTTTGGACTTATGTTTATCATGGTAATTCATTGGTTAAGTGCCTTCAAAGTTGGCTATTTCTTGATAAACTGACTACACATTTGACAATCACCTTCATTGGTTACTGCTGCCGCTGGTCGAACAAGGCACTGCAGCTGTACACAACCCACCCCTCAACAAGCTCAAAATGTACTGGTTAGGTAGTTGGGCCAGTGAAAGTGAATTTAACAAGAAAATTGTGTATGAAAACTGTCCCTGGGTTTTTTAAAAGTCCAAATCTTCGTCTTCTTGATTCTACTGCCGGCTGGCAGACAGCAATGTAGTGCATTACCTCTACCGCCCAGTGAGTAGTGTGGACCTGGAAAAACTTTTTAGATAAAAAAGAAAATACTATATTAATTTAACTAATCCAGATGTCAATAAATTACAAAAACAGACTTATAGCTTATACCAAAATCATTTTGCCTTAAAATATATACAGTATATTATACAGTTCTTTTTATCTGTTCAAGACTTCACACTAATTCTGTACTTCGTTTTAATTTCCCCACAGCTGTAATGTTAAGTTATGTTCTTTATGGCTGTAGTCTAGTTATTTTCTTCTTCTGATTTTTTTTTTCCTTTCCAATAATCTTTCAGTCTTCACCAACAATTCTTTCTAATATGTAAAACAATCATCCTTTTTTTTCTTCATAATGTTTTCATCTTTTTTCTTGGATCTTTCTTTTGATAATTCTTTTATTCTCTTATTTTCTAGTATCAATTCTTATATCACTTTTATGTGCAGGAATGGAGTGAAACTACATTGTTAACCCCATTATCTGAAAACGACATAGTTTTTCTTTTAACTTCATTACACTGATAATGAACCTGAATCTAATTATGTTACAGCACTTAGAAGTCACACGATTTCAATCAATTCTACTGAAAGTAGTGATGCCATCATATCTGCTTTTTAAAAACACATTCATTTAATATTTTTCCCCTACAGTATATCAATTTCAAACTCTGGAACTATTACTACTACTCATTTTTGTTCTAATTGATACTGCAATGCATGTGTAAGTTTTATCAGTTATAAAACTGCTGTACATATATTATCATACTGCTACTGAATTGCATATATGCTTTTTATCTCTACTTTTTATTTTTAATATTTTCAGAGTCATCAGGTAGAGTCCATGGTTGTATCATTGATAAAGGCACATCTGGACTAATGTTTAAATTAATTAACTTATAATACTGTTGGTTTTTGATTCTCCTACCACATGAATTATTATATGCCCTTTTTTCACTTCTGATTAGACATGTGTAGGATGTCTTTGTGTCATTACAATATCAACCCAGTAGTTAAATCCTTCTAAATGTTAATGGAATTTAACTCACTTCCACCTGTAAAGATGCGGATTTCTAAATTATAACACCATAATCAACTGTAGTCCTAATGAGATTTATGTAAATTAAAATTTTAAGCTTGTCTATCTGCTCCTCATTCATCTCATTATATTCAATATCTTTTTAGTTTTCAAAGAACTTTCTCTCCAGTATTGCTTTTCATCAAACCATATTACCTCATTGAAGTCCCTGCTTTTATAGGTTTAGTTTTACCTCTTGATTTCTTTCTGTGTAAAAAGGAATATTTTTGGTGTATCAACTGAAGATCCATTTATGTGTCTTTGTAAAATCTTAGAGGATTGCTTTTTGTATCTTTGCAACAGCAAATTTATTATTCTTCCATGGTTCCAAATAGCTCTATCTGCAAAAAGAGAGTAGCCTAAATAATTATCCATTCCTTTAAATCAATGATTTATCATGACTGAACATCATTCTCTGAAAGAAAAGTATTCATTCTGTTGAAAAGTTCACGAACCAGTTTTTTTTCCGGATTTTTATCAACTTTATTATTAATCCTTCTTTCCAATCCATATCATAAGTTTTATCTAGAACAAGGGTGGGCAATTCCAGTTCCTGAGGGCTGGTGTCTTGCAAGTTTTACATCCACCCTTTGTCCAACACACCTGAAGCAAATGACTGAGTTACCTCCTCAGTATGGGATAAGTTCTGTTGAACCAAAGGCACATACAAACGTTGAAGGATACCAGCCCTGGAATTGCCCACCCTTGATCTAGAAAGACAACCAAAACATTTTCTTAATTTAATTTAACTTTTACTACCATACCGCAACCCTAGAATATTTTTTGGGTCCAATTGCATCCATAGTGTTCCATCCTCATCTAAAACTATATTGGTACTTAGACAAGTATCCCTTGGATTCAATAAGTCTTTAGTTTACAAGTTTATCAATACATTTACTCAGGTATGATATTAGTTATTAGTTGGCCAATAGTTTTGTGGTTTTAAGTCATCTTAACCCAGTTTTGATATTGGAACCATTACAGCTGCTTTCCAACTAGGTTGGCCATTTCTATAGCACCAAAAAGGAGGACATTATGCGGCATATCAATGAATTACTGAGGTGTACATAAGAATCAGGTAAAGTCACATTTATAGTACAAGTCTTAGTAGTTTAAAGAGGATGCTTGTGTAGCTAAATAGAACAAAATATTAAAGAAATGTAAAAAAGAATTGGTTCCCAACATTTGTATTTATTTAATACACTGTGGTGTTTAAAAAGTAACCACTGAGATGAATCTTTAAAGTGCAGAATACCACAAACCATAAGATGTGTGGACCTAAACGTTAAAAAAATCTTTTTAACAAAAAACATTCATAATAAAATAGCATAATACACTTTTAAACAACGAAAGAGATTGTAGAAAACACATTCAACTGCTCTAAAAGTATAGCTTTATTTTTAAGAGTCTCAGTCTTTTGGGAACTTATCTTAAGTGTCTGTGTGTGCAGCAGACCTGTCTTTATGGTCATCCCTTCAGCAATGGGCGAATCTCTGAAATCCACTTTCAAGTCACAGTTTACACTTCCATAGGACTAGTGACTAGTGTTTTATAGTATAGTCCACCTTGTCGCTCTGCACAAGTTCTTTTAGCATCCAGGGGTGACAAAACTTAATGTAAAAGCCAACATTGAAGAGTTCGCTGCTGCACGTTTATTACTTTTATGTTAATCCGTACTCGCATGCCGTTCAATTGCAACTTGAATCTCCACTACCTTTGGTCATAATTCACGCTCTTTTGTCCATTCTGGGTTAAACGACGTCCAGGCTTTGACAGGAAGCTAACTTTAATACTTAGCATCAGTAATTCTGATCCTTGTTTACTTTTGTAAACAATGACAAGCAGATCTTTATCTGACACGCCGCCACTCTTAGCCAATCATCTGTTAGATCAGATAGTGATGCATTTTTGATGATTGGATATTGTGCTGCAGCCCAGCAAAAAAATAAAAATAAAATAAAAATCTGCTCTACAAGCCTAGTGCCTCATAAAGGAAGACAAATACATGTCCGGCTGGATGCAGCGCCGGACGCCGGACAGTGCAATGAAAATCTGGACTGTCCGCCCTAAAGCCATCTGGACACCCCATTTCCAATTTCAATGGAGTTTTCTATATTTTTATGTTCTATTGTTTAAATCTGACAATATTAACATTGAATAGTTTAACTATCATTTTAAAATGTGTTAGTTCCTTCTCTGGAGTTGACATCTTTAATTCCCCAGGGCTTGTTTTGTTTAAACTATTAAAACATGTATTCCTGATTATTAGCTCTTTGTAGCTCTACCCTATTGTCATGGTTTTGGTTTTGTTCAAGTTTTATTTTGAGTTTTCATTGGTGTTATTTTGATTCTTGTATTCTAGGTATTTTTTATTGTATTTGAATTCTTGGATATTTCCTGTTTACCCTCTTGTGTCAGTCTCATTTTCCCTAGCTCCCTTCTTGCCTCTGTTCACACCTGCTCCCAGTATGCTAATTAGGCTGGTTTGTCGTCATTACTTTGCCCCCGTCTTGTACTGAGGATTCTTGGTTTTGAGCATTTGGGGATTTTTGTGGATTAATGTTTTAGATTTTTGAACTTTTGGTTAATTAAACATTCAAGTACCCACCTTAAGCTTTGTGTCTGCATTTGGGCCCTGTAAAACCTCCACCTCCCCCACTGTGACACCTATTTTCACTCTTTACCAGTATTACTTGAAGTATGTGTTGTTGTTTCTTTTTTTTTTTTGTACAAATGTTTGTGCCAGCATTGCTGCTTCTTCATTGATATTAGCTGTTGTTCTCAAAAGCTTCAACTTTTTGTACAGTGTTCGTATTCTGCCAAAAGTCCAAACACAGTACATTCTTCTACCACATTACAGGGGAACAGAACACCTCGCCTGTTCAGCCAGGCCAACAATTCCCTCTTACGGCCCTCCTTTCATTGACAGGTATCGGGTATTACAGGCTAGCAAAGAACCCAAACGACTCCCATTTCTAAGGGGCGGACCTGCTGGTCAGATTCACTTTGCATGTT
Organism: Cyprinodon tularosa; assembly: GCF_016077235.1. Lineage (NCBI taxonomy): Eukaryota > Metazoa > Chordata > Actinopteri > Cyprinodontiformes > Cyprinodontidae > Cyprinodon > Cyprinodon tularosa. Next base: position 203,978 of record NW_024039455.1, read on the forward strand.
TTCTGAGCCAAAACAAGGCTTTGTTTTTGGTCCACTGTATAAAGCCTCAAACTCAACGCTATTTCTCACATTTTGAATTGAAAAAGCTTCCTGGATAGGAAGCGAAACATCTTTAAACTTGGAAACAAAGTCCAGTAGATTATTTTTTTTTTTTACTTTTTTGGAACTCCTATGAGCAGCTTCACTTCAAACAGACGCACATTAGCTCTTCCTCACATACATGTTTAGCAAGTTATATGTGCAAATAAAATACGAGGCCCCAATGTCTTATTCCTTCTCTACGCAAGTGTGGTTTGATTTCCGATGCATACAGCTTCTCTCATCCTCGTGTGTTGACCTGTTTTTGTGCACTCATGTCCAGAGATGGGAAGTAACAAAGTACAAATACTTCGTTACTGTACTCAAGTAGATTTTTCTGATATTTTTACTTTACTACTTATTTTTATGGCGACTTTTTACTTCTACTCCTTACATTTTTACACAAATATCTGTACTTTCTACTCCTTACATTTTAAAAACTTGGCTCGTTACTTTAGTTTTGAATCATTTCAATGGAGTTACCGTTATTATTTTTCACGTCATCAATGCCAAATTCAATCTAATTAGATGGGAATCTACGTTGCATTTGACGCACCACTACAAGATGAATCGACAGATTCGGCGGTATTCATTCGCGGCAAATCATTGCAGCTTGGTGGCGGTGGCGTTAGCATAGTAGCATGGACGACGAGATGATTGAAAATGAACACAACGGAGATCTAGTCCTATTGGCAGACATCCATTTAAAATGTAGGCAACGGCATGAAAAAAGTGGTTTCTACTTTTACTTTTATACTTTAAGTAAATTTACAAGCCTGTACTTTGTTACTTTTACTTGAGTAAAGAAGTTTAATCAGTACTTCCACTTTTACCAGAGTATTTTTTAACACAAGTATCTGTACTTTTACTCAAGTACGGAAAGTGAGTACTTTTGCCATCTCTGCTCATGTCACCTTCTGTCACGGCGTTACCCACAGGACAAACCAACCTGCCTGTGATTTGCTACTTCTCACGAAATCCTGCCTCTTGTGGCTGTACTTTTCTTCCTACTAGCAAAGCAAAGTCTGTTACTGCAGTTCAGAGAGCATTAATAATGAACATAGATGAAAAGGGGGAGACGCTGAAATCTCTCTTGCCAAAGGGCTATACTTATGTCCCTGGCCAATGTAGGGCTAACATATTTCTTTGTGTTGCCATTTCCCACAGTGGGGTGGTACACCATTATGACAATATGGGCCCTCGCAACACATATCACATTGTCACATTTAAGTACTGATTAAACAGCCTTAACAGTTGATAAACAAATGTACCAAACATTGACATCTGGATCAATGTTGTCATTCCACTGCTCTGCCTTGGTGCAGAACTGGTTTCAACACAGTTTACAGTTCTAGATCTCTGGCTAGATCCAGCTAGGCAGAGAGATATGTATGTAATGTTTGATTTATTCTATTCAGATTACTTTTTGATTTCTGCTTTGAATTTCCAATACTTTGGGTGTGCTGCGTTGGGACATATTTTGTTGTGATTGTCTAAGTTGACTGATTTGGGATATATTAAGAGAAGTATATCGCATTTTTAATAGTATGCAGCATTGATTTTGGGTTTTTGATAATTTACCATGGTGTATATTTTCACTTTCTCTGGGTATTTCACTTATAGCAGTCTTCTCACTGAGAGTCAAAATTGACGTGTTTAAAGTTAAACACTGTTGTGTGTAACTGGTTCAAACAGAACTGAGCTTTGTGAAATGTGTTTCATAAGGTAACAGAATTCTAGATTTAGACTGAAACAATTATAAACTGTAAATTGCTATCCCAGTTTTTTTCTCTCCAAATAACCTAATGTGGGTTCTATTAGGTTAGAGGAATGTGGAGGCCATCTAGTGGTCCAAATAAGAACTACAACAACACTCCAAACCAGACAACTGACTGAATAATTGAGGACTGAAAATGGGCAAATAACAGTATTTTGTATTCAGACTAAAGTTATAGGAAAACTCAGCTGAAATCTGGATAAAGTCATTTAAAGTAAAGGCTTTAAAGGCATTGTAATGTTTTTTTTTACTGATTACATAATATGCTTCCTTGTAAGTATACTGAGAAAAATAGAATCAAACTTTGTCTTTAAATGTGGATGTTGATTAAGTGTTTAGAAGATGAAGTGGTTAGATATATTTTTTAAAGACTTCTGGCGCATCAAGCAAGATGAAGCCTTAACCCTCACTTGGTTAACAGTTAATTAAGACAACTTTTTGATTATGAAGCTAATTACAAGTTTCATAATCTAGATAAATAATTAATCACTTTGCTATATCTTCCTGGATTGCAAGAAAAGGAACAGTCATAAACAATATATAAAACTGTTATTAAATTTCCTTTATTTCAATAACTCAATTTACAGAGTAAATATAATCTAAGACTATTTTTAAGTTTATTATTATCATTTTCTGTTAGCAGGTAAAGAAAATACAGCATTTGAAATAATATTTTATCAGACTGTTGAAACACTTTATTATAGAAAGGTTGGATTGATGCACACATATTGAATACTTGCTTGAATATTAATTTGTTGAAAGATAGATTTTGATCTACAAAAGCTACACATTTTCTAATTCTTTGAATTAGATTGCACTGACTGACAAGTTTAGAACTTCTCGATTCACAAATGGGGCCTCCATGTGGGTACAAAAGCCTGGGGCCCTAAAAATAAACCCATCTCTATTGCTTCTGCTATTGCAAAATTGAGCCAATCAATAACTGTATAACCAGGATGAATTTAATCCAGATATCAGTGAATTGAAAACTATAAAAACCCAGCAAACACACTGTTTCCAACTTCCCCTTAAAGGTTCAACTACTACTTAAATTTCCAATTAATATTAAGCAGTTATAATTGGTATACTGTAAAGATAAAATATTTAACTTCTTTTCAGAGGACCACCTAACCAGAAAAGTTTTAATTGTACTATAACGGTTATAGATAGGAAGTCCAGCTCTATACCAGAAGAAGATAAAGAGATTTTGGAATGAGAGAAGGACTGCCCCAATATATAGGAACAGGAGATGAATTCATTGTGTTATTGCATAAAAAGCTTTAAACTCATACAAGCACAGTGCTGGAAAAAAAAAATCTCTTGACTCGCCTGCCACTATGAATTTAAGAGTGTAACTTGCAAATTGTTTTTACTGCAACTGGAAAAAAAAAAAAAGTTAAACGTTGCTAAGATCCCTTTGCAGAACAGAAAGAGGGAAAAGCATCCTATTATTAGGAGATTTTCACAGCAGAATATAAAGAGATGATCTGAGCATCCTTGTCACTTTTCCTCCATGTTGCAGCTTTGATATGTGAAAGTGCTGCTGCCTAACAAATAAAAAAAAAGGAAATGCTTAAATTAAGAACAATAAAAACAAGAAGGAATAGCTGTGAAAACCAATCAACCAGCAAAACTTCTCTAACCTTTTCTCCACGCTGAACAGTATACTCCACACAGCTAAAGATACCGCCCTTGTTCGGATCCCAGGTTTGGCCTCTGGTTCTGTTCTTCCTGCTAAAATAAAATGATAACCTGAGGATTTAACAAAAAGATTTAACTTCAATACAATTTCCTTGGTGCTCATTGGTAAAATAAACTAACAAGTATGTGTTTTCAAGAATATTCGAGACTTACATACATATCCGTTTGCAAAATAAGGCTATTTTAAAGACTAAACATTTGTAAGACTGTTTTGAAAATAGATGTATTCTCTGTCAGAAATTTCATGTATGTACTGAAAAACAACCAATCCCTGCCCACAAGCTTTTATAATCTGCAATAACAATTTATAGGAAAATATTTTCCACTTGTTTTTGTGACACTGTTCATGCTTTTATAATCTCCCTCTAGCTTACATTTGTTTCATGGTCCCATTATTGCATCTTATGCAAATGCATTTTAATTATTCATATTCTAAAATAAATCAACATAATTTCCAGCGATGTGGAAAGATTAAATGTTAAAATCCTGTTTTTTGGGTGTAAAAAATATCTGCATCCTATTAATAATCATGGAAGGGGGGCCAAATAAATCATAGATGAATTAGCTTATATATAAAACTAATGTGACACACAATGTTGTAACATAACTGAATGTTATAGTAAACATTATCAACTCCTGAGCTGCAGCTCTTCAACCAAACAGCAAGCAGTGAATTAGATATAACTCACCTACAGAGGCAGACAGCTAATGCAGTGCAACATAAAAGCAACCCCAGGGCAGGTGATAGTGAGAATGTAATGTACTGTGAGAAAGGGATTTCTGGAAATAAACAGATCATCTACACAGCTCACAGTTTAACCTTTAACCATCATAGTATGTACTGCAGTACGTACCATTTTGGGTCTCCAGTACTGTTAAGTTCCATGTTATACTGCCAAAGCCTCTACCACCAGTTATGCTGCATGTATAAAATCCGGCATCATCGTGCTGAACGCTAACAATATTAAGAGTAGACGGCATGTTTGCTTCTATTCTCAGTCTGTTAGAGGAGAAATCTGAAAAAGTTTCATTAAAAGAGGTTGAGTTAATAAAGAAAGGTCTGTCATTGGTCCATAGGATAAACTTTGTGTTTATGTTGGAAATGTTGCAGATGAACAAAACTGAGTCTCCTCTTGATACCAGAACATCTCTGTGGTCTTCTATGATAGGCACTGACATGGAGGAAAACAAATTAGAGAATATTTCAATTTAATAAAAAAAATAAAAATAAAAATAAAAAACAGAACATTTTCATTTAAAAATCCCCCAGAAGTGTTCAGTAAGTGATCTACATACAGTTTTGTTTCTCCAGTACTGCTAAGTTCCATGTTATACTGTTAATGCCTTTTTTGCCTGTTATGTTGCATGTATAAAGTCCGGCATCATCATGCTGAACACTAACAATATAAAGAGTAGACGGCATGTTTGCCTCTATTCTCAGTCTGTTAGAGGAGAAATTTGAAAACTTTTGATTAAAGTAGAATGAGTAAATAAAAAAAGGTCTGTCTTTGGTCCACAGGGTAAACATTGTGTTTAAGTTGGAAATGTTGCAGATGAACAAAACTGAGTCTCCTCTTGATACCAGAACATCTCTGTGGTCTTCTATGATAGGCACTGAAATGGAAGAAAACAAATAAGCAAATTACAGAACATCTTAGTTTAAACATCACTGATCACAAACATGATTCTGCTCTTTACCTGCAAAGCCTGTATTGATGAGCTGAATGAAGAGCAGAGCAGCTTGTTTTAGGCTGAACATGATGACCATCAGACAGTGAGAGACAGGCTGGAACTTTGTTGTCTGCTTTAAATGTTGCTGCAGAGGAGGTGCTGAAAAAAGGAAGTGGTTATTTGCTGTTTGAAGTTTAAGCTGCAAGTATTACCTTGCTGGGTTTGAGAATAATTAATGCTTTAGTCATATACACAGTTGTTATAAGTAGACTAACATCTTAAGTCCCCAGATTTACTTTTCTTTAGACAAAATGTCTTGTTAAAATAATCTGCTAATTGCATGTTTTCCACTTCAGTAATAGATGCAGAGAACCTGCATAATCAGAATCTAACAGGTTGTTCACAAAGAAGTGTAAACTTTAGGGCTGTTTGGCTTAATTAGTATTTTACTGGTAAAATGTTAGTCATAATAATGTTAGTTAATTAATGGCAGATTAATTATTGAGCAGTTTGCAATAAATAGCATATTTAATGTTTTAATTATTTGTCAGACAACTAAATAAATGTTATATTTATATTTCTCCATATTGCTCTCCATATACTTTAGAGATCATTGTGGAAATCGTCTTGCAACACCCCCCCCCCCCCCCCCCCCCCCCCCCAATTTGTATCTCGCGACCTCCCTGGGATCCCGTGCCCCACCACTTTTTAGAATCCCTGCTTTGGATAATAACTTGCATATTTGATTCATTTTGTATTCATCAATTGAGACTTTGAAAACTCATTTTTCTTCAAAGCTCTGAGTGTTTCTGTTCTTATTCACAGATTGTTTTTTTTGTTTGTTTTTTGTTTTTTTTTGCATTATCTTTATTTGAATGTCAGCTAAAAGAAAACAGAGTCGAGAAAGAGCGAGGTAGACAAGCAAGTCAGGATTGAAATAGGCTTTACCCCCTCCCCGCTGTTTCCGATTTTAAAACCTGACTTGCTTGTCTACCTCGCTCTTTCTCAACTCTGTTTTCTTTTAGCTGACATTCAAATAAAGATAATGCAAAAAAAAACAAAAAACAAAAAAAACAATCTGTGAATAAGAACAGAAACACTCAGAGCCTGATGCTTTTATTTTACATCACCAAAGATCAGACTTCCTGTGAAAACCATTAAACTATTGTACCTCTTGCACAAACATGCTCTTTAGAGTTTGATGAGGGGGGAAATGGTAAACCATAACGTGTGGTGTGTAGTGTATTTCTACCTAACTTTGCACTTGTAGCTCATGTCCACGATAATCATACTGTAGGACTGGTTAAATCTCTAGGCCAAGTGTTGTTTGGTGGGACTTGCATCTTCATTGTTGTGTTACTTGTATTCTTACTTGTAGAGTAAATGAAGCATAAAGTTCTTTAAGCATCAAATGTCAGGTCCACATATATAACCACCACAAAAAAAACTATATATTTTGTGTCGAGGCAAAAAAGTGTGATGTGAGAAAAAACCCTTTTAATTCAATCAAAGCTCATTGAGTGTCTGATGTTTTATATCAGCACTTGATGTAGCATTTTCTCTTTTGTAAAATTGGTATTAACAAATGCACCAGATGCAAAAAAAACATTGACATCTGGATCAATGTGTCATTCCACTGCTCTGCCTTGGTGCAGAACTGGTTTACAGTGTTAAAACTTTTTACCATACCATTTCTCCAATTCTAAACCGAATCTCTGGCTAGATCCAGCAAGGCAAAGAGATACGTATGTAATGTTTGATTTATTCTATTTACATTTTTTTTTTTCTTTGAATTTCCAGTACTTTGGGCATGCTGTGTTGGGACATATTTTACTGTGATTGTCTAAGTCGACTGATTTGGGGTATATTAAGAGAAATATATCACATTTTCAATAGTATGCAGCATTGATTTTGTTTTTTTGGAGAATTTAACACATCAATTTAAATTGATGTGTCTCAAGTTAGACACTAGTGTGTGCAACTGGTTCAAACAGAACTGAGCTTTGTGAAATGTGTTTCATAAGGTAACAGAATTCTAGATTTAGACTGAAACAATCATAAACTGTAAATTGCAATCCCAGTTTTTCCTCTCTGAAAAACCTAATGTGGGTTCTATTAGGTTGGAGGAATCTGGAGGCCATCTAGTGGTCCAAATAAGAACTACAAGAAAACTCCAAATCAGACAACTGACTGAATAATTGAGGACTGAAAATGCGCAAATAACAGTATTTTGTATACAGACTAAAGTTATAGGAAAACTCAGCTGAAATTTGGATGAAGTCATTTTAAAGTAAGGCCAAATCAACAGATCAGCTTTAAAGGCATTATTATTATTTTTTACTGATTAAATAATATGCTTCATTGTAAGTATACTGAGAGAAATAGACTCAAACTTTGTCTTTAAATGTAGATGTTGATTAAGTGTTTAGAAGATGAAGTGGTTAGATATTTCTTGAAAGACATCTGGCTCATCAAGAGAGATGAAGCCTTGACCCTCACTTGGTTAACAGTTAATCCAGACAACTTTTTGATTAGGAAGCTAATTACAAGTTTAATAATCTAGATAAATAATTAATCACTTTGCTATATCTTCCTGGATTGCAAAAAAAGAAACAGTCATAAACAATATATAAAACTGTTATTAAAAGTTCCTTTATTTCAATAACTCAATTTACAGAGTAAATATAATCTAAAACTATTTTTAAGTTTTTTATGATCATTTTCTAGTAGCAGGTAAAGAAAATACAGCATTTGAAATAATATTTTATCATAATAAATAATATTTGGCCTCTGGTTCTGTTCTTCCTGCTAAAACAAAATGATAACCTGAGGATTTAACAAAAAGATTTAACTTCAACACAGTTTCCTTGGTGCTCGTTGGTAAAATAAACAAACAAGTATGTGTTTTCAAGTATATTCAAGACTTAAATACATATCCACACACACATTAAGGCTATTTTAAAGACTAAACATTTGTGTAAGACTGTTTTGAAAATAGATGTATTCTCTGTCAGAAATTTCACAACCAATCCCTGCCCACAAGCTTTATTAATCTGCAAAAACAATTTATAGTAAAATATTTTCCACTTGTTTTTGTGACACTGTTCATGCTTTTAGAATCTCCCTCTAGATTACATTTGTTTCATGGTCACATTATTGCATCTTATGCAAATGCATTTTAATTATTCATATTCTAAAATAAATCAACATCATTTCCAGCGATGTGGAAAGATTTAATGTTAAAATCCAGTTTTTTGGGTGTAAAAAATATTTCAATCATATCTGCATCCTATTAATAATCATGGAAGGGGGTCAAATAAATCAGAGAGGAAATAACTTATATATAAAACTAATTTGACACACAATGTTGTAACATAACTGAATGTTATAGTAAACATTATCAACTCCTGAGCTGCAGCTCTTCAACCAAACAGCAAGCAGTGAATTAGATATAACTCACCTAGAGAGGCAGACAGCTAATGCAGTGCAACATAAAAGCAACCCCAGGGCAGGTGGTAGTGAGAATGTAATGTACTGTGAGAAAGGGATTTCTGGAAATAAACAAACAGATCATCCACACAATTTAGCCTTTAATCATCGCAGTATGTATTGCAGAAGTGTTCAGTAACTGCTCTACATACCACTTTGGTTCTCCAATACTGTTAAGTTCCATGTTATACTGCCAAGGCCTTTATCACCAGTTATGCTGCATGTATAAAGTCCAGCATCATCGTGCTGAACGCTAATAATATTAAGAGTAGACGGCATGTTTGCTTCTATTCTCAGTCTGTTAGAGGAGAAATTTGAAAATGTTTGATTTAAGTAGAATGAGTAAATAAAAGAAGGTCTGTCTTTGGTCCATAGGATAAACGTTGTGTCTAAGTTGGATATGTTGCAGATGAATATAACTGAATCTCCTCTTGATACCAGAACATCTCTGTGGTCTTTTATGGCAGGCGCTGAAATGAAAGAAAACAAATAAAAAAATGAGAGAACATTTTAGTTTAAACATCATGCATCACAAATATAAATCTAAACTTTACTTGCAGAGAAGCAGCCCGTATGGAGGAGCTGAATGAAGAGCAGCGCAGCTTGTTTCAGGCTGAACATGATGACCATCAGACAGTGAGAGACAGGCTGGGACATTGTTGTCTTTAAATGTTGCTGCAGAGGAGGTGCTGGAAATAGGAAGTTGTTAGTTGCTTTTTGAAGTTTAAGATGCAAGTATTACCTTCATGCTTGAGTCATATGGCTTAATTAGTATTTTACTGGTAAAATGTTAGTTATAATAATGTTAGTTATTTAATGGCAGGTTAATTTGCGAGCGGTTTGCAATAAATAGTATATTTAATGTTTTAATAATTTTTCAGACAATTAAATAAATGTTCCATTTATATTTATGTACTTCATTATATATTTTGGCCCTCTATATAACCCCCCCACCCCCCCCCCCCCCCCCCCCCCCCCCCCCTCTTTGTATCTCATGACCTCCCTGAGATCCCGTCCCCCACTTTTTAGAATCCCTGCTTCAGATGATAACTTGCATATTTGATGCAATTTTTATTCATCAAATGAGACTCAGTGTTCTTCAAAGCTCTGAGTGTTTCCGTTCTTTTTCACAGATTTTTTTTTTAGCAATATCTTTATTTGAATGTCATCTAAAAGAAAACAGAGTAGAGAAAGAGCGAAGTAGATAAGCAAGTTGGGATTGAAATAGGCTTTACCCCCTCCCCACTGTTTTAGTTCTTAAAACCTGATCTTGTCAGTTAGTTTCTTCACTGATGCTTCTATTTCACACCACTGAAGATCAGACTTCCTGTGAAAACCATTAAACTATTGTACCTGTTGCAAAAACAAGCTCTTGAGAGTTTGATGAGGGGGGAATGGTAAACCATAACGTGTGGTGTGTAGTGTGTTTCTAACTTTGCACTTGTAGCTCATATCCAGGATAATCATATGGTCAAGTGTTTTTTGGTGGGACTTCTATCTTCATTGTGTTACTTGTATTCTTAGTAGTAGAGTTAATGAAGTATAAAGTTCTTTGTGCATCAAATGTCAGGTCTACATATATAACCACCCAAAAAAAGAAAATGATATACACTCACCGGCCACTTTATTAGGTACCCCATGCTAGTAACGGGTTGGACCCCCTTTTGCCTTCAGAACTGCCTCAATTCTTCGTGGCATAGATTCAACAAGGTGCTGGAAGCATTCCTCAGGGAGTTTGGTCCATATTGACATGATGGCATCACACAGTTGCCGCAGATTTGTCGGCGGCACATCCATGATGCGAATCTCCCGTTCCACCACATCCCAAAGATGCTCTATTGGATTCAGATCTGGTGACTGTGGAGGCCATTTGAGTACAGTGAACTCATTGTCATGTTCAAGAAACCAGTCTGAGATGATTCCAGCTTTATGACATGGCGCATTATCCTGCTGAAAGTAGCCATCAGAAGTTGGGTACATTGTGGTCATAAAGGGATGGACATGGTCAGCAACAATACTCAGGTAGGCTGTGGCGTTGCAACGATGCTCAATTGGTACCAAGGGGCCCAAAGAGTGCCAAGAAAATATTCCCCACACCATGACACCACCACCACCAGCCTGAACCGTTGATACAAGGCAGGATGGATCCATGCTTTCATGTTGTAGACGCCAAATTCTGACCCTACCATCCGAATGTCGCAGCAGAAATCAAGACTCATCAGACCAGGCAACGTTTTTCCAATCTTCTATTGTCCAATTTCGATGAGCTTGTGCAAATTGTAGCCTCAGTTTCCTGTTCTTAGCTGAAAGGAGTGGCACCCGGTGTGGGCTTCTGCTGCTGTAGCCCATCTGCCTCAAAGTTCCACGTACTGTGCATTCAGAGATGCTCTTCTGCCCACCTTGGTTGTAACGGGTGGTTATTTGAGTCACTGTTGCCCTTCTATCAGCTCGAACCAGTCTGGCCATTCTCCTCTGACCTCTGGCATCAACAAGGCATTTCCGCCCACAGAACTGCCGCTCACTGGATGTTTTTTCTTTTTCGGACCATTCTCTGTAAACCCTAGAGATGGTTGTGCGTGGAAATCCCAGTAGATCAGCAGTTTCTGAAATACTCAGACCAGCTCTTCTGGCACCAACAATCATGCCACGTTCAAAGTCACTCAACTCACCTTTCTTCCCCATACTGATGCTCGGTCTGAACTGCAGGAGATTGTCTTGACCATGTCTACATGCCTAAATGCACTGAGTTGCCGCCATGTGATTGGCTGCTTAGAAATTAAGTGTTAACGAGCAGTTTGACAGGTGTACCTAATAAAGTGGCCGGTGAGTGTATTTTGTGTCAAGGCACAAAATAAGTGTAATGGGAGCAAAAACCCTTTTAATTCAGTTCAAGCTCATTGTGCGTCTGATGTTTTATATCTGCACTTGATGTAGCATTCTCTCTTTTGTACAATTGGTGTTAACAAATGCACCAGATGCAAAAAAACATTGTCATCCGGGTCAATGTCTTTCCACTGATCTGCTCTGGTCCAGACCTGGTTTCAACATCATGGACAGTTTACAGTGCTGAACCTTTCAATGTAATATTCTCCATTTCTAAACCCCATAAAATGTTTTTTCTCAGCATTGCAATATTGTAACATTATATATATTGTAATAAGATATATATATATATTAGGGATGGAACGGTTTATGAAAACCGTCCGAACCGTTCGGTTCGACTGTCTCGGTTCGGTTCGCGTGTGCTGCGTTCGGTTCATGCGATGCTCCTTTTTCTCATAGGCGAAACATTTACACTCCAGAGCAGAAGGTGGCGGTACTGCGACCAAAGCCAACCACCAGTAGTAAACAAGAAGAAGAAGAAGCGAAGCAGCATAGCCCAGTGTAGGAGAAAAAAATCTGTTGTTATGGAGAATTGTGTGGGTACGGCGAGTGGGAAAGAACAGGAGTGGGAAGACAGGCCAGCAGCACTTTATAGGTCTGCTGTATGGGACCGCTTTGCATTTAGAGTGACCTACGATGACGGCGGAAAGAAAGTTGTGGACAAAAGTGCAACAGTGTGCAAGCATTGTGCAACACGTTTTGTTTATGCTAACAGCAACATGACCAACATGTCATGCTAACCCCGAAATCCCACATACTCCGTCAGCGCTCCGCCCCGCTGCGCTCCAGACCGGCTGCTCAAAGCAAAGCCTACAGCCTCCACTGTGGCTCCCGTCCGCTCCGCTCTGAGTTCCTTGGAGATCGTAGAGGGCATGCACGAGATGATTAAATTCAAAGCAGCAAAACATGTCCGGGGTCCAGGGTTTCCGCGGATCATTAAAAATAATTACAATTCATAAATTTTTTGGATTTTTTCATTAATTTCATAAATTTTTATGGGATTTCGGGGTAAAAATCAACATATACCGAACCGAAAACCATGACCACGAAACCATGAACCGAACCGAACCGTGGATTTTGTGAACTGTTCCACCCCTAATGTGTATGAATATATATATATATATATATCTATATCTATATATATAGATATAGATATAGATATATATATATATATATATATATATATATATATATATATATATATATATATATATATATATATATATATATATATATATATATATATAGATAGATAGATAGATAGATAGATAGAGAGATGATAGATAGATAGATAGATAGATAGATAGATAGATAGATAGATAGATAGATAGATAGATAGATAGATAGATAGATAGATAGATAGATAGATAGATAGATAGACAGATAGATAGATAGATAGATAGATAGATAGATAGATAGATAGATAGATAGATAGATAGATAGATAGATATATATAGATATATATATCGTTCAAAAGTTTGGGGTCACATTGAAATGTCCTTAAGACACACACACACACTGATCATTAAATAAAGTGAAAAAATAAAGAATACAATATAACTGAAGGAAAAGCACTGTACTTTTCAATGAAGATAACTTTAAACTAGTCTTAACTTTAAGAAATGCACTGTATAGATTGCTATGTGGTAAATGACTATTCTAGCAGCAAATGTCTGGTTTTTGGTGCAATATCTACATAGGTATATAGAGGCCCATTTCCAGCAACTATCACTCTGTTGTTCTAATGGTACAATGTGTTTGCTCATTGGCTCAGAAAGCTCATTGATGAATAGAAAACCCTTGTGCAAACATGTTCACACATCTGAAAACAGTTTAGCTCGTTACAGTTTAGCTCGTTACAGAAGCTACAAAACTGACCTTCCTTTGAGCAGATTGAGTTTCTGGAGCATCATCAATGGCCAGAAAAAGAGAACTTTCATCTGAAACTCAACAGTCTATCCTTGTTCTTAGAAATGAAGGCTATTCCATGCGAGAAATCGCTAAGAAATTGAAGATTTCCTACAACGGTGTGTACTACTCCCTTCAGAGGAAAGCACAAACAGACTCTAACCAAAGTAGAAAACAAAGTGGGAACTCCTGTTGCACAACTGAGCAAGAAGATAAGTACATTAGAGTCTCTAGTTTGAGAAACAGACGCCTCACAGGTCCCCAACTGGCATTTTCATTAAATTGTACTCGCAAAACACCAGTGTCAACATACAGTGAAGAGGCGGCTGTGGGATTCTGGGCTTCAGGGCAGAGTGGCAAAGAAAAAGCCATATCTGAGACTGGCCAATAAAAGAAAAAGATTAAGATAGGCAAAAGAACACAGACATTGGACAGAGGAAGACTAGAAAAAGTGTTGTGGATGGATGAATCCAAGTTTGAGGTGTTTGAATCACAAAGAAGAATGTTTGTGAGACGCAGAACAAATGAAAAAATGCTGGAAGAATGCCTTGCACCATCTGTTAAGCATGGTGGAGGTAATGTAATGGTCTGGGGTTGCTTTGGTGCTGGAAAGGTGGGAGATTTGTACAGGGTAAAAGGGATTCTGAATAAGGAAGGCTATCACTCCATTTTGCAACACTATGCCATACTCAGTTGACAGCGCTCGATTGGAACAAATTTCATCCTACAACAGGACAATGACCCTAAACACACCTCCAAATTGTGCAAGAACTATTTAGAGCAGAAGCAGGCAGCTGGTATTTTATCGGTAATGGAGTGGCCAGCGCAGTCACCAGATGTGGCAAATGCCACCCTAAATGACAGCCTTGCCACCCCTGCTGCCACCCCAGTTGGCGGTAGGGGTGGAGAGGCTTATAGATTACGGATACTTTGAGAATTATGACCGCTAATTTCCAATGTCGGACTGCAGTGAATGCAGCACGAGATGACGCGAGAGTGACAGAGACTGATTTGTTTTGAAAACCGAATGGGGCAAAGCGAGGGAGCCAGGGGTCATGGGGAGAGGAGACACGGGATGAAACAGGTAAAAAATAATTCACTATCGAGAAATGAAACCATAATGAAACCACAACGTTGCTAGCATAGCTGCAATGCTGATTTTGAGATGATAAAAATCAGGTTGCAGAACGTTATTTCTCTAACTATGATGTTAGTTAGGCCTGACGTCTCAGCCTCATAAAGACATATTTGCGGTCAACTATGACAGAAAAGAGACTATCTAGTTTGGTTGTACTCAAATCAAAACGCACAAAGGCTTTGGATCTAAATAAAGTTGTGAAGCGTTTTGCTGAGCAACATGGAAATCGCTGCATTCAGCTGTTATAGTCATGTCAACTTTCTGTTATGCTCTCTGGTGAGCCTTTACAGAGCTGTTACATTTTGTTTTGGCACCTGAGAAAATCTGATATTTCCTTTAATAAAACCAAAAGTGTTAAAAGTAAAGTTAAAAATGTGATACTGGAGTAAATCCTGCTTAATATGAAGCAGTGTTGTTGTTTCTTTTTTTGTATATATAGTATGAAACTATCCAGAAATGACCATTATGAACCTAATCACAAAATGTTTTGTACTTTTTCAGACTGGAAGCAAATTTTATTTTTATGTTGCTTCTTTTCAGATTTGTGGAGTTTTGGAGGTAACATACAGTACCTGCCTTTTTGTTGATTTGTTGATACAGCAGCTCTATCTACAGCATATTTACATGCATGAAATGTCCCTTTCATGTTGCCTTAACTGCTGTATGTCAAGTTACTGAGGAACAAATGGGGTAAACGTGTGTTCAGAGTAAACAATACATAGATGTCTGGTACCTTGTTTCGGTGCCTTGACCCATTTATTTCTATTGTGTAGTGATGCTCACTTTAGTACAGCTCAGTCGATAGATCTCTGATGGGTAACTTTTTCTTTCTATAGTTTCTTCTTGTGCAAATGCTGCAAAGCTGCCTCTCTGACAGTCAGTCTCACACATCTACTACTCAGCACCTGTGTCTTACCTTAATACCTTTCCTGTCATAAGGCCCCTCTAGAAGTAGTGTTATCATTCTTCTATCTCCTATTAAGTGAGATCACATTGTATGATGTATTTCTAATAGTAACTGCTTCACATGAAACACTTACTGCACATACTATTCTCACCAAACTGTGATAACTGTGATTAAATTTAGTGTAAACAAATGCCATATGTTGCCATCCCTCAAAAATTCCTGCCCCCTTCTCGCCACCCCATAAATATTTTTCTAGATCAGCCCCTGATCTGAACCCCATTGAGCTTTTGTGGGAGCAGCTTGACCGTATGGTATGCAAGAAGTGTCCAACCAACCAATCCAACTTGTGGGAGCTGCTTCTGGAAGCGTGGGGTGCAATTTCTCCAGATTACCTAAACAAATTAACAGCTAGAATGCCAAAGGTCTGCAATGGTGTAATTGCTGCAAATGGAGGATTCTTTGAAGAAAGCAAAGTTTGATGTAAAAAAAAAATCTTATTTCAAATACAAATCATTATTTCTAACCTTGTTAATGTCTTGACTGTATTTTCTATTTATTTGGTATATGGTGGTGAATAAGTCTGACTTATTCAGGAAAACACAAAATTGTTTGGGTGACACCAAACTTTTGAACGGTAATGTATATTCATACACACACACACACACACACACACACACACACACACACACACACACACACACACACACACACACACACAAACACACACACACTGATCATTAAATAAAGTGAAAAAATAAACAATACAATATAACTTCAAATTTCTGTGAAATCAAACTTTCTTCTTAGGAAGCAACACTGATTGACATTCATTCCCACATGCTGTTGTGCAAATGGAATAGACAACGGGTGGAAATTATTTTCAACTTGTAGGCAGACTCAATAAAGGAGTGGTTCTGCAGGTAGTGACCACAGGCCACTTCTGAGTACCTATTCTTTCTGGCAGATATTTTGGTCCCTTTTAAATGATGGTGTTACTTTCACACTCTAAAACTAAAATAAGATGGACTATAAAACCCACACAAGTGGGTCAGGTAGTGCAGCTCATCAAGGATGGCACATCAATGCGAGATGTGCAAAAGAAAGTTTGCTTTGTCTGTCAGCGTACAGTAACGTCCAAAGGCTAGAGGCGCTACCAGGAGACAGGCCAGTACATCAGGAGATGTGGAGCAGGCTGTAGGAGGGCAATAACCTAGCAGCAGGGTCACCATCTCAGTCTTTGTGCAAGGAGAAACAGGAGGAACACTATCAGAACCTGCAACATGACCTCCAGCAGGCCACAAATGTGAATGTGTCTGTGCAAACGGTTAGAAACCGACTTAATGAAATTGGTATGAGGGCATAATGTCCACAGGGGGGGGGGTTGTGCTCACAGCCCAGCACCGTGCAGGATGCTTGGCATTGGCCAGAGATACCAGAGAGATACTAGCATTGGCAAATTCACCACTAGTTCTCTACATTCTTCACAGATGAAAGTGGGCTCATACTGATCGCGTGTGACAGATGTGACAGAGTCTGTAGGAACCATGGAGATTGATCTGCTGCCTTCAATATCCTTCAACATGAACAGTTTGGCAGTGGGTTAGTAAAGGTATGGGGTGGCATTTTTGTCTTCAGAGTCTGTCAGAGATAGCATGACTGCCATTAGGTACCAAGATAAGATCCTCAGACCCCTTGTGTGACTATATCCTGGTGCGGTTGGCCCTGGGTTCCTCCTAATGCAGGACAAAGCTAGACTTCATGTTGCTGGAGTGTGTCAGCAGTTTCTCCAAGATAAAGGAATTGAAGCTATGGACTGGCCCACCCTTTTTTTCCCAGACCTGAACCAATGGAGCACATCTAGGACTTCATGTCTCGCTCCATCCACCAATGTCACGCTGAACAACAGACTGTCCAGAAGTTAGCAGATGTTTTGGTCCAGGTCTGGGAGATCCCTCATGTGACCATCTGCCAACTCATCAGGAGCATGTCCAGGTGTTGCAGGGTGGTCATATGGGCATGTGGAGGAAACAAAAAAAAAACTGAGCCTAATTTTGTCCATTTTAAGAAGATTACATTACAACAAAGTTGGAACTGTTTGTATTGTGTTGCCACCGTCAGCAACATTCCTTTAATAATCCTATTAACCATTCTCCGTTGTATCTGGTTGTATTTGGGCACGCTATCTGATATGTTACACTATTACTGACTTATTTTCTGCTTTGGTGGAGACTGTGTTGACAATGTAAAGTCACCTACCCCTCTAAGTTTACTGTTTTCATTGAGCATGGGGGACCTCTGCCAGTCCTTCTTCTCTAAAACTCTGGCTCCCTCAGAATACCTCAAATTGTAGCTCCTATGGTTAAGTTAACCATTTCTCCTCTTTTACTGATGTCATGCTTGAACAAACTCTTCTTAGAGCATTGTGTTACAGAACTCAAAATGACTCAGCATAGAGTTAAGGTGTTGCTGATCAAAAATATTAAAGGATTCTTGCATCATCAAAACATGTGGCCTGGCCAAGTGTCAAAAACAAGGTCAGAGCTGTATCATACTTCATTTGTCATCTCAGACTAGCATTTAACACAAACACAGGCTAATTTGCCGACATCACTGTTTTCTTCACCATGTGGGTGTAGAAGAGTGCCAAATTTCCATCTCTAAAAATGTTGAACCAAACAGAAAGTACTTGAAAATTAGACTTTGTGGAAGAATAAATGGGAAAGGACATAATCTCACAATTAGTTCTGTATTATACTAATGTTTATATAGTTCCAAATTGTAAACCCTTAATCTGAACATGACTGCTTTAGATCAGGGTCACTTAATAATAGCTGAAAACTGTTCCCCAAATATTAAGATAGGAAATATGAAGAAGTTTATTTAATGGAGGTGAAGTATACTCAGTGGGTACGATGGAGTCTACTTTGGACAGACTGATGCTGAAGCCTCTAATCATGAAGAAAAGCAATACCTAACAAAATAAAACTAGATCAAATGTATAGTTCATAATTGTTTTAAAAGACCCGCCCGCTCCTCTTTAAAAAAAAAAATGCTCATGCACAACCCTGTACTTGCTCCCGAGAGGGAACACATATTAAATGCATGCGAGAGCATGCACAAGCCCATTTCTGCTTGTGCACGCTCTGTTGAAAAGTTGCTGTTTGCACCGTTCATACAAGCTCATTTTCCAAAAGACGATTTGCAATTTTTCCACTATGTCAGACTCACCACTGGTATGTGAAAATGTGGACGAGCACGTAGGACGCCCTTATGTAAACATATTACCAGGATGATTGACAATTAGGAGGACCACTTATTTTGATGATCCACCCGGAACAAGAACATCTCCCACTAGACCTTTAAGCCTATATAAAATAAAATTCAACAGAACTCACAGAAATGTGCTCTGCAACTGCAAGACACTCCTGTGCCAGCTGAATGTGGAGCAAGGCTGCTTGCTTTAGGTGAACTTGATGACCATCTATAGAAAACCTGATTAAATGTCTATCTCAAAAATTTGAGTTCAGAAGTAGTGCAGATGTGGTTATATCCAATTTTAGTCTAAGGTACAGTATGTTCAAAAGGGTTTAATCTGGACTGCTAATGAACAAGTGTTAAACTCAATGCTTTATTTATCTTTGCAGAAAAAGGCAAAAAAAATAAAAAACTTCCTCCTTTGAGGTTTTGTTTGCGGTATTTCCTGAAAAGTGCTTTCTAAAGTAAGAACATTAGAAACATGAGGTAGAGATAAAATTAAAACACAATAGCTCCCCTTGTGCCTTTAAAACAGTCCAGACTTATTTCTACACTGCTGTAAATGTTACAGAATGATCAGCAGGCTCTGAAATCAGCCTGGTAGTCAGTCTTTAGTAGTTGTGGGTTTGGTGGTGCTGCACACATGCACTATAAAAATGGCATGTTGGTTTATGCTCTTTGGACAGACACTGGGCAGCTGTATAGAGATCCGACTTGAATGAGACTCATCATTCTTCAAAGACCATTTTAAACTACTAAAACCAGGTTATAATCCACTGCATCTCTTCTACAGCAGTGGTTCCCAACCTTTTTAGACTTGTGTTCCCCTTTGGGCATTTTGTCTTACTATGAATCTCCCTATCAGTCAAAAAAATTGATAATTGTCCAAAAAGTGGAATGTACAATAACTTAAATAAAGACTATCATACATAATCTTTTAATTTGAGCATTTCGTTTTTCATTATTTTATGCTTTCCATCTCAAATTAAAAAAACCACAAGATTATGTTGATTGGAAGTTTGAAAGGAATAGAAACATGTAGAAAATAAAATTGTGTTATAAACCTGTATATATAAAACTGGAGCTCCTCTGAGTACCTCCCTTATAATCATAATTAAACATGATGAATTGGGAACAAAATGCAGAAAAAAAATTATAGTCAGACTGACTTGATTAGTTTTACTTTGTTTTCATCAAGACATGTGAGCTGCATTGATTAGCTCTGACGGCTCAGTGTGAAAAACAGGCTGCTCTCTACATCCAGTCTGTTCCTCAGCTTGGTTTACTGTAGATGAATGTCAAAGCTGAAGGTGACCTCAAACATAAAAAAAAAACTACTTAAAAGCTTGTTTCATTTTTTTTATTTCGTCCTCAGTAAGCAAAACACATCCCAGCCCTATTTTATTACCTGATAAATAAAACATGTTCATGTACCCCTTGCAATGCACTTGCGGACCACCAAGGGGCACACGTTCTCCGGAAAAGAGAAATGGTAAAAAGTGAAAGCTAAAGCAGGCTATACAGGGAAGTGTTAAACTCAGAAGGCAGAAAGACTTACAGACTTTAACACAGACACATCTGTTCTGCTTGTTTTGCAAGTACAAGAACTTGCTTGAAACATGTTCCTTTAACTAACCGACACTAAGCCCTCAACGGTTTGTTAGTTATTTATTTTGTTACTAATTTATCAAGAAAACATGCTCATATTGCATAGCGTTTTTCTAAGTGACAGTTTTTCTCAATATTTTTATTTTACAAGGAACATCTTACCAGTCACAGCTGGTCAATTTACAGCACTTTTTCAAATGAAAGATATGTAAAAGATCTGAGACTGTTGACTCAAAGTGTAATGAGATTAAAGAGGATGAGACCCATCCTCTACTCAGCATAACTTATACTTCACTGCAGTTTTGCAGTAAAATAAATCCATATGTACCAGAATAAATAACTGCAGGGATGTTCTTACACACCTAAACAACCCATAAATTACATCAGTAATAAAACCTCTTACAGATTAGAAACTGTATTGGGATAGCCATGTTGTTGATTTATGACCTCCTTATATTTACATTTTAATGCATCTGCTTTGATAAACAAAAACAACAAAAATGTGATTTAGGGTCTTCTTCTTGACGTTGAAGAAAGGTTTCCTTAGCTCAGAGTTGACCATAAACGGAATTCAGCCTCTCTATATACTCTTTTCTATGCCTTTTGTTCCTCCACTGATCTGTAGCAGTTTTTGGTTGATGTGGGAGGATGTGGGGATCCTGCAGCATAGACACAGAGTCCCAGTTAGTGATTGTTGAACAAAAAGAACAGAAGCATGCAGCAAGCGGAAGATTACAGTGATCAAAAGATTAATTTAACTGATGATATATGACTGGATTACACCTGAGAGATGATTGTACAAAAAAATATATATATATTGTTTGTGGTCTGAAGTCATTGTGTCACACAGGAGAGAGAAGTGGCAAAACACATCTCTATACACATCTGCATTGGTAAAAAGTGAGAAACAATGACCAGATGAGGAAGGAGGTAAAGTAAAATGTAGAGTAAAGTGTAAAGTAAAGTAAAGTTAAAAAGAAGCTGGAATAATACTTCAATACTCAAACGAACATAACAGAAATATGCAAAAAACATATCAACGAATCTGACCTTTCCTTCTGACTGATCCAGAGACCGGTTCTGGACTGGTTTCTGATGTTCGTCGCTGGTTCTACGTCTTCTGCAGAATTGTAACAATAACCTTCAATTAAATTTCTTGTTGCTACTTTGCTCACGAAACTAACCAGAAACAGTAAAGCTTGACAATTTTCATGATAATCTAGCTTTAAAAGGAGATACAAACATGCGTCCGCCTGTTCGGTTTTAGGTTTTAGTAAGATGCATAAATCATTCAACCACAAAGTTCTGCACAGGTCCTTTAAACCTGGTCTCTTTTTGTTCTTGAATTTTTTTTTTAAGTAATCAGTCACACATTTATGGCTTTAAAATCAGTCTTCCAGTTGTTTCTCTCTTTGAAATATGTGTTGTTTAATGGCTACTCCTCTACCAAGTCTAGTACTATACACGGGGTGCCTCAAGGCTCGATCTTTGGCCCTTTATCATTCTAAATTTACATCAATGATTTAATTTCATCTTGTAAACACCTACTTCCTTTATGATTTGCTGATAACACTATCCTTATAGCAACTCATAATGACTTTAACAAACTCTTAATTGATGGTGTGAATGATGATTTATCTTCTATTTCCAAATTAAATAAATTAGTACTCATCGTGAAGAAATTAATCTTTATAAATTTTGCAACATGAATATTTCTTAGACCAAAGACTAGATAAATTGATTATATATAATATGCAGTTATATATAGATTAAATATAACTGCACTCAAGTTGAAACTTTAACATACATGTATATGTTCTTCATGTCTTATGTCCTTATTTTGTCTGTATAATTTACTTTGTTTGATTGTTTTATTCTCTGATTGCTTTGCTATTTATCTCACTGTTCTTTTTGCTCTTCTTTGTTAAAGCACTTATCTATCTCCTTTTGTTGTTTTTCTCTTTCGATGTTCATGTTTCAACGAAAGAAACATATCTTGCTTTAACTACTGGTAGGGGTGGAACACATGTACAAGCCAATCACCTTCATTTCGTCCATGCATCATTATTTGCAATGGTATGAGCTAAATAAATAAATATATCAAAAGATAGAATAGATTTTTTTCCCCCATGAACTACATGCATGATCATATTTAATAAATTCAGAAATACGCGATGAGGTACGGCTCTTCAATTTAAAAAAAATAACATTTCAGCATGTATTAGATATGCTTTTCATTAAGTCCATAGTATAATTTTCATATTAGAGATAATCATTATGCAACTGAAAAATTCCAAGAGTTTGAAATTAATCATTTTTAGTAAAACAAATAGATTGACAAACTTATTGATAAACATTTTCTGATGTTGTTAATTACTACAGTATGCATTCCCAACCCATGAAACCTGTTTTCTAAACAAAATATATGCTAAAACAGTTAAAATATATAAATGCAGAAATATAAAACCTTTACAATTTTTGTGGAAGAAAAAAAGACATGAACAAAAGTAAATAAATCAACAAATAATATAGAAACTAAAGAATTAATCTAATTAAAGATAACAGGTAACATAAAGTAAAATGTGTCCATCAATGTTCTTAATCCATTTTGTGGCTTTCTAAATTTTAGTGTCTTGATGGTTACATTCTTGCATCTTCTGTCAATAAATGTCAATTATTAATTTATTTTTGTTTATTGTAAGACTACAGGCAACCATCATATACTTTTTGAATATTTTTTACTTTTGTAATAACCATTATCTGAGGTTTATATGTTTATCATTGTAAATCATTCATGTAAATCATTTTAACCTAAACCTAACTAATTCAGAAACTTGTAGGTGAGATCAGCAGAAATTGTTTGTTATAACTCCTAAAATCACATAATGAAAACAAAACATGATAACTTGACTGAACATTATAATCAGCTGCCCCAGTACTTGTTGCAGCTTTGAAGCAGAGCAGAAAGAAATTCACGTTTACTAAAAATCTGGAGTCAAATAGATATAACTCACCTAGAGAGGCAGACAGCTAATGCAGTGCAACATAAAAGCAACCCCAGGGCAGGTGGTAGTGTGAATGTAACGTACTGTGAGAAACTGATTTCTGGAAATAAACAAACAATAAACAAAGATCATCAACACAGCACAGAGATTAAACTTTGACCATCACAGTATGTATTGCAGAAGTGTTTAGTTACTGATCTACGTACCACTTTGGTTCTCCAATACTGTTAAGTTCCATGTTATACTGCCAAGGCCTTTACCACCAGTTATGTTGCATGTATAAAGTCCGGCATCATCGTGCTGAACACTAACAATATTAAGAGTTGACGGCATTTTAGCTTCTATTCTCAGTCTGTTAGAGGAGAAATTTGAAAATGTTTGATTAAAGTAGAATGAGTAAAAAAAGAAAGGTCTGTCTTTGGTCCATAGGATAAACGTTGTGTCTAAGTTGGATACGTTGCAAATGAATATAACTGAATCTCCTCCTGATACCAGAACATCTCTGTGGTCTTTTATGGCAGGTGCTGAAATGGAAGAAAACAAATAAAGAAATGAGAGAACATTTTTACTTTAAACATCACGCATCACAAACATAAATCTGCTCTGTACCTGCAAAGACACAGCCCGTATTGAAGAGCTGAATGAAGAGCAGGGCAGCTTGTTTCAGGCTGAACATGATGACCATCAGACAGTGAGAGACAGGCTGGAACATTGTTGTCTGCTTTAAACGTTACTGCAGAGGAGGTGCTGAGAAAAGGAAGTGGTTAGTTGCTGTTTGGCTGAATTTACATCTAAGCAGCACTCATCACCTGATTGGGTTTGAGGAAAATTCATGTTTGAGTCACGTGCACAGTTGTTCAAATCAGATAACCTTTACTGAAACCCAGCCCCCCCACAATTTAGTTAATTTTTGCTGAACAGAGGTTCACTTATAATTAAACTGTTAATTATATGTTTTCCTCTGCAAACATGGCATGGGGGGCATTTGAGCTGCTTAGCTTGCTTTTTATCTTGTTGTACTGTGTTACAGCCAACATAAGGGGAAAATGGTGGTCTGTGGTCTGGGAAATGTTCTTGTTAAACCTCCTGTAGATAACTTGGACAACCTGAACCTCTGTTGCATTTTTTATCCAAGAACTGAGACTTTTTAAACTATTTTTACATCTTTAAGTCTTTCAGTTCTCTAACCTGATTTTGTTAATTTTTTTTGTTTGTTTTTTTTACCTCTGATACATTCTTTTCACTCAATTATACTAATTATCCAATGAGCTGTGTCAGTCTGGGTTGCTGCTGCTGCCACTTTTAGACATAGCAGGCAAACCTGTGGCAAGCAGGGCGATGCAAAAGAAGGAGAAGATAATGAGAAAAAGAGAACAGAGAAAGTGTGGACTGCTGGAAGAATTGCAATGAACTGGTGAAAGAAAAGTGAAATGGCGTTCTCAAAGATGACCCTGCACATTTTGAGTATGTTTGGCTAAACCTACTGTGAAGCAGGATTCTCCACCATGAACAGAATCAAAAATAAATATCGATCCAGGCTCACGAATCAGCACCTTGATATCAGCTTGAGAATAAATTTAAAATCCTTGCAGGGCAGCCTAAAGCCCACTTCTCTCATTAAGCCATAAAAATGTAAAAAAAAATATAACAAATAGTCAGTTCAGGTGTTATAAAAGATGTGAATCAACAAATTGTCTATATACCAAACTGAACGATTGTAGTTCTCTACTTCTAAAAAACACTAGCTTTTAAAATGGAAAAATATTTCCATTTTAATTTAAAAATTCAATGTATAACATACAAGCATAAAAACTTCATTTTATTTCAGTGTTAAATTCTGTATAAGGTAACAGATTAGAATTAAAAATGTCTCTGGACCTTTACTGGTTGATGATTTTCCTTATTCGGACCCTGCTGATTTTTTTATTGGTCACCCCTGCTACAGTATATACAGTATCTGCCCTACTGTGAATAATAGTGGCTTTTATCTAATATAATTCTCATTTCCTTTATTCTTACCCACAGACATGATTTAACACCAAAGGAGGACCACAGAAAATGTCAGGTTAAGAAACGGAAAAAGAAGCTCCACCATATTGCATGGGCTTGAAACAAAGGTCACATATTAACCTGTTTACTTCAGAGGCCTCACGTTTCCATTGCTAAACTTTGACATAGGAATCTTTGATTCTTTAGAGATAACTGTTGGTTGCAGTAGTCCCCAACAATAAAGTTTCCTCATGAAAAAACAAAGTGCAAAACACTTAAAATAGCATCTCACAAAAAGTGAGTTAAACATATCTATTTTATTTCCCAGTTTTTATTTTCTTTATATTAGTTAGAGACTGTTAGACTTCTGCAGAGAAAAATAACACAAGAATTGACTTTGACTGAAGACATTCAAGTGGTATGACACTAGGTTATGAGTCCCCACCCTGCTAGAAGTGTAACCCTCACCCTAGTTTACAGTTTAAAGTGTTGGGTTTGTTCATATTCTGAAACAAATTACATATTGCATGTAGTTCTGAAAGTTCAATATCCATGCCATCAGAAACGATTGCCTTCTTCTAAAGTTTTACTGCCTTCCCCGCATGACTTATTGCACATCGGAAAAATATCCCTTTCTTTACAAAGGACCACATGTTTAGAGGTTTTCCCCATAAATGTCTTTTTATTGATATTTATGGTTGCTGTCATATTCTCACAAATGAATTCACCTTCTTATTTGAGTCCCATCACCTGAAGAATGCTTGTGTTCTGCTGAATAAAATTTTATTAATGAGTTACATCACCTTAAATAACTAATATATAACTATATTAGTCACAGTGTGACCAAGTACTACCTTTTTTTTTCTTTTTTTTTTTTTACAATTGGTGATGGTGACAAAAGTCGTTGAGGGTTGTTTGTCTCTGTCAAATGGAAACTTTTTTTTTTCCAATGTGTGACCCTAAGTGTGTTGATCACGGCAAAGCTCACCCAGTTCTCTGCAGATGTCTGATGTAATATACACTATATTGCCAAAAGTATTTGCTCACCTGCCTTGACTCACATATGAGCTTAAGTGACATCCCGTTCCTAATCCATAGGGTTCAATATGACGTCGGTCCACCCTTTGCAGCTAGAACAGCTTCAACTCTTCTGGGAAGGCTGTCCACAAGGTTTAGGAGTGTGTTTATGGGAATTTTTGACCATTCTTCCAGAAGCGCATTTGTGAGGTCGCACACTGATGTTGGACGAGAAGGCCTGGCTCTCAGTCTCCGCTCTAATTCATCCCAAAGGTGTTCTATCGGGTTGAGGTCAGGACTCTGTGCAGGCCAGTCAAGTTCATCCACACCAGACTCTGTCATCCATGTCTTTATGGACCTTGCTTTGTGCACTGGTGCACAGTCATGTTGGAAGAGGAAGGGGCCAGCTCCAAACTGTTCCCACAAAGTTGGGAGCATGGAATTGTCCAAAATGTCTTGGTATGCTGAAGCATTCAGAGTTCCTTTCACTGGAACTAAGGGGCCAAGCCCAGCTCCTGAAAAACAACCCCACACCATAATCCCCCCTCCACCAAACTTTACACTTGGCACAATGCAGTCAGACAAGTACCGTTCTCCTGGCAACCGCCAAACCCAGACCCGTCCATCAGATTGCCAGATGGAGAAGCGCGATTCGTCACTCCAGAGAACGCGTCTCCACTGCTCTAGAGTCCAGTGGCGGCGTGCTTTACACCACCGCATCCGACGCTTTGCATTGCACTTGGTGATGTATGGCTTGGATGCAGCTGCTCGACCATGGAAACCCATTCCATGAAGCTCTCTGCGCACTGTTCTTGAGCTAATCTGAAGGCCACATGAAGTTTGGAGGTCTGTAGTGATTGACTCTGCAGAAAGTTGGCGACCTCTTCGCACTATGCGCGTCAGCATCCGCTGACCCCGCTCCGTCAGTTTACGTGGCCTACCACTTCGTGGCTGAGTTGCTGTCGTTCCCAAACACTTCCATTTTCTTATAATACAGCTGACAGTTGACTGTGGAATATTTAGGAGCGAGGAAATTTCACGACTGGATTTGTTGCACAGGTGGCATCCTATCACAGTTCCACGCTGGAATTCACTGAGCTCCTGAGAGCGACCCATTCTTTCACAAATGTTTGTAAAAACAGTCTGCATGCCTAGGTGCTTGAATTTATACACCTGTGGCCATGGAAGTGATTGGAACACCTGATTCCAATAATTTGGATGGGTGAGCAAATACTTTTGGCAATATAGTGTATGTGTTTGAATTATGCCCCCCTCACAGGCTTTTTTTCATTTTTCTTCTGTCTATTTTTATTGTTGAAAGAAGCATTTTCATGAATAAGGTATTGGTTGTAGCATTCGGGAGATGATGAAGGTAAGGTAAGAAAAATATGAAGAAAGCATTGGGTCACACCTATAAAGATGCAAATCATCTTATTTGTTTCAATGATGGCAGAAAAAATAACTAACTTGCAGCATTTAGCTGATTGGATTGCATCTACAATCGTTCCTCCTCTGTCTTTGATTTTTGCATTTATTATATCCAGCAGGCAGAGACATATTATGCATGTTACACAGTAAATAAGGAGCTCTAATCCTATTATCTTCTTCCTACACACATGAACCTACCAGAGAAAACCTCAAGCCTCAGTCTCCAACCACACGCTTTGTCACACTATAGTGCAGACGGAACAGCAGTGTTTCAGACTCTTGAACGCACAATTCACCAACTCAGGTTTTGCAGATGCACTTGAACTTTTTCTCTAAACTCGTCTGGTTTTGAATGATATCAGGACCTTTAATGTGAACCCAGTCTAAACACACACAGATTCTCTCTGAATCACTCTGCAGATCTCAAATGAAAGAAAAAAAACCCTCAATAATAGAAATCTCAAGGAGCCAATAAGAACCTGATTGCATGCATGTGTGTGTGTGGGAGAGAGTCTAGGTGGCTGCAGCTCATCTCTGACCCTCACAGGCACTGATGGATGTTTGTGAATATTTGAGATGCCTGTTCGAAAGCCTCTGGCAAAAATCGGAGAAACATCAGAGGAGCTGGTCTATCTCTGTTCTCTGTGTGGAGCAGCTCATGGTTAGCTTACCCTTACATACATCCGCAGTGCAGGAATTTAAATCAGCCAACAGAGCTAAAATTGAGTAATATGCTACAAATGTTATAATTGTGGGTTTATTTTCCTTCTATGCCTCATTTACATTGATGTGCCTGCATGTATCTGCTAGCAGAAGCAACAAAAAGCTGTAATCCCTCTTTTCCTTGTAAGAAAAATAAGATTGTGCATGCATTTTTATCTTTCTTATTTCTCATAAAAGGTTGTAGTAGTAACTAGGACATATGAAAGCACCAGTTTAGCATGCTGGGGAATTAATTATCATGTTGCCATTTTCACAATCATGTCTTCCAGAGAACTATTCATCATGCATCTGAATAAATTTGAGGAAGATATGTGGACTATGTAAAACCTGCAATGTAAAAAGGACACCAATGATTTGAATATCTAATATGATCACATCACATGCTTAACTGTGGTTTGATAATGCCTTTATATAAACCATGAGGGTGATTATGTGCTCTCAATTATTTTGGTTTACAAGACAAAGGTCACAGACCCAGAGGGGACAACCACATTCTGCCATAGAAAGACACTCAGCCTAGAATAAACCTAAAGAACACAAACAGCAATGCACTTTGAGTACATATTGTGTTTTTTTTCCCATTCTTGACTCAGTTCCTTGATTATTTTGATCACATCTTTTGTTAGTTTCCTACAGTTTTATTACATACATTGATTTTATGACTGTGTTTTCAGCTTTTATATAGACTGCATTGTTACCTCCTTGTTTATAGATTTCCTTAGCAAATGTTTCTGCCAAAATACATGACGTCAAACCTTAACTAGTGTTACAAATCTTTGGACCTGAGAATCAACCAGCTGATTTTCGTGTTTCTTTGATGTCAAACCTGAAGCAGTTCTAATCAAAGGTTTTGACCCAAAACCACAGGGTGTCTTCGTGAGAGGTGAAGATGTGGAGGAATTTGATTTTCCAGTATGAATGAGAGAAACACATGCTTATTATTTAATCAAACCCAAAACAGTATGGCTTCAATACATACGTACTTTTGCAAGGCACTGTGGGTAAATATCATGTTAAGATGTTGGGACTATAAAGAAGGCTACATACAGAAATGTGATCACAAAGTGTGGGTCTGAAATTGTCATCTTAAGGAGGTGTTCCAGGCACTTCCCACCCAGAGGAGGGTCAGGGGATGACCCAGGACATGCTGGAGGTACTATGTCTCCGGCTAGTCTCGGAGTACCTCGGCCTTCGTCCAGCAGAGCCGGGGAGAGGGAAATCCAAAAGTCTGCTGAGACAATTGCCCCCAGTACTCTGTCCATGATAAATCAGTAAAAAACACTTCATAAAAAAATCACTCATTTGGGTCAATTTAAATTATAATTTCCATCTTTACTTTTTTTTCCTTAAAGCTACAGTGTGTAATAATTACAGGCATATAAATTCAGAAATTTAATATATTATACATAACTATGTTATTTATCATCACCTATGAGCTCAGCCTTTTAACCATAACATTTGCGTTGCCTTAGAATTCGTTATTTATAATTACATAGGAGCGGGTCTCGCAGCCATGGAGGCAGACATCTTTGCGCTACGGCAGCGCAGAGGCAACAAACTAGCGATTGCGAGATCTCCCATTACGCTCGAAAATAACTACGGCAAGTTGAGAGAGATGAACTGAGACGGTACTGAACAGTAGATGGCAGTATTATGCCTGAGAAGCGTTTAGTCTGCCTGAAACCAAAGAAGAAGAAGAAGCAGGTATACTGCGCCTCGGTAACAAGAAAGGTAAACAAGGCGGCAGGCGTGAGTGACTTTGCAAACTGTTTGGCACTGTGTGGCCAAACATCAGACGAATGGAGGATCATGCCTACTCTGTATCACAACGAAAAGCGGCGGACACCGAACCCCCGTCATCTAAGAAGCGGAAACACGACGAGAATAAACGCAAGAGTGACAAGAAACGACAAAAAACACGGATCAACATTGGCACGGCATTTACACGATGGAAGTCACTGATGGAGGAAAAAGGTTTTCAAAGTGACGCTCAAGTTGCCAGTTTTCTCTTGGACAGGTAATTAATCCTATACACACAATTGTCTAATATCACTGCAGTTTTTGGAGTACAGGATGCTCAGACCTGTCTAAAACAATAACATGCTGCGTGATGATGCTGTTCCTCTCCAGTATACTTATTCAGCAACGTCCCTGACGTTTCACAGGTAATGATTCAGTAATTTTCTGTAAAATAATTTTCTGGATATATACCTCGGTTACTTCTCTCCGGCTCCTTTGGAGATCTTCAAGCCTTTCCTCCTCTGCTCTCACCCCGCTGGCTCCCCTCTCTCGCCTGGCCCCAGCTGCACGCTCACCCCGGCCTCTCTGCCCTCTTCCTTTCCCTCTTCCTTGCCTTGTAACCCCCGTGCCACAAACAAGACTTGGACTCTGTAAACGGGGAATATATATTCTTCCAGCGAACACAATCTCGCTGTTAAACTAATGACTACAATTACTTCGTCTGTTTATATCACCATGCAAAGCAGCTCACCAAAACGTCACAACGACGTAGAAAAAATAACGGGTATATTTATTATCTTAAGTCTACATGAAATCTATACCCTACACAGACTAATGAAATACTATCTGTAAAATTATCTATGTAAACAAACCTCATCACTTGAGAAGGTAGGTGATGCGGACGTCGTGGAAGACATTTTGTCCCGTAACGCTCGCCGTACTGTTGGGGGGGAGAAGCGGTGGGGGGGAGACGTTCATGTTGCTGCAGTCTGCAGTCTGACCGCTAGATGTCGCTGAAAATTACACACTGTAGCTTTAAGTTTACATTGTGTTGCAAAACTCCCTTCAATTTTATTGAAATTTTTTTTATGTTACAATAACTATTGTGATAGAGCAGCTGCCAATATCCTGCACAAGGGTGACATAAAAAGCATGGCTGCTACAAATCACGTATGTGCCGGAAAGGCTTGTTGACTGAGGGTTGTACACAAACCGTGTGTACACATAGCTGAAACGTGTCAATAGGGGGGAAAGTTCAAAAAGAAAGACAGAAACCAGAAGCTGAAAACTGTTTTACATATCCGATCTTGACATGATTTGAGCAGAAAGACTGAGTACCCGGTCTATCCAAGAGAAGGCCCGACTAAAAGTAAAAAAAGAAGAGGTTAAACCTAAATTTGTTTATTCCAAATTGCTGTACATGATTCCAGAAACATTTCAGTCAAATTTATGTTTGTCTATGTGTAGCACCTTATCTCCAAAGCCAATTCCTCATTAATGTGAATAACCATCACTATCATAACAACAAACTGTCATGATCTGGCCTGTTTGCTCTCCCTTAATTGGTTATTTCTTTCACCTGTCATTTTCCCTCCCTGCCTCAATTATCATCTATTCCTCTCACCTGTTTCCTTTGGTTTATATTCTATTCAGCCTGAGCATTCAGTGCCAGATCATTAACTGTTTTTCTGTTAGCCTGTCTGTGATGTTGATTGCAAGGTTCTTGTCCTGGATCCTGGCGGCCAGTGGAAAGAGGGTTTTGTGTCTGTCTCGTCTCCTGCTCACCCACTGTTCCTCCCCTGCTGAGCCCTCTGGATTTTTGGCTCTGTATGCAGGGAGGTTCAGTTTTTATCCAAGTAAGACTGGTTCCAAACTGGAGACCAGTGTAAAGGTCCTGCATCAAGTTCTGGTTCCACGTCCTGTCTCGGCTACCCTCTTCCACTGAGCCTCCCCGTCTGCATCTGATCCTGTCTGCTCCTGTGCGTAACCGCCTGGTCACGCTTCGGACTCTGTTGGACTCTGAACCTGCCTGGGAGATCTACGATGCCTGGAAGCCTGGATCCTGCCTGTTCTGTCTGTTCCTGTCTGTTATGGATCCCTGATCAGGTTCGGCTTCCTGCAAGACCTCTGGGACTGCAGCACTGGGGACACTCTTGGACTGGACTGTTAAACCAGGTAAGTGACCAACTGAGATAATCATCCTCTGTCAGATGATCGTGGTCACTTACCTGTGTTTCTCCCCCAAACAGACTGTCTGAGATTGGGCGGTGCCCCGCCCCCACCTGCAGTTGCCGCGTGCCACAGATCCTAAGAGCTCCCCTTTTAGTTTTGTTCTTCATTTGATAAACGTTTTGAACTTGCCTTCTGACTGTCTCTCCCTGAATACTGGGCCCATCTGTCCCCGTTTCCTGACACAAACATTTTCTGTTGTGTCAGGACTATGTGATAGAATAACACAAAATAGAGAAAGGATGAAAGATACTTTATTTCACCAACATGGCTTCTAACTGAATGGTGGAAATCTTTAGTATCTAGGTGTACAGAAATAAAGCCAGCCTATAGAACTGATACAGTCCACCTGTATGCAGCGTCAGCTCAGTGTAAACACCTGTTCTGTGAAGGTCTCACATCAAACAGATGGAGGTGTTTAAGCAGTATAAGGCTAGGAAACAATATTCCAGCCTTATTACATCTCTGAGAGCACTATTTGGTCCTTCATTAAAAAAGTAAAAAAAAAGATTATTTAATTTTCATTTGGGATTAATGGTGTATTTTTTAATTGAATTGAATTTAAATGTCTCTCAGGATCATACAACTTGTTAGCATTCATCTTTATCATTCAGTAAAAGGCTTATTAAAGCCTTAAAATACCTTGGCTGTTTAAAATATGATTATAATAACAAAATGAAATCAGTTATAATAAAAATAAAATTTTAAGGCAGTTTTCCAACCCATACCATGATGCTGCAGGATGATTTTTAATGTCAATAAATTTCCCTCAAGAGTCAAACTAGTTGAAGCGCTGATTATTTTTTATAAGAAACAAGGTCAGAGGAATAAAATGGGCAGAACCCAGGCATGGACTGGTAATCGTGCATACCGGGGGGGTTCATGGAGGCCCAGAAAAGCATGAAATAAAAAACAGGGCAAGGGATTATAACACATTAAGAGAGCTGCATGAAGTGGCATTTCTTTTCAATATGGTTCAATAAAAATTCTATTTCTTATGAGGTCAAGATACATTTAAAATTTAGGAATTTTACATATTTTTTTGACTTAATTTAAGTTAAAACTACAGTTTTTTTTATAAAATTGAATATGAACTCAAGAAAAACTTACATTTATCTGTAAAAATTAGAGCATTTTTTTTATTTGTTGTGGGGGAAAAAAAACATTTGACAGATGAAAACTGGGATCCTATCTCAATCCCACTGAAGCAATCACCTTACGTATTGTTTTTGAATAATTAGTAAAACAGAATTTGTAAAGAAAAGAATGAAATAGATCCAAATGACCTATCAGTAAACGTGTCTGTTTCAGCGCATATCATCATTAGAATTTCTTTTAAGTATTATGTCTTCAGTACAGGGGCCATAACAGGGGCCAGGACATGATCTACAGGGGCCTTGGCCCCCGTTGGCCCCTGTCTAGAACCGGCCATGGTGAGGAATGATGACACAGTGGTGAGGTGCACTGTATGCTGAAGTCCAATGAAAAACAGAAAACACAACCGATGTTTAAGGCTACAAGATTGAAAGTATTGAAAATAAAAGACCAATACTGTTCTGTTTACTATTTAAGAAATTACTGTTAGTTAATAAAGAGTTGTTGAAAAGTTGCTGGCCTTAAGTGTGTATGTATGGGGCACGGTGTGGGTCCGTTGTCCCCGGGGGTCGGGCGGTTGGGGTATAAGCATCTCCCTGAAATTAGTTTTTGGAACTTGGGATGTCTGGTAATGATAGGATAAACCAACCAACCAACCCCTTGATGAATAGGATAAAATAACATAACCCAAATAAAAATATGTTGGTTAATGTTCCATGGTAAAGTTAGTTTAGTAAACAGAGGTGCTGCTACCCATAAACTTCATGCTAGCACTAGTGGCTAATGATGATTTTTTTGTAGCCTATACTGAGTGCATCCTCTCTGACAGGATTTCAAATGGTTCATCATTTTGTCATTGGCATCCTTTTTTACACAATGAAGGCACAGTAGTCCAATGTTACCCTACAGTATCTGGAAGACTGAATAGATCTGATGAGCAACTTACAATAACTTTTTATGATGATATAACATGATAATATGTGTGATTGACTGTGACTTTTCTCTCTCTCTCTCTCCTTGATCTAAAAACTGTAGCTGTGCTGTGGTGGAGTTTACATTTTACAGTGTTAAAAAATTAAGATTTTGGAAGTATTTTAAGTGTACACTCACTAATTTCCATTAACCTGGCCTCAAGGCCATTCTAGTCCAAAATGCCAGGGTTGATTTTTTTGTCCCAGTCCACCCCTGGCAGAACCTAAATGGATAAGTTAAGCTATATAAATACAAAATGAAAAAATGTCTGCCAGGCTGAAGTACACTTCGCTGCAGCAAACAGAAAGGGGCGGGGACGGACCACTGTCAGTCTCATACCTTATATGGAAATGGGACCATTTCATTCCGGAACTGACGGGGGCGCTAGTGACACTATTTTCTGTACCGACCGTTTCATAATAATTATAATAATAATAACGTATTTTATTTGACAACGCCTTTCAAAACACCCAAGAACACTTTCAACATTAAAAATACTAATTAAACAGTAAAGAAATGGCTACAAAACGTGATATGTCACGTGGCATGTCTGTCACGTGGTAGGTCCCTTTTTTTATTTTGAAATCTTTATTTAAAATTATCTTAGTAACAAACAATCTAAAATAAGACACAATAAGGAATCATTATGGAGATGTATTTATCTATCCTTACACCCTATATATCTCTAACAAAAGTCATAAAAAATAAAATAAAATCAATATTTTGGAGACAAATGTACATTACATTAAGAGCACATTTATCCATCCATTAATTTTTATGAATTATCCTCAAGTGGGGTCATGAAGGCTGCTGACCCTGGACAGATCCCCAGTCCATCGCTGATTAAGAAAACAGATATAAACAATTACATGCTGGTGCTGAAGTTCAAATAATATATTTTGATGTTGTGAACGGTACTCTTAAAATAAATAAGTTAAAATCTAAAATATAATAGCCTTTGGCTTATTTAATAAGAACTAGATGGAAAAGAGGTTTGGTCTGTAAAACATTTAGTCGACAATTTTGGCCAACTTAGTACGTCCATTCATGGTGCACTTTTGTTGTTTATTTGCCAAATATTTTTTCCTATTATTCTCATTGTGAATATAATTTACAAACAAACCAAAGGACTTTTGAACTTTTAACAAGTGCCATTCGGTAACTAGAATATACTTGGTTGCAGGTGACCTGGCTCAATTATTATCATTATTGACCATAATGTCTCCTATAAGGACTCCAGCTCAACTAGTAAACTGACTGGTGTCCCATTATTCCATTTAGAAATACCATATTAATTTTATCAATTGCAATAAATTCATGAACTGCACTCCAAAAACATGAATATCCAATTGTAGGAAAACCCAAAGTGATTAATTAAAACCTTAAATATAGCTTCAACCTGGAAAGACTCGCACAGAAAGTAGGTTTTAGAAAGTTCATTTGACAATAATCTTCAACTTTCTGATCCCGGCAGTAGACACTGTACTGGTAACCACCAGAGAGAATGATCTTTTTTCTACATGAAAACCTTTTTGAATAAAGTCTGTCTTCATCTCACCTGCTCAGCCAATCACCTGCTCAGGTGCCTCCCTCCCAGCCTAACGGCGCCGGTCTCAAGTCCTTCACCCTTCATAAAGTCCAGCTTGATGTGTGCAACTGCTCCTCACCTGAGCTTCCATCACCTCCACCCTGATTACACCTTCGCTTTGCTCGTTTAATCTTATGTTTGTATCTGAACAATATGTTTCTGCAACTTATTTTTTATTACATAAAACAAGTTGATTCTAACTGTTAAAACATAAACAACTTGTCTGTATGTCAGGTTTGTAAAGAAAATTTGTATTGATTCCAGTCATTGTTCAAAAATGTATAGGAAACATTGTATATTGCAAGTTATTAGCTTTGCTTGCATTTAAAAATTTCCAATTGTTAAACAACGCTGTTACAATATATTTACAACTACTTTATTGGTTCTACTGTCTCTCCAACAAATTACAGCCACAATGTAACTTTGTGGAAACGACACCATTTCTATGAAAACTAAATGATGTAAATCAACTGAGCTACAACAAAAGGAACTTTCAAAAATGTAAATAATATTGAAAGAACACATTATGAAAAAGGAGGACTGCACAAGTCAAAAGGTAAATATTCTTTATCAGAAACGATTTCAAATGGCATGTCACAAAAAAAAACTAACAATATGTGACAGATTGTGGAAAGCAACTTATATTTTCTTTGAATTCAATGTTGGCACTCAGGGCAAAGTCCAGGTATGCCATCACAGTAGTAACGAGGGTACTCTCCTCTCCTCCGCATCTGAAAATAAAAAAATAAAAAAACAAACAAAATAAAAAACAGGTGCATTGCAAGACTGTTATACAGGAAGAATGGATGATACATATGATTATGAATGAATCTTACCTGTAAGATTGGCGGTATCCTTTCTACCTGCATGGTGAAGAGCATTAAACAATAATTAATACTTTATATCTCTCAGTATCTTATCCTTTCATCTCTAATGATATAAAAAAAGTTGTCCAAATAATGAATAAAAAAAAAAAAAAAAAAAAATCATTTAGGGTTTTAGTCTCATTTGCACATAAAGATACACAAATCAAAATTACTAGTTATGTGTAAATTTAAAAAATGAACCTCAATTTGTGCCTCGGCTCCTTTGGCATAGGTGTGGTCATCAGCACACAGTCTGTAAAAATACAGATATGTTCTAAGTGAAAGATGAATGCAAATCCAAATAACAGCAAAACTGCTTCAACCCTTTTAATTCTTCTATACTGATTTTCTTTCAGACTTAAAAAAATAAGCATAGAACAAAAGTACACTGTGAATGGACATAATACAAATTCTATGACTTAAAACAACAAAGTGATGAATTTTAGCTACAGCTTACCTCACATTTTGCCCTCTCATGAACTTTTTTCCGCTTTCTCTCCTTTTGTAGTTCTTCTCTGGACCTTTTAAAAAGGACAAATTGAAGGTTTTCTTAAAAAACTGAATCTAGAAAACGTATAAATTTACTATGTGAAAAAAATTTTTAAGAAGCTAAAATTACCTTTTGTTGATTTTGTGGGTTTTGCATTATGGATCGTGTGCCGAACACCAGTGCAAAAACTTTTCAAACTTCTTTCTTTCTTCTTCCTTTCCTCTTAACCCCGCGTCTTTAAGGCATTTATACTAGTGATTATGAAAATAGCGCCCCCTTCATTTCCGGAATGCAATAGTCCCATTTCCAAATAAGGTATGGGACTGACGGAAAGGTCCGTCCCCGCCCCTTTCTGTTTGCTGCAGCGAGGTCATTCTCGCCAGGCTTGATAAAGGGAACACATGTCTTAAATCATGGCTGTAAAAGTGGCAGACCACCCTATTAGGTCAGGGAGACACCCACCAGATGTGACACATAGACACATAAGAGAGAGATATGGGGACAAACGGAAAAGGTTTTCTTATCTCATTTTTCATTATTTTTTATGCAAGCAATGACTTCAAACTGGACCAAGCTCTTTTCATTTTATTTGTCTGACTTTGATTCAATTTGTTAAATTTTAAATCGTATTTTGTGTCATTCGCTATACAAAAAGTGTTCTTTAAAGTGTGGTTTAAAGATAGATCACATACAGGAAAAAGAGCTGTTTGACAGCTTTGAGGCATAAGCACCTTCAGGAAACAGTAGTTTTCAAGAGAAACAGGAAAGAGCATGAAAGGTGTAATGTCTCCCTCAGTTGATATTGCTGAACCCCTTATGTTTCTATTAATACAGTTGACTTTGTCTATACATCAAATTAGGTTAAAATTAAGGGGAAAACGTAACCTTTCCTGCAAGCTGAATTCTCACCTTGTACCCCTCCAGTTTCGAGACAAACCCTGAATGGGTCAGCCAATCACATTGCAGAATTATGGTTTAAGCTCTGACATACATCTGTGATGAAACCAAGAGCTGCTGAGCCAACAGCTACACCAAAATAAGCATGGTATTGAAGGAGGATGCTTGTGTAGCTGCTGCTATCACATCTGTTCTGTAGTAATGCACAATTGCATTTTTGCTGGTGA
Source organism: Cyprinodon tularosa (assembly GCF_016077235.1). NCBI lineage: Eukaryota > Metazoa > Chordata > Actinopteri > Cyprinodontiformes > Cyprinodontidae > Cyprinodon > Cyprinodon tularosa. The sequence continues at coordinate 242,659 of NW_024039455.1, forward strand.
AGATTCTCACCCATCCAGGTCATAGTCATTCCGTAGAAGTTTAAAAAACAATCCACTGGACTTTGTTTCCAAGGTTTGAAGATGTTTCGCTTCCCTTCCAGGAAGCTTTCTCAATTCAAATGTCTGGATTCGCATTGAGTTTAAGGCTTATATGATGGACCAAAATCAAGGCCTTGTATTGCTTGGAAACATGCAAATTGAAACTGACGAGTGGGTCGTTTGGTTCCATTCTTAGCCTGTAATATCTGAAAGCTGTCTATGACGACCAACCTTTCACAATCATAGATAAGTCAATACAAGGCCTTGTTTTTGGTCCATTATTTAAGCCTCAAACTCAATGCGAATCCAGACATTTTAAATTGAGAAAGCTTCCTGGAGAGGAAGCGAAACTTCTTCAAACCTTGGAAACAAAGTCCAGTGGATTCTTTTTTTAAACTTTTATGGAATTTAATTTTTGAAAGAGAAATTGCATGATTGTATGTGGTCGCAGTTTCTTAAACTGTCTGCCACTGTTTCATTTATTACTGTGGTTGGCTAAAACTAAACTTTGATAGGCTAGCATTGGGTATTACTTGGCCTAGTCAGCTCAAACAATTCTGCTGAATGTCACTCCTTTCCCAAGACCTTTTTTTACGCCATTCCTTTTCTCTGTCAAACTTGAGGCCCACACAGATAATATCTCCTGGTGAAGATTGGAAGAATGTGAGTAAATTTAGAATACCAGAATAGTGTGCTCTATGTAAATGAATTGATAAAAGCAAAAGCTACAGGTGAACCTAAGGACAAAAATGCTCAATATAAAAATGAGTTTGACATCCCTTCTTTAGACTCTGCAAAGTTCCTCTTAAACTACATTTCTTTCAAGGGATGTTCCCGAAATGAATAAGATTTGTACACATAAATACTATATTTTTTTAAGGACTCTTAGAGAATTCCGTAAAAGTTTAAAAACAATCCACTGGACTTGGTTTCCAAGGTTTGAAGACGTTTCGCTTCCCCCTCCAGGAAACTTTCTCAATTCAAATGTTTTAAACTTTTACAGAATGACTATGTCCTGGATGACTGAGAATCTTCATCAGCAGACTCTTAGAGAAATTGTGAAAAAGTAGATTTTAACAGTTTTACCCTTCCAGGATGTGATAGGAAGACTGCTGCCTTTTCCAAGTTTATATATTTTAATCTAAAATAAAAATTAACAGATTTCGCAGTGCCATTTTGTATGACTGGGAAAGTCATGATTGAGCAACATGTTTGATCAAAGCTGTAGGAATTACTTTCAGTAGGGCTTTCTTTGTAGGACTCTCAAATTATTGCATTTTTTTTGAATGACAACTTTCCAATGTTGTTTCAGGTCATTGAGGTTTGCAGACATTCATTTTTGTAAAGCTTGGCGCAGCTTTTCAGTCAGGACATTGTGTGGACTTCAATTAATCCATTTCAAAGGTTTTTGCAAGTGTATGGAACTAAATCTGTGTTTCTTTTCACAATGTTTGATTATCTTTAATCTAATATAGCTCAATGGAAATGTCCTCTTTAAAACCAGAACACAGTAAAAAGTACTGCTTCGATAGTGCGGATCACACTAAGAATCATTATGTTTTTTGCTTTGGATTAATAGGATTCAGCTTCTTCCTTTCTCAAATCCTTTAGAAGCAGCAATGATGTACAAGGTTTTCCAGAATCACTCCATCTCTCATTGATGTGGATCTGCTGTAAGTTTTTGTTAAACCTGACAGAGCAATAATAATGTCCCAGTGCAAAAACGATGGTTTTAGAAACGTATATTTTTCTGTTTCATCACTGTGTGTATTTTTGATTAAATGGGTCAGTTAATTTGGAAAATTCACATGTTAAAAAATGAGGTGAAGAAATAAATAAGAAAAAAATGCAGTGTGAAATGAGGTCCTAATGAATGCCCTATAGGAGGTCTATTATACAATTTATATCAAGATGCTTTTCAGCCCAATCCTTTATTATTTCTTCATGAGGAATTTGAAGTGTATCAGCAGCAAAGAGAGAAGCAAATAAAAGAGCAACAACAGATATAAATTAAGCAATGATAGGAATAAGATTAACTGATTGTAGACTCTACAGTTTGGTGATTTTTTTTTCAACCTACAGTTAGAGCAAAATTCCACAAAAAAGAGAAAAAAAGGTGGCAGGTTATATAAAGTGTTATTATAATCAAGCACAATTACAATAAAAAACATTCAATCATGGATGGAACAAACAAAGATTTTTCTGTTCTTTCATGGGGAAAAATTATGAAACTAGTGCAAATAAAAATGTTTAAGACAACAGAAGCAGGAAGGCTGTACAGACAAGTGATTGAAACACAGGAACTACAAACCAGAGAAGATAAGCAAAGAACACAATGGTTTTATGGTTCCTTAGTGTTAAAATAAGGCTTCTTATCTTTCAGCATCTTCCTTTTTGTTAAATATGTTCTTTTTTTCTTGCCATACTATATATTTTAGTTATGCCATCGCTTTCTTAGACATTCTTTCTGTATCACTATTCGATAACACATTCGATTTTTCTCCTATTTGCTCCTTTTTTGTGCACCACTTTTTAATTTCATCTTCCAACAAGCACATGAAAAACCCTCTCTGCTACTTAACTGAAAAGATCATATCAATGCATTTAAACTATATATATTTAACTTCATGTTAAAAACTACAAACAATAAATTTAACCAATTGTACTGTTTAGGTTAAAATGCAAAGCTTGTAAAAAAAAAAAAAAAAAAAAAAACTTGAAAAAAAAGACTTGAGAACACAAAGTTAAAATACGTGACAAAAGGAAGAAGTTCAAGATAAAATAGAAATAGGAAGCTGGGTTATTTTTGGGTTCAATAAAAGTTAGAAAAAAACTTTGAAAATTGGTTCTTGTTTCTTAGTTTTCTAACATGGGAATTATTTGACTAAAAAGGATAAAAAAAATATGTTTATTTTTGGATTAAATCATCGAACTTGGATAATGAGTTGTCAGTAGTTGTAAATTTGAAACCATAATTGTGTACATTACAGTTTAGAATGGAAGCTGCTGACTATGTGTCTTAATGATTGACACATTTTCTTATTATCCAACAGCAAGTGTTTCCCAGAAAACTTAATTTGATCAAATGTTAACTTTATTATCACCACATTTTTACATTCATTGCATTCCACAACATGAAAAAGTCAGAAATGTAAGTTTTTTTGTTGCTTACTCTACTGATACTCAGCAGCTGAGTCTACCAGGTATTTGGTTTAGGAGCACATAACTTGTCACATCTGTGTATATACATTTATTGTTTTAAATTAGATTTAAATTCATATTTGGTTTTCTCTTATTCAGATTGTTTCTTATCTAGATATATAACATAACAGATTATTTGCTGCTAAGAGATTAGTAAAACAATCTGAAGCCTTAATTTTTCCTTACCATGATGCTAGATAAGGTTATTTGTATACCAAGCTTTTTTACTTAAAAACTTAACTTTAATGTGTGATGAACACCCAAAGGGTTAAAAGCATTTCACAGAGCTCCCTGTATGGCAACAAGGCAGAGAAGCACACACAGGCCAGTGATTGAGTAAGACAATGTAGAGAAAAATAGAACATCCGTCTCGACCAATATTGAGCGTGAGCAGGAAACTAACTTCAAATAACAGGAAAAGAAAAATGTTTATCATTTTTCACCCTGCAAACACAAAGCACCTACAAAATGCCTTTGGTTATAATATAGCAGCATTGAGGAGATAGATTTACGACAAGGGGGTGAGGTCATACAATAATTAGAGGGATACTGTCAAAAAAATAATTTATTCTGTTTTTTTATATGCAAAATTCAGCATACTGCTGTGTTTGGTGCCTCTGAAGTTCATCCTAATTACTCTAATTACTCACTTCAAGCATGAGCACACATAGTGGTGTGTAACCCTGAAATGCTGAAATCAGGCTCTGAACCTTTGAAAATGTATCATCTAGTACACAAGGTATATTTCCAAAATAAATAATTTTACATATTTTCTGAGGATGTGGGAAATCAAGTGGAATGTGCTGGTAGAGGAGGACAGGTGCGTCCTCAAAGATTGGGGATGTGGCAGCCTGCAACATTAAAAAGGAAGGAGGTTCAACAGCAAAACCAAAACTCAGAGTCTTATAATACTACTGTTTTTTTGTTTGTTTTTTTACGCTAGGGCATACAATGCAGCTTTAACCATAATAAACAACTATTTAATAAAGAACAATTGTAGATATAAAATAAGTTTAATATCTGATCTTGCTCTTTTTACTTTAGTAAGTTGTGATAGATATAACAATGAGAAGGACAAACTGTAAGGTAGTAATGCAGAAAAAAAACCTTGTATTTAGGGACTTCTAACCTCTGCTCTGCTTTCTTATGATAGTGTATGAGACATAGCGTTTGTAATATCAGTTTACTGTTTAAACTGCAATTGAATACACCAACATTTTCAAACTATATCAATTTTGTGTGTTTCCTGACATATAATTTTTGCCCTATCTTACAAGTGTGTAATATCCTGAGCAGTGTTGTTTTTGACAGTAACCTTAAATTTGGTCTTATTCTTAGTCTTCAGGACAAAAACTATTATTAGTCTTAGTTGCATTTTAGTCATTACGACATGTGATAGTCGACTAAAGGTTAAAAAGGTTTTTAGTCTAGTTTTAGTCAGTTTTATGTTGCAAAAAAAGGGAACCTTTAAATATTTCGAATAACAACCAGATTCTTTACCAGCCTGACAGCTCTAGCCTAGATACTAAAATTGCTGAGTATAGAATGCTGCAGTTCATCATTGCTGTTGGGCAGAACATTTTGATTTATAGGAATCCAGTTTGTGCACTGCAAAAACAATCCAGAAATAAGTAAAAAATGGCTTAAATTAAGTATATTTAGCCTTAATTTGAGCAGGTAAATAAGATGATTTGCCAATGGAATGAGTATTTTCACTCTTAAAATAAGATAGTTAGATAATATTTACTTGAAATAAGACGATAAAATAGTTTTTTCTTATTTTAAAAGGAAATTGTCTTGTTCCATTGGCAAAGTGTCTTACTTACCTCCTCAAATCAAGAAAAAACACACTTATTTTAAGAAAAAATAACTTATTGAGATTTATATTTTTTGCAGTGTGTGGGTTGTTTTTGCGTTTGTCTCTCCCTACACCACCAGGTGGTGCCCTGTCCTCTTTGGTCCTCCTGCACACCTGCGGCTCGTTGATTCATCGCTGAGGAGTATTTGAGCAGTGGACTGTCACTACCTCGATGCCAGAGTGTTTGCCAGTTTTGGGTACTCTAGCCAAGCTGAGTTAGCTGAGTCTAATCTGAGTTTAGTTTCTCTGAGACTGACGTTGTTTTTTATCTTTGCCTTTCGGCAGAAATCCTTTCTGCATACTGGATGTTTGGCTTTCTCCCCCTGGAAGGATTGTTTGTGTTCACACTGAGCAGGGGAAAAACCTCCACACTTCCCGTTCAAGTTCCCACGGAAATCCAACTGGAAGTCCACTCCACTGCTCCTCAGGGTCCAACCAAAATCAAACTGTCCACCCTCCGAGTTCCCTCCTCTCTTGATAAACCCACACCAACTTGATTCAAGGACAAGCAAGAAACCCCCTCCAACGTGAGTCCCGTTTTGACAGCTTTCAAGATCTCAATCAGATTTCCTACGGACCCTGAACCAATCACAGTGATCTTCTCTCCAGACCTTCTAGTTCCGGTTCACTTGTGCTCTGAGCTCCAGATACAACTCCTGTGATCCTTATCAATAAACCTGTTAAACTTTTCCCCTGGTTCTCTGCATGTGGGTCAGATCTCTTAAAAACATCATGACAAATATGGTTTCTCTGTAATGTTATTTGCAGAAACAAATAAAATTGTATTGAGAAAAAAAAAAAAAAAAGCACAGCCAGTAGCTACTTTCCTTAGTGAGGAGTTTGCAACACTGGCAACCCCTGGTCCCCCATCTAGCTCCGCACCTGATGGTACAGAACCTCGGCTGGAAACAAGATAAAACTTTTGATTAGTCCAAATAATTTTTTTGACCATTGAGTTGCTTTTAGTGGCAAATTAATTGTGGTTAGTTCTGCAGCAGACAATCCATGTGGAAGAATTAAATCTAATTTTATTCAACGCTAAAATGGTCCTAGAACAATAGCAGCATAGCCTCTTGAATGCCTCCTCCTCCTTTTTCTCAGATTTCTCTGTAAATCTCCTCAGAGGGCTCCGAGGTTTCTCATTGGCCGCAGCGGGGAGAGAGGAGGAGGCGACGGGCGGACTGGCAGGAATTCCTCGGCTCTCTCCTCAAATTTCATCGAACCGCTGATCTCTGGATAAAACATCACGACCAGAACCGCTTCTTCCTTCCTGAGCGGAACCACTTCTTGTCTGAGCGAAACGGTAAGAAAAGCAAAGGTTTTACTCAAGTTTTTTTTTTTTTTTTCCTCTGGTAAACATAAAGACGCGTTCTTTTTCCGTTTCTCTCCAACAAACCCAAATCTCACTTTTCCTTTTGCTTCCAGATGTGGAGAAGCGTCGCTGTAATCCTGCTGCTGGCCGCGGCTTCATGTAAAGCAGAGGTAAGTTTCAGGATTTTAACTTTTTTTTAATGATTATTGCCTGAAATAAACGACACATTACATTTATGTAAGTAACACCACCCCTAAAGTAAAAACACGCGCTTTGTTCACTGAGCTGCACACATCTGCAAAAGGTCAGAATGAGTTGGGTGACAATGAGCTTTTGCCTATAGGTTTATTATTAGTTTGCTTTAAAACAGGGACAATAAAGCCAATAAAGCTGTGGTTAATCTTCATTCTAATGGCCTAACTGGATTACATGTTTTGGCTGTGAGCCACTATGGTCCCTTGTCTTGCAAATAGTTGCTGAAAAGCTGCTATGAGACCAAACTAAGTGACTCAGGAGTGGCTGGCAGCAAAGGCTGCAGTTGCTTAGGGGCCCCCGACCTCTTAGGGGGCCTGTCACTGACATCTGGTTGGCCCTCTACACAATTGTGGACTAGGACGTCTCATTGCAGATGTAATGGTGCAAAAAAAAAAAATAATCCTCTTAAACCCACCTGATACTAGATTGACTGACCAGACCTTATTTATAACCCAACACATAAACACGACACCAATAACAAAGCAGACGGTGGTACTTTTAATTACCATGTTAATAACTAAGTATACTTCATTAGACGGTTGGTAAAAAAAATAAAAAATACACTCATATAATATGTTTCAAACCGCAATAAAAATCTTAAAAGAACAATTTAATTTGAGTATTTTATTTTTTACAATACGACTTGGAATTATGGGTAATCCAGAGCCATTGACTGGGATCTGTATAAAATGATAGACGGATGGGAGTTGTTGGTCTGTTTTTATCAATACTGCAGGATGTTTTGCTGTAACACCAGCTGCCAGCTGTTTAATGGCACACAGCTCTGTGTTGCACTGGTGTGTCACATAGAATTGATTTCATGTTAATGAGCTGTGAGAAAACTTACCTTCTGGGTACCACACTGTTGCCCTTAGCAGTGAAAACTTTAGGTAAACATGCAAAGGCAGCAATGTGTTGTTAGCGGGTCTGATGGGACCAGAGAATGAACAAGGTTTATTATTAGAGGCTCCCAGCACATTGATATTAAATAAGATACATTTAAATTTCAATGTATTTCTAGTATTCTGTATTCCAAACAAAAAATTACATATATCATGATTTATTTCTTTGATTTTACACAGAAAACAATTAATAAGGCTTCTAAAATAATGTAATAAACTGATTATGAAAGTTAGAATAATTTTATTTAATATTTTTGTTTTCTTAACAGTTAAAGAACAGCTAAAGTAACAATCACAAACAATTAACTGCATATTTGGCTTAATTTTTATTGTTATTGGATTACATATTCTTAATATAATGTTTATTTTCACAACATGAATATGTTTTATGATACCAGCCCATCCCTAGCTTGCCCTCAGCTACTAAACAGCCATGCTGTTTGTAGTTTGGAAATTGTGGTTTTAAGAAGTGTGAACTTCATAAAAATTATAGTTTCCAACCAAAGATGTATTTCTGCAGCCAAATCTGTCCTTCTTGTATATTGCGTAAAATTGTAGTAGGTTATAATACCAGTTTTTTTTTTTTTATCTTTTTGCTAAAGCTCTTGCCTTCTGAAGCCGATAGATTTTAAACTACAAGTTTTCCAAGTCTAAGCAGTAAAAAAGAACTTGGGCATCAGCAGCAGGAAGTGGAAATAAAATGAAACATTAGCAACACATCTTTAAGGTGTCTTAAATGAAAAAAAGCAAATAAAAACTGATTACATTTCTTTTACATTGTGTTTATGGCCCATCCATCCATCCATCCATCCATCCATCCATCCATCCATCCATCCATCCATCCATCCATCCATCCATCCATCCATCCATCCATCCATCCATCCATCCATCCATGCAATTAACGTGCCATTGAAAGATAAATCTTCTCTCAATGTTAATCCCTGTGTGGGATTTTTTTTTAAATGGGCTCCACCTTCGTCTTCGAGGCTTTTGTTACCTACTTTTGTGTTTTTTAATTGTTGACAAAGTTTTACTGAAAGGAAACTTAAACAAAGTGCTCTTCTTTTTCAAAATAAGAGTCCCAACCCCCACGCACAAGCTTTCGGTTGTAACAGTATACTGAGATACAAACAGTATGTATATGTTTACCGAGCGAGTTACTGTGTTTCCAAACAGATTCCTTCAAGAAGTACACATACACACACCCACCAGTTGGCGCTCGATGGTGATTCTCTCCAAGCACACAGCTGTTTGAACACCTGGCTCTGTGCTGACTGTTCATTGACATGCAAAATTACAGGAAAAAGAAATCATTCCTGAACATCTACCTTATTAGAGTCTAGACACTTCAGCCTTTGGCACCAAAACACTAGTTGTTGTAGACTATCTTTATAGGTCAATGGAAATGGCCATTCAACAGCACCTGGCATTGTGGCCTTTCATTCTGACTGTCCGTTGTTTCTTCTGTCTCTTGCTTGCCGGCTGCTAAATGCGCCTCTGTGTCTGTCTTAATTGAATCCATGCTTGTGTCTCGTGAGGTATGGCATGCAGGAGACGGGGCATGTGGCAGGCTGTACTGAATGTAGCAAATAAGGAAAGCATTAGAAAGGCATCCATTCTTGATAATATATGGCCTGTTGACTGTCGTGGGAATAGCCTGAACTGACATACCAGCATGCTGTCTGAAAGAGGTCAGCAAGTTGGAGCAAAGTCGCCTCAGAATAGAGGACATAACGGGTGTGGGTGTGTGTTCAGGCTACAATAGGGGTTACATTATAAAACTGCAGAGAAGGGTGTTAAATAATGGATAGAAAAGTATTTTCTCTGCATTGACTGATGTTTTTATTTATTGCCTTGAGCATAGGCTATTCACCTGAAGACACCGCCCCTTCATTTATTATCAAGGAGAATTGCTGTTTGCTTCTGGAGGTGAGAAATTGCTGCATTTGAAGATAAGCTTCCCAGAAATCCTGGGTGGCTAGGGTCTGGCCTTAAAGCTCTCTGAGTGTTTGTATTTGTCTGCAGGCTGGAAGAGAGATATGCATCTCATGGATAAAATGTTGATGTTTTACTGAAGTGCACCAGCAGTCTGATATGTAAAGGAGGTCGGATGCAGAAAGAGGGAAAGTCATAAGAATTTGGTGCCTCTGGGGACATGTGTGCGCACATGCTCGCTCATAAATAGAGGGAGAAAAATGTTAGGATTACTGTTTTTATGGCAGGCGGTGTGATTGTGCTGGGTGGGAGGAAACTGGGGTGGAATGACACAGTGGTTAATTTTCTCATTGGTGCTCTGGAGTGAAAAAAAAACTGATTTCAACAGGAAAAGGCCCAATATTGAAAGCACACAGGCTCCATTCTCCTTTGCCTTCATCAAGGACAAAGAAATAAAACTGCCTGTTTAGGGGTTCAACCTCCATAACAGGCCTTATTGAGTTGTGGCTTCTGGTATCGACAACATTTCTAGCGTATTAATTCTGGTTCTTTCTCATTCAGTGTATGCTAAAAATATCTGCCCAGGTGGACAGAACATGAGCATTCAAGGGACGCTGTGTCCTCTGTCTGTAACAGCCTGCTCTAATTACTGGAGCTCAACAGTCGGTCATGGATCCTGAGCAGAGATTGTGCAGGATGGCTGGAGAGATAGCATGATGTAAAACAGAGAGGAGACAGAGCCACTGTCAGGCAATTATCACAGGGGGAAAAAGGGAGTGAGGTAACATTTGGCCGTGTGAAGAGGAAAGAAAGGTGGGTTGGTGCTTTGTGTCGGGTCCCTGGAGTGTACGTTCCCCTCATTCTTGGCTTGACTTGAAAAGAATCCTTATTTAGCTTACCAGCTGTACTGGTGCCTTATCATTAAGCACTCTGAACTCACCGGAGCTGCAGACATTAACACATGCACTTATAATCTATGCATTGTGACACAAATGACTTTAGTGTCTACATCAACGTTAGACCCCGAGAGTCAATCAATAGATCTATTTATAAGGTGTGCATGCATATATATGCTTTATGTAAAGAAAGTAAATGAGCCAATTTAAAAGAACAAAGAGAGTTGGTAAAAAGGAAGTAAATGTTCCTACCAAAAGAATCGTTTTCCAGTCAAAGCGTTCCTGAACTCTTTTGTAAGTATTTTTAGTAGGTAGGTTGTTTAAAAAGTACATTTGATGTTACAGCCACAAACCTCATCGTATTTTAGTGGGAGCAGAATTAAAGGAAAAGAATAGATGGTTTTCACACCTTATGAATTTTGATGTATTCCTCTTCATTCTGACACATTTAAATATATTCAAGCATAAATCTGGAGTCACTTAATAAGTAGCTGAAGAGTGTCAGAAAGCGTAGGATTTTATTTTAGTCTAGATGCTGCTGTTTTCTATTTGTTTTCTGAAATAGAAAATCTAAAACTTTTACCATACTTTCAATTTTTACTCTCTGTGCTTTCTAGCAGCGCATTTCGCTACCAGTCTTTTGGAAATGTTTCGCTCAGTTATTCACCTTACTTAATTTATCTTCGTAAAATAGGCTCAATAAGATTGAATGGTGAACTTCTATGAACATCAACCTTTTTGCTAGATTTTGGTCAATGCTTTTGTATAAATTATTCAACTAACCATTCATTTTTTTAATTCATGGTGGATTGAATCAAACATTTGTTCCCTCTGATTAACTAATCTTTCGCTTTGAAGGAATTCCTGTCAATGTTGTAATGTTACCGCCATCCACTAGGGGGCTGTTCACTCTTAAGCAGAGCCTCACTGGTATTTACTAGGGATGGAACGGTTTATGAAAACCGTCCGAACCGTTCTGTTCGATTCGTGTGTATTGCGTTCGGTTCATGCGCCTGTCCTTTTTCTCATAGGCGAAGCGTTTACACTCCAGAGCAGAAGGTGGCGGTACTGCGACCAAAGCCAACCACCAGTAGTGAACAAGAAGCAGAAGAAGCGAAGCAGCGTAGCCGGGTGTAGCAGAAAAAAATCAGTTGTTGTAGAGAATTGTGCGGGTATGGGAGTGGGAAAGAACAGGCGTTGGAAGACGCGCCAGCAGCACTTTATAGGCGGAAAGAAAGCTGTGGATAAAAGTGCAATAGTGTGCAAGCATTGTGCAACACGTTTTGTTTATGCTAACAGCAACACGACCAACATGTCAGGCTAACAATTAACATATACCGAACCGAAAATCGTGACCATGAAACCGTGAACCGAACCAAACCGTGGATTTTGTGAACCGTTCCACCCCTAGTATTTACTAATGAAAATGTGGATGCATGCTGGTAACAAACTAATCTCTGATCTGATTATTTACCCCATTTAATGAACGAAGATGGAAAATCCAGTTTGAGGTTGTGTTTGCACCATAAAAGTTGGTAATTAGTCAGCCTGTCTTTTAATGATAGTTTTATGTCTCTGAACATTGGAAATATATCTGAACATATAAATTATATCTTATAAATTTGTCTAGTCAAAAAATACATAAGAAAACCCTTTTTGCTTTATTTAGTCAGTATTTATTAGAGCTGACACAATAAGCAGTTGAAATACAATAAGGTAGTACTTTTTCTTTAATTCAGCTAATTGTCAAAAAAAAAAGTATTAAGATGTTCATGTTATGGATGGATCATCTTGATACAAGAGAAAAACACAGATTTTTTTTATAAAATGGCAACCAATAAATTAGTCAGTGGTGAATCAAAAACATCAATTAACTTTAGATAAATTCATCAATTCCAAATATAAACCACATATATTTTAGGTCTGACTGTATGATGAGGGTCATGTTCCTGTTGTTTGCATTCCCGTGATGTATTTAGTTTCCCTCCATCTTCCCTCTGTGCGGAACTGCTATCCAATCCCTGAAGAGAGAGCAGTGAGCTGCAATTATGTGGCACCCGAGGGAGCAACCAGGGGTTAAGGGTTTTGCTAAGGAACCCCGAGTGGAGGAAGTGGGGATCAAAACAAATACTTGCAACCTTCTCAGAGCACAAGCGCACAGCTCTAACCACTAAGCCAAGATTCCCACCTACACCTAAAGGGCTGGATTGAGAAAGTAATCCTTTTACTTTACGTTAAATGTAATGTGACCAAAGCTGAGTGCCTCTCCAATTTAAAAATTGCATCTTGTAAGATTGTCATTATATTACAAATGCATTAATTGCCCAGCACTATTTTAATGTCAACCTTAAACCTCTTCATCGCAGCACATATTATTAATAATAGTCACAGCTCTTTAGCTTTCTGCTGTAGTGTACAACATAGAGGAGCTGCAGGGAGGTGTTCATTTTTCATTTGCTCAGGCTTGTACCCCATGTGTTATCTGCCAGCAATGCTGAATGCAGGTATTTTGCTTTTCACACTAAAATGTCAAGCATTTTAATTACTTAAGAGTCTGTGAACACAGGACAAAGTAGACCTGTCTTGCTTAAACAAAAGAGCTCTGATTGGTTGTTTGGCTACAGTGGCATCCTGAACAGATGCTTTGAGGAATGTTGATTTTGGGATTAGGTTTGCCTGGAACAAATGCTAGAGACCCCATGGATTTTAGATGGCCAGCCAATCTACCTAGACCCTGTGCATGTAGTGTGTTCTAGTGAAAACTAAGATTCTTTGTTGTGTTTCTATTAGCCTAGAATTTCTATCTGTTTTATACTCTTCCTCTCTCCACCTCTAGTCCCGCTGGTTCTTTTTCTGTTTCTCCACTGCTGTGACTGATAGCATCAGCAAGAGAAGAGGGGAGGGGGGCTTCTTCAGTGTAGGAGCTTCAGGGACCCACATTTCTGACCAGAGTTGTTGAACAAACTGCAAGCATTGTTTGCTTTTTTTTTTTTTTTATCAAGCTGAATCAGAACCAAGCCTTTGGTCATCCCTTTGGCAATAGCTCAGCCAGCCGGGTCGCTGGGAACACTGGGATAATTCCTGGTGCTCCTTGTTGTCACTACTGAAAGTAGAAGTCATACAATTAATTTATAATTTAAAAATACATTTTAAAAAATTAGCATCTAAGGTCCCAAAACGGCAAACTACAATGCTATTTATAATCAGAACTAGCATCTTATTTTCCCAGTTTGATATATCTATCAGGACTATAGCGCACATTTCCCACATGGATTTATTTCTACAGATAGCTCATTTTTTCATATGTATCATAACATCACCATTTTTAAGCTGTAAAGTAAGCCATATTTTGTTTTAAATCAGAAGAAATAGGGATGGATTGACCATTTCTCTGACAGATTCAGATAATCCCTCGTTAGAACAGCATGGTTTTGTTCACATGACGCACTAAAGAGCAAAGTTCTCACTGCAGCGAATAGAGAATACCCTATCCAGTAATATATCCACTTAGAAATGATTGTTATTCTAGTTCAAAGAACAAGAATAGATTTGTTAGGTGGAAAGGAAGTTAATTTTTTTTAGCATTTTCCTACTTTTAAACATTAACATGTATACATGTTAGGGATGGGACGATTTATGAAAACCGTCAGAATCGTTCGGTTCGATTGTCTCGGTTCGGTTCGCGTGTGTTTCGTTCGGTTCATGCGCTGCTCCTTTTTCTCGTAGAGGAAGCGATTACACTCCAGAACAGAAGGTGGCGGTACTGCGACCAAAGCCAACCGCCAGTAGTAAACAAGAAGAAGAAGAAGCGAAGCAGCTTAGCCGGGTGTAGCAGGGAAAAAAATCAGTTGTTGTGGAGAATTGTGTCGGACTGGCGAGTGGGAAAGAACAGGAGTTGGAAGACGCGCCAGCCGCACTTTATAGGTCTGCTGTAAGGGAGCGCTTTGCATTTAGAGTGACCTACGATGACAGCGCAAAGAAAGTTGTGGATAAAAGTGCAACAGTGTGCAAGCATTGTGCAACACGTTTTGTTTATGCTAACAGCAACATGTCATGCTAACCCCGAAATCCCTCATACTCCGTCAGCAACCCCCGCTGCGCTCCAGACCGGCTGCTCAAAGCAAAGCCTACAGCCCCCGCTGTGGCTTCGTCCGCTCCCCTCTGAGTTCCTTGGAGATGGTAGAGAGCATGTAACCTGACAACAGCCAGATGCATGTGGCGGAGCGAGACATGAGCGAGACATGCATCTGGCTGTTGTCAGGTTAGAGAGCATGTGCCAGATGATTAAATTCAAAGCAGCAAAACATACGGAAATGATCCAGGGTTTCCGCGGATCATTTAAAAGAATTACAATCCATTATTTTTGGGGGGATATTTTCATTAATTTTTATAATTTTTTATGGAATTTCGGTGTAACAATCAACATGTATCGAATCGAACCGAAAACCGTGACCAGAAACCGTGAATCGAACCGAACCGTGGATTTTGTGAATCGTTCCACCCCTAATACATGTTGACAGACATAGAATATAATCTTGCTTTTAAAGGTTATTGATATCTGCTTAGGACCTCAGATTTTTTTGGTATAGTGTTTTGAACCACTTTTAAACAAAGTTGGACTGTGTTAGGATATTCACCGCGATTTTTACTACCTTTTAGAGAAGGTAGGGCTGTGACTGTGACTGAGTGATTGGTAAATTTGGATGGATGGTTTATCCATGATGAGCGGTCACCTTTAGGAGGCCTCCAGGTGGGAGTGAGAGTAGATGAATTTGGCGTTAATAGAGTTATAGGCTTAGGTTACCTAGTCTAAGGTAAATTAAAATAATGTACGCAGTGGGAACTAAAACAGCCTTCCTTTAATTAGATGAAACCCAAATTGTAGTTAAATGCTGAAAGTGTGATCTTGAGTGACAACATTTGGCCTGTGAAGTTTTGATTGTGATTACTTTTGATCTCTGATTAATGCTACATCATCAGGGGGGCTGTTGATTGTTTATTCCATGATTCTATGATGTTGAAAGAAACAGCGTTTAAAGTTTTCTTCTATGATTAATATCCTGGTCATGAGCAGACATTAATGGGTTTGTTTAAAGGTGACATTCAAAACATCACCTTTTCAGGGGGAATTCTTAGGACAATTATTGTTGAAGATGTGTGAGTTTATCACACCCTGGTATGGGCTGCCTGTTGCACGTCAGAACTGACGTTTTAATCTAATTGGGACAGTTCCTCTTTCTAAATATACAGTAATAATCTTCATTGTGTACGTGGGAAAGATTTGGACATGGAATGGGAGCGGTGTCCTATTTTGATAAGGCTGGAGTCATGGATGTCTAATCGTTTGCTAACATGTATGATGTAAAATATGATGATGTGGCAGACTGGAGATGTATAAAAGGCCTTTTTAACTGTTAATCAGGGCCACTTCCTGAGAGGTGAGCCCAGAGGTTAGCAGCTGCCATTCTGTAACCCTAAGCATTTTCTCTGATCAGCAAAATTACAATTTCTATCAAAATCTGTTGTCATGTCTTCTGGTTATTTAATACATATAAGTTATGAAATGTTATTTAAAGAGTTTGTCCCGAACCAGAGATATAGAGAAAAGAACCGGAGAGATAGAGCATCAGGGTGCTGAACAGAGCCTATCTTTAACAACTGGCATCATGTTCCAGAAGGACTGCTTTGATTGTGAAGGGAGGGATTAAAATACAATCTACCAGATTGTAATGCTACATCAAAGGTGTCATTTTACTGTGGTCCATTTACCAGTGTTTGAACCCACATGAGACTAAAGTTAACAGGAGTATCTGTAGTTACCCATAAACTGTTGGGAACTGACACAGTCACTGCAACGTCATGGTGTCATTTGAAAATGATATACCATTTGGAAGATTTTCAAGATTTTGTCATGAGCCTCTACGCAAAACCTTTTGGGTTTTTTTTCTTCACAATAATGATTTCAGGGTTTGTACTTAGGTTCAACTTTGGTTTCCAAATGGAGTCTGCGTTAAGATTTATGCTTATGGAGACAGATTGAGGATAAGCTTATAGTTCAGGGTTTAACCTGTTGTGAGCATTTCTGTGGGAAATCTCTCCCCATCACTGACATTTTAAAACACAACTCTTAAGTGGGTGTTTGCACAATAGATGGAAAATATTACAAACTAAGAGCATATATCTAAGTGGAACAGCTTTATAAGAGTTTTAAGGACTTCATTGCGTAGCTCTTTAGGGTAATTTGGAATTTGCAAAATTGAATTTAAACAATGTATTTTTATTGTTCAGCCTTTTTGTGAGACGTCTGCCTTTTGTTTCTAGGGTGCAGCAATGTTGATTAGTTTTTAGCCTGAAGAGTTTTCAATTTCTGTGTGACGTTAATCATATTAGATTTGCTCGTTTTTGAAAGTAGAGATGCAATTGATCTACAAATGAGTTGATTGGACCAATTAACACAACTAGCCAAAAACTGATGAGGTGCCCTTTTGTTGAAAAAAAAAGTTTTCATTTGTATTAAGAGGATTTTCCCAACATTAGGGACAATTTTTTTTTTTTTACATGAAAAATTTTTTCAAATATTATATAAGCGTGGAAGGAAGGCTCTGGATCGACATCTGCTGTACTTAAAGACGGCATATCTTTCTCTGAAATACTGTCAAACCCAATTTTACACTCACTGTGAGTATAATAGTGGTTACATATACGGTAGCTTCTGTTTTTGGCCTTGCAATCCAACAATCAGTGGTGGCACCGACACCTCAGGCTGTTAACCATACTTCTACAAGTGTGGTTATGGTTGCTGCCCAAAATGTGGCATGAAGTGCTTTAATTCACATAAGTCCTTACAATCAACCATGCTTCTTTGTTTAATAGCCTTCAATTTTCTGTCCTCATATCCTTTACATCGGCCGTTTTTGATTGAGCTGACGGTGATCCGCCATACAGCACAGCTCAATGGGCTCTATGAAGGTCATAACTTAAAGAACTAGTTGAGGGTTTATATTTACAAAAGGACCCACCTAAAGTGCATTCTGCATGCTTGTTGCCATTAAACTGTAAAGATAATCCCTCATCAGACCCCTTTTGATTTCTGTGTGACTCTGCTTAAGGATAAATAGTGGCGCCCTCTTCTAGATGGCAGAAATACTAAAACACTGAAAGAAAGCAGACATTATCATTTAAATCAGATGGAACAAACTTTAATCTAATTTAAATATTGATCAACAATTACTGGTAAGACAATAGTTGTTTGCATCTATAATTGGCAGTCTTTTGTAAGGTCAGGAAATGAATTATGTTGTCACTTCTAATTTAAAGGTATAGATGACGATTTTTTATTTCCAGGTGGATCATCTAAATAAGCGGTTTTTCTAATTGTCAGTAATTCTGGTGATATATTTACCTAAGTCCATCCTACGTGCTCTCCTCGTTAGCTATCTTTTTCTGCACATGCACACTTTGGGGCATATATCTAAGGTTAGCTACGGTTTCAGACCGTCATTGAAGCTCGGCTTTCTTACCGCGGCTCTTTGAAAATGGCCGAGGGTTGTAAGAGAGAAAGTCTCTACGAAATGTATGAGAAGTAAAAAGGCCTCAGAAGAGGGCAGATATATCTCGGAATGCTCTCCTTGCAAAGCATTATGGGATTCGCTGTCACATCGGCCCTCTGTCGTCATAGGCTGTAGCTACCCACAAACGGCCACTAATACCAAAGATGGTGCAGGCACTGTGCAGTGGAGGAAGAGTTACATGATTAACGGGGAGCAAGAAGCAATGATCACCTGTCCAATTAGGAGGACCACTAATTTAGATGATCCATCCGGAAATAAAAGATCATCCTCTATACAGTGTTGGGAAAGTTCTCTTTCTACGTGAACTAGTTCAAAGTTCAGTTCACACATTTTAAAATGAACTAGTTCAGTTCATAGTTCAAAATTTTTAATTATGAACTAAGTTCACAGTTCCAAAAAATGAACTAGTTCATAGTTCTTTTTTTTTTTTTCATATATTGCTCAATTACACCATAGCCTACTGTAGAACCACAGACAGCAATTATCAGTTGTAACACTGAAACTGTGCGTCAGATTTCATCTTCATATCCAGTTTTGAATCCTTATCCAACCAGGGTTTACATTAGCATTGAGGGGACAGCATTTCCCCATAGTTGCTTTAACGTTTTGTTGCTGTCCATTCACTTCACATTAGCAGCTTTCACCCCTACAGTATATTCTCAAAAACATCAGGAAAACTGTGCTGCTTGAATGGTCTTTTTTATGAGGAATTATTAAAAGAAAAATAGGAAAGTAGTCTTTAAGGTGCAAATGATTTTTTTTTATTTTAATATTTTTTTCCATTTGAAACTCCATTTCAATACATACTAAAAAGGAATACTGGAATCCTGGAAAATTATACCAGGCAGGTTACATGAATAGTAAAACCCTCAAGAACAGGGGTCTTCTATGTTTTCCAGACCAAGGACCCCCAAACTGATGGCGAGATGGAGCGGGGACCCCCTAACTATATATATTGTATGAAATTGTGTCCTATAGTCACTCTATTACAGATGGAGTAATGTAAAGAAATTAATTTGGCCCTGGGATTATTAAAGTTTTTCTGATTCTGGTTCCTGGTTGATGGGACAGGTGTTGTGAATGAAACGGTCCCCAGCTTGAAAGAGCTCCTGTGTGTCGCTGAATGTGAGCATTGATGACTGAAAGACATCTTCTGCCTCCATTTATCTGTTTACAGTGTGCTGATTTCATGTTAATGAGTATTTAAAGACATTTCAATTAGTGGGAAAAAAAATTGCAGGTTGATATATAAAAATATATAAAAATATCAACTAATCATGCAGACCCTCATGCAGTACCTCCGTGGACCCCCTAGGGGTCGCGGACCCCCTGTTGAAGACCTCCGCTCAAGAAGATTTTACTAACACAAACTGAGGGACCAGGCTGAGGTAGGAATTTAAGGTTACTGAAGTGCTGATTTTTTTACTGAAAGCCGCCGGGCAAAGTTGTTGCCATCATCCTCACCGACCACCTGGTCATAAACCTGTTTTAGGTGATCATACTGCTGCTTTGTCGCATCCACGGTCGCCTCCATGCTGCTGTGGCTTCCACGCTGCATTTTGTTTTGATGACGCACGCGGCTGTAGGCTACGCTGGTGTTGCCAGATTGGGTGTTTTTCCCGCTACATATTAAGGCCTGTTTACGGTGTGATTTAGCCGTGGTTTCGCCTGGAGGGCTCTATAGAAATCTGGCAACCTATCGAACGGAGTTGAACTGAGAGAGCGTGCCGTTCACAGACACCAGAATGAACGAATTCACAATAACGTTCATCAGGCAGTAATGCTGTACGTTCAGTTCACGTTCGCCCAAAATATGAACGAGTTCATGAACTTTCGTTCAATGAACGCGTTCAGGCACAACACTGCTCTATACCTTTAACTGAGTTTGCTATAAAGTCCACTATATAGTCCTTACTCTATAAAGTGATTGATGTTCGGACACAGTAAGCTTTTATGAGCTATGAGAACTCAACTTTTAAACATAGCGTGCATGCTCTTGCACGTATTTAATATTCGTTCTCTTTCGGGAGCGGGTACAGGGTTGTGCGTACACTGCAAAAAATATAAATCTCAATAAGTTATTTTTTCTTAAAATAAGTGTGTTTTTCCTTGATTTGAGGAGATAAGTAAGACACTTTGCCAATGGAACAAGACAATTTCCTTTTAAAATAAGAAAAAAATATTTTATCGTCTTATTTCAAGTAAATATTATCTAACTATCTTATTTTAAGAGTGAAAATACTAATTCCATTGGCAAATCATCTTATTTACCTGCTCAAATTAAGGCTAAATATACTTAATTTAAGCCATTTTTTACTTATTTCTGGATTGTTTTTGCAGTGTATGCCTTAATTTTTTTAAGTGGAGAGGGCGGGTTTAAAAAAAAAAAAAGCGAAAATCCTAAACAATCCATTTAAAGCTACAGTGTGTAATAATTACAGGCATATAAAGTCAGAAATTTAATATATTATACATAACTATGTTATTTATCATCACCTATGAGCTCAGCCTTTTAACCATAATATTTGCGTTGCCTTAGAATTCGTTATTTATAATTACATAGGAGCGGGTCTCGCAGCCATGGAGGCTGACATCTTTGCGCTACGGCAAGCGCAGAGGCAACAAACTAGCGATTGCGAGATCTCCCATGACGCTCAAAAATAACTACGGCAAGTTGAGAGAGATTAACTGAGACGGTACTGAACAGTAGATGGCAGTATTATGCCTGAGAAGCGTTTAGTCTGCCTGAAACCAAAGAAGAAGAAGAAGCAGGTATACTGCGCCTCAGTAACAAGAAAGGTGAACAAGGCGGCAGGCGTGAGTGACTTTGCAAACTGTTTGGCACTGTGTGGCCAAACATCAGACGAATGGAGGATCATGCCTACTCTGTATCACAACGAAAAGCGGCGGACACCGAACCCCCGTCATCTAAGAAGCGGAAACACGACGAGAATAAACGCAAGCGTGACAAGAAACGGCAAAAAACACGGATCAACATTGGCACGGCATTTACACGATGGAAGTCACTGATGGAGGAAAAAGGTTTTCAAAGTGACGCTCAAGTTGCCAGTTTTCTCTTGGACAGGTAATTAATCCTACACACACAATTGTCTAATATCACTGCAGTTTTTGGAGTACAGGATGCTCAGACCTGTCTAAAACAATAACATGCTGCGTGATGATGCTGTTACTCTCCAGTATACTTATTCAGCAACGTCCCTGACGTTTCACAGGTAATGATTCAGTAATTTTCTGTAAAATAATTTTCTGGATATATACCTCGGTTACTTCTCTCCGGCTCCTTTGGAGATCTTCAAGCCTTTCCTCCTCTGCTCTCACCCCGCTGGCTCCCCTCTCTCGCCTGGCCCTAGCTGCACGGCCTCCCTGCCTTCGCCCTCGTCCTCTCCCTCTCCCTCGCGTTGTAACCCCCGTGCCACCAAAATGACTTGGACTCTGTAAACGGGGGATATATATTCTTCCAGCGAACACAATCTCGCTGTTAAACTAATGACTACAATTACTTCGTCTGTTTATATCACCATGCAAAGCAGCTCACCAAGACGTCACAACGATGTAGAAAAAATAACGGGTATATTTATTATCTTAAGTCTACATGAAATCTATACCCTACTCAGACTAATGAAATACTATCTGTAAAATTATCTATGTAAACAAACCTCATCACTTGAGAGGGTAGGTGATGTGGACGTCGTAGAAGAAATTTTGTCCCGTAACGCTCGCCGTACTGTTGGGGGGGAGAAGCGGTGGGGGGGAGATGTTCATGTTGCTGCGGTCTGTAGTCTGACCGCTAGATGTCGCTGAAAATTACACACTGTAGCTTTAAGAGGATAAAGTCAACTTAAAATGTTCCTGCTGCCGTTTTTCTGTTTTTTAGTATACTGAAACCCTATATTTTTGTCACTGCTCTTTCACGCATAGTATAAAGATACCTCAACTACCAATAAAAATAATAAATGATAAAAGCTAAAAAAAAATGTTTAGACTGCCACTCTTAAATACTCTTGTACATTAACCCATGAAAATGTTAAATATGCTCAACTGTTTGTCTGTTTGTTTAAGTGCCCAAAACATGCTGTGTTTATTTCAGACATTGTTTGGTATGGTGCATGCTGGGAAGCCCACAGCTTTTGAAGTCAGAGTCTTTTTTCCATTGCAAAATTGTTTTAGCCTTTACCCTTCATCCTGGTCTCAGAGAGGAGGGCAGGTCTTCTGCTCATTCCTCTGGTTGCAGTGTCTTTCCTCCCTATCACCTTTATTTCACCTTCATTTAAGCAAAAAGAAAAGCTCTGACTAAAGCTGAACTTTGAAGGCTCGAGCAAGGCAAGATAAAGACAGAATAAAGTGGAGGTTTAGACAGCTTTCTAAGAAAGCTATTAGGATAGATATATAAAGGTTGGAGAGTTTCAAGACAGAGGACAATTTAAAAAAGGGACAGCTGGAGAACAAGAGCCGGTGGTAGGGCTCCTTTTTTTATGTCCTGTCGTGACGTTTTAACTGCTTGCAGATGAACCTCAGCCCAGAGTGTGACTTATTTCCTGCTTTGTTTGGTGTCTTTTTGTGTCTTTGGTTCTATTTTTATTGTTATGTCATGGATCTTTTTTTCATTTCGCGTTTCAGTTCCTGGCCTTTTCTTTCGAGGTTTAGTCACCAGGTTTCAGCTCCAAAGAGAGACGGGCGCTGGGTGGGTTTAAAATAACAGGCTGCAGACGGGGGTGACATCATCCCATCCATTGGTGCATTCCTTTCACACTGAAGAAAGAAACTAGAGGACTAAAGGGATGTAAATCGGTCGTTACTCAAGGTCTTCTTTGTTTTTTTCTGTTTTTAACCCAAACCTGGGGTCCTTAGAGAGAAAAACTAAGATCCCCTGCTGAAATGGTGCAATGTCCTCATGTCTTTGACCTCATTATTCCAAGGACATACCCATTTATTCCAGCAAATCCTCACCAGGAGTTTCTGGATTCTTTCATTTTGAGGTTTGATTAAAGACTTTTAGTATACACCGGTTCTCAAGTGGTTGACTGGTACGGCATATGTAAGCCCAGAGCAGATACAGTTAATGAGATTCAGGTCCAGAGTGTTTTTAAGGCTAGGAATGTAAATTATTGAGCTACATCTTTCTGTAAAACAAAAGCAGATGATAGTCTTGTCATGTTTCTCCCATGGTAGATGGATTAGGCCACAAGCTTGCATACATTCCTGAAAGACGAAAACTGGAATGTAGTTCAGACGGTGGGATTTTTTTTTTTTTCTCTTGGCTGTGTTCTACTTCCCTTCTGGTAAACGGTGCTTAAAGAGAAGTGAGAGGGAGGTCTTAGTGTCTCATTGGAGTTACTCAGATTTAACCCTAACATGTCCTGATCTCTGTTACCGTAAGTCTAATGAAGGTTCATTGGGTTGGATAGTTTATAACTGAAGGTGGGGAAACACAGGCGGGGAATAATGGGAAATGTTAGTCAGTGTTTTTTAGGGGGCGCAGTACCTCCTTAGGATCTGACCCAGATTTGGAGGTTTGGGATCAAGATCAACAGTGTTGGACATGAGCTGAGGCCAAACATCGCTCAGGAATGCAACCCCCGCCCAATGTTCTCATTCTCCCAACTCTTGCCTGTGTTCATCTCATTGAAAGTTAGATTCTTTGTTTGCTCTTTTAAAGTAACTTTCATGTACTAACTTTCATATTTGTAAAAGGGAGGTTGTTTTTTAACGTTTTCCTTTTCCCTATCAAAGTATTATGAATTTACATCAGATTGTTTCCAGAGAAAGGCTGTTTTCAGTTGCCAAATCATGTATTGCCGATGTAGAAGAATGAAATCTAATGTGAAATCTTGGCCTTCACATTAATTAAGTCTCATGAGATGAAAGAAAAAAAAAAATACAAGGATATTCTTTTTTATCTACCCTGTTTTCTGTTGTGTTTGGTTCTGCTTATGATGAATAACAGACTGAAATTTGTGCAGTACTTTTAAGGTGATGCCTTCCTACTTTATTTGACAGCTCCTTATTTTCAGCCTTTTAATTTAAACTCTTCAGAAGTACTTACTCATTTTTTCCTGTGTTTTTTCATCCAAGGGCTTTTTGTTTATTGCAGTTGTGATTGTCGGTTTGGTTAACATACAGCGCATCATTATCAACGATTGCATCCAGATTTGGTTCAGTTATACTGCAGCAAACAGACTAGGACAATAAACTAAGCTCTCTTAATATTGTCAACATTAGCATCTTCAAATTGATGTTCTATACACTAGAATACAGAGTTAAAAATAAACACTAATTTTTAATTCGCTGATGCAGTGATCCTTAACACCGGATGCGGGAGACTCTATATTATAGTGGTTCATGGATATAAATATCTAATTTGTTAATGTTGTAGCTTTTCAGAAATACTTTTTATAAACTACCCACTCTGGAAAGAAAAAAATACTTTGAATTTCTGTAAACATTGGATTTTTTAAATTAACGTGTCACCTTTTAATTTTGTTTTACATTTGAGATTTCTAGTTATTTAACATTTTCAAAACCCTGTTTATTATTTCTTTTGCAAAAAGTATACCTGTTTTGACCTATTCAACAACATTAGTATAATATTACTTCTCCAGAGCCTTTTGTGAAAGCAAACAACTAACTCCTGTTGCAATGTTTTCTTTCAGCGGAACCAAAAGAAAAATGTTTATGTTGATTAAATTATTATTTTTTTCATCAATGTTAAAACTAAACTATTTTGACAGCTTTGATTTGTTTCCAAGTAACAGTATCATTGTCATGTTTTCCTTGCAGACAGCAGATCAATGTTTGTCTGTGCTAATGGCGGGCAGGGTGCATTGTGGGAAGGAATTCATGGCGCCTGTAGAGTGACTTCCTCAGGACAGAAGCATTGACCAGCTGCCTTATTACGCAAATACAAGCACCATCCGATCAATCTCTCTAAATCAGTCCGCTAAGTCTGTTTGTCGAAAAATATAAAGGCACATAGAATCCTTTTTTTCCTCTTACATGTTTCACTGTTTGCATTGAAGGCTGTTTTTTACTCAAGCCTGCTGAAGCTTCATGTATGAGCAGAATAACTGATCTCCCTCCAGTCCTCATATATCATTACCTTATCTTTCTTCCCAACATTGATATTCCCATCACAGCTTCCATTTCTTTCTCTTCCAGCTCACTTATTCTTATCCCCTGACTCATTTCTAAGCTCTTTAGGGAAGGTTCACTGAGTTAAAAAAAAGTTCATATTTTAATCTTCTCAGAGCCTTGAAATAGTTTCCTATTGCTTTCACTGAAATGCAGCTAGAACTTGCAAAAACACAAAAACACAAAAATAAGTGATTGCATTCAGTAATTAGCATTAGTGGGTTTGTTTTATGAAGAGCTACTTTTGTTGTTTTATTATGATCGACTGAGCAACAGTCTTTTACTTTATTAACATCAAATGAGAGGAGAGGCTTTAATGTCAGTAAAGTTGTAAGGTGTATAATAAAATAATGTCTGCAGAGACTCACATTTGCACCAATAGATGTTATTGTGCATTCATCTTTATTTTGAAATATGTTCATTAATATTAGCCTTTGTAAGAAGGGAAGGAGGCTGTGATCCTATGTCTGCAGGGTGTTGTGTGGAGTGGGCGATGATACTTAATTCACAGTTAGCTACACCACAAATATCACTACAAGCACACTGATGAATTTATTACACATATTTTAAAAACAAAAAAAGATGAGAAACATTTGAACAAATGAGATTATTTTTAAGCATGTAAGTCTGAGCTGCTGAATAAGGAGGGCTGTGCTGGTTTAAAATGTAAATGATCATTTCTAAAGGGTTGTCTGATGAGGATTGGAGCAGTTAAATTGATAACAGAAATCCTCCTCAGGCTATTAATGGGCAATAAGGAGATTTTTATCGCATGATAACATTAAGTAGAATACAGCAGTTTCACCACATAATTGCGTTTATACAGGAACTATAAATATATACAATTGTCTGTTTTTATTTAAAATGGAAAAGCCACAATTATTCCTACTGCTGCTACAAAGAAAAGTGCATCGATAAAGTTAAAATGATGTTCTCTACATCATTTATTATCGTTAGTTTGAAACATAGCCTTAAGCAAAGAGATAGATCCAATGAAGGGATTAAGATTAGTAGTTTTGCAGCTCTGCTCCTCATCAAGCATAACAAGTCGGTATTAGCTGCATAATTTTGCATTCGATTAGAACGATAACAATTTCCTGCCATTAAAATACCATTGACACCTTGAGGCTCTTGGATATATTGTTTCGCAGCTTCCCTCTTCCCTCAACCAGTGTTGTAATTTTGCCTTCCAGCACAGCGGTTAGATGCAGACACTTTTATGTATTTGTTTATTTATTTTAATGGCAAAATGTTTTATTGACACAGCATCTCCCAAATAAAACTATTTGCAAATGGAAATAATTTGGTACAAAGTGCTTATCTGTTATGGCCATTGCTTTCGTTTTAATTTAATCATAAAATAGGACCACAGACATCCTGTGAATTTCAGTTAAAGGTGGCCTTTATAGCTTTATAGTAGACTCAATGTATTAAATGTGGTAAATAAAAATACTCTATAAATTTGGAGAAAAGGGTTGGTCAAAGAATAATATTAAACAAACAGATTAAGACATATCATTGTTGGTTTTTAAATTTGCCCGCCCTGCAGGTTGATCTGAGTGCTACAGAATGACTGAGACATGGATTTCCTGACTAAACAAAGACATTTTTACCACTTTTTCTACTAGCATGAGTCTTAGATAGTTTATTATATTTGTATAAGCTGTATTAGTGTCTTTAATATCAATCCGTTTGTTTTACATCTGAATTAATGCTTCATATAAAACCATAGATCTCAGCATGACAGAACAATGTTGTAGCTGCAACAATCGTGAAAGTTCAGTTGCACATATTCCATGTTTATATTATGTTCTAAATGTCTTTTGCAGCTTTGAAAATCCAACTAAATTTAAGAATTAGGCTCATATGAAAATAAAAAAAGTAAAAAAGCTTTAAGAACAAAAACCTGCACAGGGCTGACATCAGATCAGTGAATGATAGCAGGGGTTCATTAAAGAAAAGCAGGTCAGGTACTGGGTACATGCAAACAGGCCATTTAAAATGTCAGTTTCACAGTCGATTCAGAAAAACCAATGAGTATAAATACAGAGACAGTGGTGGAGAATAGCAAACAAACCAAAAGAGCAATCAGAGGTAATATGGAGCAGCTGTTGCAGAAGACTAATTAAAATAGATTGAGCTGAGCTGGAACAGAAAGAAACTATCAACAAAAGGGGAAAAGATAAGCAGAGATTTAAGGGACATGAAATGACGAGGTACAAAGAACATAACAGAAAACCATAGCGAGGCATGCTGGAACATAAATACACAACGGGAATTCTGAAAGCATAAAAGCAAACAAAACACAAACACTGACAGCAATGATAAACATTTATTTAGTGACATCAGTTCTTTTTTTTTCAGTTTGTTAAAATCAAACTTCAGTCAAAAGCTTTAATCTTAGTTTTATATACAGCTAGAGGGGAAATGAAAAGTTAACTCCCAGCTTACTTTAAGGTTTTAATATATAAATAATCTGATCTTTACCAGGTGGTCAAAGTGTTCTCAAGATTAGGAATACGTCTTTATGAACGCACATTTCTGGAAAGAACCCATATGAAGATGTAAACTAATTTAATATGAGTCATGAAAATCACAAACAATTGTACCTCTTGTGATTTATTTGGTTGTGATGTTTCTCCACACCAGGCTCTGACTGTTTTTTTTCTTTATAAGAGCCCAGAATTTATTTAGGTGCAAAAGTTAACTATGGCTATGATTTTAGAGTGGAAATACATGTAAACTTGTTATATTGGAGCTTTAACAGCTTAAGATAATGAAATTGTTACGAAACAAAGCAATTTTAATAAGTGGGTTTGAGATAAGAGTATAATGAGATCATCAACAAAATGTTATTGCTAGAAAATGAGCTTCCCACCTGTGGAAGTATGAGATTTGTTTATGATGAATGTTTTTGCCTTGAATCATCTCTCAGCATTGCTGTCAGAATGTTTTTATTTTTTTGGATAATATAATATGAGCCCAATATCTAAAGAATTGTACCTCTTATATCTTGAGATTATTAAACAGCTACTACATCAAGTCAAGCTTGAGGTCTCATTATAATATAATCTGATGACAAAATAATATAATTTGGCTTAAAGGCTTATATAGGTGAGATAATGAGCTTGAAATCTTATGTAATTCCAGATTAAGTCAATCATCTAATCAAGATATTTCTACAAAGCTAACAAGTTATTTTTATCTCTACAATTAGAACACTAGACTAAAACTGTTGAAGGTAAACCAATGCCTTAAGCTAATGAAACAATTCTGTATAATATTTTGAAAGATTAGGATAAACCGCCTAAAATTATGTACCATTTTATCTGAACAATTAGAAAATTAATCTAATAGAAATCTGAAAATAGTTTATTGTAAAATGAACCTATAATGAAATTGTTAATAAAATCAGTAGTCTTCAAAATTCTCTTATTTGAGATAATCACCTAATCCCACTTTTATC
Source organism: Cyprinodon tularosa (assembly GCF_016077235.1). NCBI lineage: Eukaryota > Metazoa > Chordata > Actinopteri > Cyprinodontiformes > Cyprinodontidae > Cyprinodon > Cyprinodon tularosa. The sequence continues at coordinate 271,243 of NW_024039455.1, forward strand.
ACTACAAAAAAAAAAACAAAAAAACATTAGATCTTGTTGTCTTAAAATAATTCCATAGATTAGGTTTATGGAAGTAAAGAGATAAGTATTGTTATCTTATGAAAAAGAAATAAATAGTTATTGGGGCCGTGGAAACCACAAAGAGGCTTCAATTTGAAGCCAATCAGACTTTCACTCAGTTTTTTTAAGACGTTTTCGACAGCTATCCAGGAGTCAATGCTTTAGGCTCGCACCAGAGCAATCTGTAGTCGGAGCGCTGATGTGTTTCAGGAGCATGGAGATCCCTCCTCCTAAGTGCGTTCTAAGTCAAATGCAAAACAAATAGCCACCCCTTGTCTTTCAGGATTGTTGGAGCCTTTTGTTGTGCATAGGACATACAGATAACTCAAAAAATGTATTTATTTGTGCCTCCAGGTTTTTATTTTTACTTGGTCTGGGGTGAGGGGCTGGTTTCCTTCTTCAATCTGACATGGGTGACAAACATATGGCAAGAAACAACCAATCACAGTTAATCTAACATGATTTATGATTCGGCGAGGATCAGGAGAGAACCTATCTATATGCATAGAGAACATGTACTGAATGCAGAACGGCGGGTCAGGATTTAAATCCAGGACCATCATGGTGTAAAGAGTGGACAGCACACCTGTAACCTGGTCTGAAAATGAAGAGAAATAATTTTCATATTGTGTTTCAGATTCACCTGAGTTCATCTTTAATATCTTTACTTCTTTATATTTAAACTGATCCAAGTCTTTTAATTTGTGGAAGGAATATCAAAGATCCAAAATGATCCTGAAACATGGATCCTGCTACAGATGTATATATAATAAGACTATCTATGTTCAAACAGATCTAAAGTCACCACTCGGATGCACACCCGAAACTAAAACTTTCATGAATCTCATAGTGGATGTGAAGCAAAAACCACATGTTCTAGTTCTGCACTCAGTGGGACCGTGCACAGCCAGCCATGTTTTATAACCTCCTTTCCTTATTTAGTGAAGGTGACATTATAGTCATTATAGTGGGACTTGTGTCAGTCATTACATCTGACATTTTGCAATAATCATACCTTCCTCTCATAACAGGAGGTCTCCTGATAGTCAGTTGTGTAAAATTTGCACATCAAGAGCCTATACATGAGCTCACTATGGCAACAAGCCACTTGAATAATCAACAGCTTCCTATCCATGAGCTAAATGTCAGGGATCTTCTGCTCGGAGTGGAACGGGCCGACAGACGGATTCCTACGTTTGTTGCAGCTTCATCCAAGGAGCTCATCCGTTATTCATGAACCTACGAGTGTTTCCACAGGTTTCCACAGGCCTTCAGCCCATCTGTATCAAAATAACTCAATAGACCAATATGCTCAGGGCAACACGGATCACTTTGAAGATTTCCCATGACCTCAACTTATGAGTGCAGGTAGTGTTTGTGTGAAATTGGAAATGAGCAAATGCTGTCACCACTTTTAGGTCAAAGTTTGATGCCCCTGAAAGCACCCTTTGACATTCATCAGTAGACCTTCTCACAGTTCTGAAACAAAAATCTTCTTTTAAACCTGCACAGCGAACTGTGCTGTTGAAAACTCTCACTCATGGAAACTTGGGATCCGGCTCACGTGTCGTCATAGTCAGACGATCAGGTTTTATGCTTCGCTGGTTCAGGAAACAGCCACTTAGGGGAGGGGGAGAAACGGGGCAGAAAAGATTTCGTATGGTATGAGAAAAGGAAAAACGCAGTCCAGACTCCAGATGTGGAAACACCCAACATAAACACACACTGACAAGCAAACTTAAATACACCCACCAGTATACAAAGAAGCACTGAGAAGGAGGGAAGGGGTCAACAAACAGCTCTGGAGGCTCTGCTTGGCGCCTTGGGATTGGTTGGTCTGCAGTAGAGTGACCTCATTTCTTCAGCCTGCTGGCCATGTTCTAAAACAAAGACTTTAAACAATGAATCAGAGGAATAAACCCGGGGAAAGGAATCTTTTTTTTGAGTGAACGGGTGTCATCAATCCAACTAAGCTGTATCATTCTGATCCTTTTTGTTTCATTTTTTTTAAAATAAAGGTTATCAAAGTTTTCAAAACCCTTCTTGTTAAACTTTTTCACATTATGTTAATAACAAATTTCATTGTATTTTATTCAAATTTCTATATAGCAGACCTACACAAAGTAGAATAGTTGAATAGTAGAATAGTAGAATAGTTATATACTGAAATTTTGATTACTTTCTTAAAACATCTCACTGAAATAACCCAATTACTGATTTTAAAAAGGCATTTAAACCTCCGGAAATCTTTAAATCAGTGTTAGAACTCTAACTGTATCTATGTCCAAGCAGATCACGTTTATTAACATGCAGTTAATAAAATGAGAGTAATATTTTACAGCCTTCATGCAAAGTGTTTTGTTTATCGTCCTACAAACGCAACAGCACCCCCCAGTGCATTAAAGTGAAAGTCTTTCTAAGGTCTTAAGCTTTTTGTCTCCTCCAGGAGCCGAAGAGCAAGAGCAAAGTCTGCGCCAATGTGTTTTGCGGGGCCGGCAGGGAGTGTGCCGTCAACGAGAAAGGGGAGCCCAGCTGCCTCTGCATTGAGGTAAATGCTTCTAGAGTTCATAGACCAAGTGATAGCACTATTTCACAGCAGAAACAAACTCAATCATGTTTGGATTTATCCTTTTTTTTTTTCTGTGTTCTTCACTTTGTAGAGTTGCAAACCCCACAAGAGGTCAGTGTGTGGCAGCAATGGGAAAACCTACAGGAACCACTGCGAGCTGCACAGAGATGCTTGTCTGAGTGGCCTGAAGATCCAAGTGGCTCACGATGGACATTGCCGGGGTTAGAAAAGCCCAAACTAAAAGCTTGATTTCTTTCTTTCATATATTTCCCCCAGTATAACCTTAGAAATAAACCCCAGTATAAAATTATACCTTAAAAGTAGTTTTGATTAAAAGTGATGCTTCAATCATCTGAAATAGACAGGGTGTTTTTATGCTTGCAGATCGCTTAATATTTCACGTTACCGTAGCAAACTTTACACATCGTCTTTGCTTCAAACAGCTAATCAGTTTCTGACCCAAATCTTGTTTCTTGCAGCTGTTTTAAAGTCTGACCTGCTGATTCAGAGAAAACGGTGCATTCCAGGTTTTTTAATAAATGTAGCTGTTTCAAATCAAACAAGATAATTAAAAACATCTTTTTACATACATCAAAGGGTCGGCCCATATCCTGTATCTGTTTCATTCTACTGAATGAAAAAGTTATATCAAAGTGCATTTTGTTTGTTGATCCATTTATGAAAAGAATAATATGGGAACCCTTAGTTTTAATACATTTAACAAATTAATAAATTTGTAAGGATTTAATCTCCTGGTTACTGATTAGACAGATAGATAAGCCAGATTCAGTCATTTGATTGTTGCATCTCTAGTTAAAACACTAGAACTCTAAATTCTCCTCTTTTAATGTTGACATGTGGCACTAAACAAGCTTAATTTTTGTTTAGATAGAATATTAAAACATTTAATTTATGGCCAGTTAACTTTTATTGTCATGTGAAATGAAAACCCCCCTTCTGGATCTTTAATATCAAAACTTTCTCATCTGCAGAAGAAAATAACTTCTTCCACAAAATGCAAGATACAAATAAAAATTAGAGACTGTATATTTATTCAATTATGTATTTATTTAAAAAAAATGTTATTTTAAGAGCTTTTATTAGACCTTGCATGTGGTCCAGCTGTGGGTATTTATGGACATGATAAGTTAGCAGCATCTTTGATATTTGAACTTGCAAATATGCATTGCTCTAATAACAGGAGGTTACTGGGTTCATAGTGTAAAAGAAGAAGCAGTGGTACCTGCACCCTCAGCTCTGCTATTAATACATAAAACAGCCGCGTCTTATCTTCAGTGAACCTTTCACTTTTCACACGACACAACGTCATTGTTTTACTGCCGCCCTGACCCTTGATCCTAGGCAGACGATTTGAAATAGGCCATCAAAATCGTTGTGTCATGCAGACCTTTTTGTTCCTGACCTCTATGGTTTATAATTAGCCAATCTCCATCAATTTTATTATCACATATTGATTTCTGTGTTTTAATCCTCCTTAGAAAAGAAAACAGATCAAGCTGCTGCCAGCCCAGGTGAGTTTGTTGTTTCTATGCATCAAGCATTCTGCATATTTATTTGCTTTACTGGTGAAGAAGTGTAAAGCGCCTACATAAATGAATCTTTTTCTACAGCAGTGATTCCTATTAAGGTATAGAAAAGATCTATAAATGTATAGGAACCATTTAACTATGATATGACTCAAACAACCATTGCCTCTCAAATGGTTGTTTAAGAGGCACACTAGGAAAAAATGTTTTGTTATATTTTGTTATACATGTACAGCGATGTGTTTATTAGATGGTGTGTGCTAGCGTATGGTTTAAACTGTAAACACCAGAGTTTGCTAAAATGTGTTGGGATTTTATTTTGAACTGCATACCTTGGTCAAATGACACTAAGATTTAGTTTTGAGCAGTGAACTTCCCAAGTGGGTTTGATCTAAACTAAAGAAAGAACCTGAAGAGAAACACTTCATACTCAATATTAAAGGTGGATTATCAAAATAAGTGGTCCTCCTCATTCTGGTAATATGCTTAGGGAAGGCCATCCTATGTGCTTGACCCCATTTTCACTTACTGGTGGTGAGTCTGACATTGTGGAAAAATTGTAAAGCTTGTTTCGGAAAGTAAGCTTGTATACGGAGGAGGATTAGGGCCACTGAAAAAATTGAAAAAGTTAACAGATTTTTACATTTTATTTCAGTATAATATACCGTAAGAAAAAAGGTCAGAATTCTGACTTTAATCTCAAAATTGTGGATCTTAATGTAGATGGGCACCATGAAGGAAGAGATGTGGGAGAACTCGGCTTCACTGACAAAGACGGGAGTTGTTTGAGAGGGCCAGTAACACATTGGTGGAAAATTATGGAATTAGGCAACTTTTTACGTGCCCGAGGGGTCCCTGGTGATGCTATTAATGGAAGAGCAGAAGGTGATTAAAACAAGAGACTTAGTTTAGTCTCTAAAACAGACATGGCTATGGCTTGATGCTAACATATTTGTTAGCTGTCAGAATTCAGTCAGAATTCTGAGATTAAAGTTAGAATTCTGAGATTAAAGTCAGAATTCTGACTACATTACTACATTAAAGTGAAATGATATTTAAAAATCAGTTAATTTTTTATTTTTTCCAGTGGCTCTAATCCTCCTCCGTACTTGTATGAGCAATGCAAACAGCAACTTTTAAACTTGCACGTGTTTAATAGGCATTTCCTCTAGGGAGTAGGTACAGGGTTTTCTATGTGCATTTTTTATTTATTTTTTTAAGTGGGGAGGGCGGGTCTTTTCAAAAATTCGTGAAAATCCTGAATTATACCTGTAAGTGCAGTGGAAGGTCTGGATTATCTTACAAATGCTTGGTGAACCTTGTTAAACTCTGAAATCCTTAGAAGTTTTATTAAAAACCTTGTTAATTCTGCTTGTAGACTAAACATGGATCATATTCAAGTATTTTAATAGCTTATTGATCTTGAAAGTTTTGGCGTAATTAACAATATAGTTCTTAAAACACAAATTACTCCCATAAGTCCTAAGAGCTGTGTGGGAGTGGCCTATGAAGGGACCCAGGACTCTGGATGGTAAAAAGATTCATCCAAGAGGAATGGATAGAGATCATTTTCTCTATAACTACCAACCTCTGAAATGTTACAGAAGACAAACTGCTGTCCACTTGGCTGAGGTGTGATGTACAAAGTACTAACAGCAGGCATGATAATACTAGAGCTGCTGATTATGTTTTAAAAACACAAACGGCATAAAATGAATTAATCTGAAGGCTTTTTTATACATATTTACATTGTTAACAATAGAGGAAAGAGTGCTGCACATGCTCTAAATATATTTTTTGTGATTTATTATTTCCATTACATTTTTTAAGAAATGCCTTTTTTTTTACCTCTTATGTAAAATGCAATTCCTTTAGTGTAAATTTAAATGGATAGGGACAAAAGTCAACTGTGGAAACACTGTCAAGATAGCATGTATCATTCATATGGATGATTAAACTGTTTGACCTTTGGAAATGCTTCCTCTGCTGCAGTGGTGTGCTACGCTGCTGACCGTAATGAGCTGAGGGGTCGTGTCATCCAGTGGCTGCAGACTGAGGTCGTCCCAGACGGCTGGTTTGCAAAGGGATCCAACTTCTCTGAAATCCTCCTCAAATACTTCAAGGTGGGCTTTGTTGTACATATGACTTATCTTACTCCATCGTTTGTGTTTGTAGCTCTCATATCCAACTGTTAGGTTCTGCTTTCCCCAACCCTCTATCTGCTGACTCAGATTGGATCCAATAACTTTTGTTGCAGTCCTTTCATGTTAGCTGGATATAATTGAGTTTATTTAGGATGTCTGTTCTGCAGAGGAGGACCAAGTCCTCTTTATAAACTGATAATGTATTTAAGCTAAAACCCCCAAAATGTATGATTTTCTACACTGGGTTTTGAAATTGCTAAATTAATAAACAAATCTAAAAAATCTCCAAACCTTTTTCCTTCAAATGAAATGATGTTCATGTTTTAATCTTCATCAGACAGGCTCCATAGTTAGCAATATGACCCTGAGTACGTGCGTAAACTAATAATCTGGCCTTAGCAATACAGGACTTATTCAATGGGTCTAATGACGCACTCCCAGCAGCGTCAGATGGATTAGCGTAGGGTCGATTTTGACATTTTTATTCATTTTTCTTTATTTTCTGGACCAGTGGCCTTTACTTGAAAGTGCATGGAAGACATGTGGCAAAGATCAGCAGGCCTGTGCTTGAACCTGTGACAGCTGCATGTAGGAATTAGGTCTCCATACTTGGATCGCACGCTGTACCGCCTGTGCCTACTGCACTTGGTACTTCTATAATAAAACATATTAATCTAAGGGCAACAGAACCTGTTTCATTAATGCATTTTTATTATTATTACTTGACATTTGTTTAGTACCATAATAAAAGCCTTTAAATCCATGATATCATCATCATCTGAGCTTCTCTGAACAATTTAAAGGCAAAGTGATCTTTGTGTTTATAAACCTTTGACTTGCTCAATTTAATTAATTTTTTTGATAATATTAACTAAGTGAAAGTAGAAATGGCGTATTTATTTAATTACCTCCAACAAGGATGTCATATTTTTTTTGTGGAAAGTTTGTATGTTTGTCTGTGAACAGGATAACTTGAAAAGTCATAGATAGATTTTAATAAATTGTTTTAGATGAAAGGTGTCCCTCATGCCAAGGAACAATCTGTAAAATGTTGGTGATAATCCAGATCATAATCTGGATACAGGAATTTTTAAAAGATTCTCTAACAGTGTGAGATAGAGATATGTGGCGGAACAGGCAGTTCCCCATTAAACCATCGGGTAGCAGCAGTGAATATTGACTGCCTCAGCATCGGACTCAAAAAGAGGTATTTTACTGAAGTCAAAAACACAAGAAAAGGGAACCTTGTTGGTTTGTTAGCAGGATCAATTGAAAACTTATGAATGGATTTAATGTAAATATTTTAGATGGGGTTTGCCTCATGCCAAGGAACATTTCATTTAAATTTGGTAATGATCCAGATCATGTGCGAGCTTTAGTTTTAGGTGTAAGTCACAATTTGCGGCAAAATCTGTTGTTTGTTTACTCTCTCTGAGTGCTTTTCTATTTTTTTGTCTGATACAGGACAAAAAAAAAACATAAATCTTTACTCTAAGTATGAACTTTTGTTTTTGTTATGTTGCCTTACAAAAAATATTCCAAAACCTGCTCTATTAGCTGACCATATTTTGATGCAAAGATCTAATTTTATGTAAGTAATGAATATTGTGTAGAAGGAGCTTCAAGCAACTCGTCTACAAAAATGAAAGAAAACACATCCTTTGAATGGGGCATCCACTTTAAAGCAGGGCTTCCCAAACATTTCAGCCAATGATCCCTCCCCCCAAAAAAAAGCAAAAGACGGGTGACCCTCTAAAATTACATGGATTTACTTCCCTCTAAATTGATTCATGCATACAAGGTAAAGTAATTATGTTACATTTTCAAAACTACATTTTTAAAAATAAAATTCAGTTATTTAAATTATCTTAAATTGTTAAGTGGAACATTGAATAGGGCTCTTAGGTGGGGGCAGTGGGTAGCACAGCTGCCTTGCAGCAAGAAGGTCCTATTTTCGATTCCTGGCCCGAGGTCTTTCTGCATGGAGTTGGCATGTTTTCCCTTTGCATGTGCGGGTTCTCTCCTGGTACTCCAGCTTCCTCCTACAGTCCAAAAACATGACTGTTAGGTTAATTGTCTTCTCTAAATTCTCCTTATGTGTGAGTGTGAATGGTTGTATGTCCTGTGTAATAGGCACCAGCACCCTCCACGACCCTTGGGACATTGAATGGTGAATTTTACAGTTCAGTGGTATATTTAATTCATTAACTTAATAATAAGCTAAATAAATGAATGTTACATCTACTAATTTTTATGGTACATTTATTTAAATCACATTATAGATTTCGGCCCTACCTAAATCTCAGGGATCACATCACAATGATTGTGAAAACCATCTCATAACCCCACACTTGGTGTCTTGTGCCCTCCAGTGGGTGTGCAGACCCCCACTTTGGGAACCCCTGCTGTAAAGGAATGCATATTTATTTTAAATCAGAATTAAATTTGAGCATTTCAAACATTGGGGCTTATCCCAGGTTACAGAAAGTCGCACATTGGAACTGATCAGGCTTTTGTTGTTTTTGTCACCCATCTTCCTGCAGTCGTACGACGATGGCGATTCTCTGCTGGATTCCTCTGAGCTGCTGAAATTCATCCAGCACAACGAGACAGTTGGAGAGCTGCAGTCCTACGCAGACCAGAAGAGCAACAAGCTGCTCAGGTCAGAAAGGCTTTGTTGATTCCCACGTTTACTAGTATTTTTTCCAGGTGTGGTTAAATATTCGCTCTCGTAGTAGAGCTCTCTGTTTGCTATGGTGCTATTTTGAGGTCACTCCACGAAGCCTGTCTGGACCAGAACGAACTGCACTGAAGGTCATCTGTAGTAATCTCCTGAAACCTCGACACCTGTACTTTCCAGATTAAAAACGTTCTCCTCTACAGTGGCTTGCATTATGTATTCTTTAACTTTTTACCATTTCATCAAGCTATAACCACATACTTAACTCTGTTTGACTGGGATTTACTGATTGCACATATTGAAAACCCAGATAAAATGTAGGGCCCTCTGTCTCCAGTCTCCTTTGCCATGAAGCAGCCTAATTAGTAAGATTGGAACTGTGTGTGATTTCATCTCTGCATAAGTCCAGTTGCTCTGTAAAAGCCCAAGATTCTTGTTAAAGAAAATTGTTGAAGAAAACATCCTTAAAGCCAAGGAACACAGCAACCAGGGATAAAGATGATAACTCCAGAAGAGCTGCAGCGATAACTTATTAGACCAGCTACATCCGACTCAGTACATTAAACTCTCTCAGAAACAAAGGTGACTTGTTTGACTGTTGAACAGACACACAGTAGGTGACAGTAAAATACTGTCATAATTTGAACAAGGTGTATTTCTGTGCATTGCTTCCATAAATATAAAAGACACACTTTAGACTAAGTTAAGTTGAACCCACAAGTGGATTTGGCTTCAATCTTGCTGATTTTGTTCTACGTTATATTGGAAAAGCTTTAAATATGTGCTTTATTCTAAGTTTTCTATCTTAGATAGTGTCATCAGTCTTATTTTTAACATTTTAGCTGGAACATGACCCTAAATATTCAGCCAAAACTGCTAGAGGTGATTGGGCATTAAGTATATGAATGTGTTTGTATGTTCCATTTCAGGCCTAAATTCGTCCAGTGTGGCTAAATGTTGGCTTTTCCTGCATAAACTAAAAATATAAATCTTTAGATGTGCAGAGCTAATAAAGAACTGCCCCTAAAGATCTACTCATGTAAATGTTGCAAAGGGTGTTGACTCAGTTGAGCTGGATAAAGAAGGAAATCAGTTTCCAAAGTATAGTTATGCACAGATCAACACTGTTTACTAACTGCTCAACTTCTTAAGTTGCTTTGCTGGATGTTATCAAGGGTTATTAGGGTAAATGTAAAATTTTTGTGTCTGTCTTGATGGCCATAGGTCCCCCTCTGCTCCACTGTCGTGTGGTGTCCCACAGGGCTCAGTTCTAGGCCCGCTCCTTTTCTCACTTTACCTTCTTCCGCTCGGCTCTATTTTTAGAAAACATGGGATTGCCTTTCACTGCTATGCAGATGACACACAGATATACTTACCGCTAAAGAATGTAAACTCCACCTCTCTTCGGTCTCTGTTTTTATGTCTTGAAGATGTGAAGGCCTGGGTGGCCCTAAATTTTTTAAAACTCAATGAGGACAAGACGGACGTAATATTCTTTGGCAGATCCACTAGTGATTCCGTGAACAGTCTTGGCTCCTTGGCTCAGTACGTTAAGCCGGTTATTACAAATTTAGGGGTTAAGATGGATGCTGGTCTTAAAATGGAAGCGCACATCAGAGCCGTTATAAAGTCCAGCTTTTTCCACTTAAGGCAGCTAGCAAAAGTAAAACCCATTCTTTCCAGACAGCATTTCGAAACAGTGGTCCATGCATTTGTGACCACACGGCTGGATTACTGTAACTCACTTTATACAGGGGTCAGTGACTTGTATATTTCTCATCTTCAGAGGGTTCAAAATGCTGCTGCACGTCTTTTAACAGGTACACGAAAATTCGACCACATTTCCCCTGTTTTAGCTTCCTTACACTGGCTGCCAGTACATTTTAGGATTAATTTTAAAATTCTTTTATTTGTTTTTAAAACTCTTAATGGCCTTGCTCCTTCTTATCTGTCTGAGCTGTTACATTCTTATACACCCTCCCGTTCCCTCAGGTCAGCTGATCAGTTGCTTCTGAGGGTCCCAAAGACAAAATGCAAGCTCAGAGGAGACCATGCTTTTTCTGTGGCAGCTCCTAAGCTGTGGAATGATCTGCCTCTGAGCATAAGACAGGCCACTTCTCTTGCTGTTTTTAAGTCCCTTCTTAAGACTCATCTTTTTTCCTTGGCTTTTGGCACAATTTGAGAGGTTTTACTTTGTTTTATTCTTTTTGTATACTTGTATTTTACACTCGTTTTTTCTCTATTTTATAATTTCATTGTATTTTATGATTGTGTACAGCACTTTGGTCCTGTTCGGTGATAAAGTGCTTCATAAATAAAGTTGGTATGGTATGGTATGGTAAATGGTTCTGAATACTTCTGCAGCTTGCACCTTTAACATTTTTTTGTTGTTTTTTGGAAAGAAAAAAAAAATACATTTGTATATAAATACATACATATATATATATATATATATATATATATATATATATATATATATATATATATATATATATATATATATATATATATATATATATATATGATATTCTCTCACTTTACAAGTCTGAAATCTACAATGCCTTTAAAACATATTGTGAATTGCTGTTTAAACACCATAACAGTGCTGTTCCAAAGTATAGTAATTTTCGTAATGTTGGTTTTTTTTTTTTTTTTTTTTTTTTTTTACTGTTTTATTCCTATTTGTCTTTGAAAGTTACACATTTCTCTACATTTGCCTTCCTTTTTTGTTCTCTCCTAGGAGCCTTTGCATTGATGCTCTGATTGAGCTCTCTGATGAGAACGCTGACTGGAAGCTAAACTTTGATGAGTTTCTTAACTGTCTGAAGCCTAGTTTCAACCCCCCGGAGAAGAGTGAGTCTAAAAAGATTTGTAAAAATAAACCTAAAAAAAAAACATAACATTACAGTGAAGGCATGCATATTCCAAAATAACCCTAAAATGAGCCTCCAGTACTTTTTTCCCCCCCAAGAATTTGGAATGCTGTTTGCTCGGTCTGTCATTTGGTTTGGATATATCTGGGATAAAGTTCACAGGAAGCGGAGGCATTACTCTGTCAGCCAGTCAGCGTGGAGCACTGAACTATCTGGCTGCAGCAGATTTAAGGGGAAATGCACACAAACACATTTTGGCTTTCTAACAAGCATTATAAACCTCTAGCTTCAGTGTTCACTCAACTGATGAAAAGTTTTCTGTAAGTGTCAGAGTTGTTTTTAATCTTACATGTGATAAGTATATATTAAAGAACTGGCCTGGGTGTGTTGGTCAGCCAGTGGTGCTGACCTATCATGACTAAGCAAAAGGTGGAAAGTTGCAGAGTATGTAAGATGATATGGCTTCCTAAAATGCTGACAAGTCATATTGTTCGAAGCTGATATCTAATGCTGCTTTGTTATCACTCTGCAGCAGTTTACAATCTGTACCCTGGGCTCATCACTCTGTGCATTTCTACAGAATGTGCCCTGGAGGACGAAACATACGAGGACGGCGCAGAGACCCAGGTCGAGTGCAATCGCTGCGTCTGTGCTTGCGGCAACTGGGTCTGCACTGCAATGACCTGCAGCGGTAATGAGTTTATCACTGAAACTCTGAAGCAAACCATTTCCTAAAGAAACAACTCTTTACATTTTCTTTTTTATCTGTCCAGACAAACAGGCTGCAGTGGGTGAGTCAGCAGATACGGGAGCGGAGATGACAGAGGAGGAATGGAACCTCCGTGTTGCTGAGCTCAACAAACATCAGGTCTGTATGAAGTGGGAATCTCTAATTGATAAAATATGTGTCATATGGTGACCATATTTATCAAAATCACAAATAGTGTGTAAATCAGTGGTGGAAAATATCTGTAATAAACCCAACTATTATTTCTAGTTTGTTTCTGAACAAAGAAGATTTGAAACCATCGATTATTAGGCAGGCCTAACTGTGACCATGAACTATCCTAACACTTTGGTTAAGCTGTGAGTCTCATTATCAGCAGTTTTATCACTACAAGCAGATCAAGGGAAATAATAAATCTAACGCTTGGAGATTTATCTTCAATAAGACTAATTAGACGTTACTTAGATATATGGATCAGGTATGAGATAGCAGATAAAGGTTTTCCCTTATTCTCTTTACCAGTCTTCCGAGGTTCAGTTTGACCCTCTGTAATAAACCACAGTTTAACAAATCCATAATAGTCAGATGTTATCAAGCTATGTTATTCATCTACATGTTTGCCTCTGAAGTAAATGAGTGGATGATTCTGAGAAGGTGACCCCGGGGATTTGGCTGGAGGCTGGAGGTTATTGTGGATTAAGTAAGGTTGTGCACTATGTACACCATGATGGGGGGCGGAGGTGGGGGCGTTTAAAGGCCGGTTTATACTCAGTAATCAGGTCGTCTGCATGTCTGCATATGCCCCCCCGCCCCTTCCGCAGACATTCTGGTGCACCTCTCCAAAGTCGTGGGTGACCACAGACAGAAGGCATCTGATTGGTCAGATCTCCATCTGCTCTACCCTATGCGTATTTCCTGTTTGGTACATTGCCTGCTTGTTTTATCTGTATGACCTTCATTGTGGTAAACGACTGGTGAAGTTGGACCAGCTAGAAGAGAGAGGTGCACGAGAACACTGGGATCCTTTTTCCAGCTGGGTCCCTGCTCATTTTCGCCCTCATGTCCCTCCATTTTCGCACAAACTTGACCCTTGTGTTTTTCCACTTCCTCTCCTCCTCGGCCCTATCTAGAACCAAAGCTAGTTCGTGATTGTCCCTCTTGCGTTGTGGCGTGGAATAACATAGCACAGACCACGCTTCAAAATTGGGCATAAATCAAAAATATCTGCGACAAGCTCACTGCGACACACTGCTGCTGGAGTATAACCAGCCCTTAAGGCCAAATTAAAAAGATGTCACCCTGTGGAAACCATTTGGGACAAATCTGTAAAGTTATCTGAAGCTCTGATCTTCTAAATCATAAAATACACTAAAATTTTTATCTCATTCAGTTTTATGATTTACGTAGAAATTTAAGCATTAGACTAAAGTCACTGAAAAGCAACTGTCATGTTTTGTTTTTAGACATGTTGAAGAAACAGCTTAGTCCCTTTCCAAAGACTAGATGTTTTATGTTGGTCACTTAAAAGCTTACATGCTGTGTTGCTTTGTTTTGTTATCTTAGAGCATGCAGAAACCTAATCTTCCAGAACAAACAAAAAAAAATTGCTGTTAATTTTACTATATTGAATATACAGTAAGGTTTTCATCACAGCATCACCTGTGCAATAACCTTTTCATATTTAATACGGTAACCTGTGCGATAACCTTTTCATATTTAATATATAATATATATATATATATATATATATATATATATATATATATATATATATATATATATATATATATATATATATATATATATATATATATATATATTTCTCCACTGTGAAAATTAAGTCTATCTATCTTATCTTAGATTATCTTATGAATCAAAATCTTTGCATATCTAATACAAAATAATATCTGTTTTATATATAAAAAAAGTCACTCTTCAAAGCTAAGCTGCCTCAAAATGATTCATATTTTCATAAAGCAAATAACTGTTTAATTCTGTTTGGAAATTAAATGAACATCTACAAATAAATAGTTATTTTTTTTGTTTAGATGTAAATTCACCATAAACAATTAAGCATGTGTTGCAGGTGTTTCCAGCTCATTGCAGGCTAGGGTTTTATTGCTCCCTGTGTTTTATTCAACATTCTTACAAATTTAAATCGATCAAAAGAGGACAGTTTGAATGATTTGGTGAAAACATGTATGCAATAAGGCATTTTATGTCGCTTTTGTTTAAGTTTGAGTGTGTGTGAAAAATTTTGATTTAAGAGAATTTAAGAGAGGTTTTCAAATGAAGGCACAAATTACATCACATCCATATTCTTTATGTATGTTTGTCAGCCTTGTTGTTTTTGTCTTTGTATACAGGAAACGGTTGAGGAGATGAAGACCAGCACAAAAGAGGTCTAAGTGAGGACACTTAAACAAAGAAGAGGATGAGAGTTATCACCCTTCTTTGATACTTGACTCCACCTGTTTTATCAAACTGACTTTTTTCATGTTTCACTGACATGTTAATTATTTTAAAGTTTTACAGTGTTTAAGTGTTTGCTGTGTCAGTTATATTCAAAGGCATTCTGATTGGACGCAGATCGCCTTCTGTTCGATGCTGTTATGTTTGACTGTATTGTTGCGCCCCTTTACTAGTCTATGGGCTTTTTTTTATTACTATCTATATATTTTTTACATTTGTTATATGAAAGGAAGTAGTTATCACTTTTTTTGGGATATTTGCACGAGTGCTTTAGAGAGTGGTAAGGTTAGGAACTTAAGCTTGTCAACAAGAGAGTAACTGGTTTAAGTGTCTTTAACAAGGTAAAGCTACTTGTATTTCATTTTTTTGTTGCCATAGAACTGCAGCAATAGGCCACTGCTACAACCGTTGCACTTCTTTCTTTCTCTTTGTCTTTGTTTCTTCTGAGCTTAGTTTCATGCAAATCAGAATTATGTTTGACTTAATGCTTTAAATCATAGTTTAGTTGCAAAAAAAAAAAAATTCTTTTCTGTGTACAGTGTGTTATTGGTTTGTGTTGGAACCCACCTTATTACCATGTGATGTTTGGACCTGTTTCTTTTTGTCTTTATGCTGTCTGACTTTTCCGAGACCAGCTGCACCTAAAGGGAGCACTTGGTCTTAGTGTTACATGGGGGAAAATGAAACCAAAGTCTTGATGAAGTTTTTTTTAATGAACGATGTACAAAATTATCCAGGTAAAACACTACTCTGGACCCAGCAACAACGCTATACCTGTTTTTCAAAATCACTAACAGAAGGACTAGCCTCAGCTGAAGTAGCATAGACATACTAGTTATCTGGGTGCAAATAAAAATGTGTGCATGTGGGTGTGTGTATCTGTGTGTTGTGGACCTTCAAGTATTTGGCTTTAAGTAACGTGTTTCTTTGTACCTAAATTGGGGTTTTGACCCATTCTAATCAGTGCCTTAGACCTGCAAACGTTATCAGCCTCTAAAAAAGAACAGAGGTTACTGTTAAAGTTTCGCAGTAAACCAGTGTTTTGTTACTCATTGTCTGAAAATGATTGTGTGAATGTTGCATCATTAGATGGGAGCTACATCTTTCTATTTCACAGTGCAAATTGTAAGGAATGTATGCCAATAAAGCCCTTACACCACAGCTGAGCTTTTACGTCATTTTCAGAAGTAACAAAAATGTCCACCTGTCCGTAACGGAAAATTTGTGAATGTTCACGATTCTGAGGTTTCTAAGAGAACAGTATTAAACAGCTTCATGGTCGATTAGAACATTGATTAAAAACACATGAATTACGTTTCCAAAGTCTGGCCACATACCAAAATGTGGTCACAATTTAAACCAGAGGTCCCCATCCTGTGGCCCCATAGTGTGTCCTCTTTTGCCACTCCAAAAAAGCTTATCAGCTTGTCCTGTTTTTGTCTGTTGCACCACCAATTGGACTTTAATAGAGCAGCAGAAAGATTTTCTTTTTTTTTAAAGAATGTCAGAATAAAATCTGTTTTCAGTTTGCCATAAGCAATGTGGGGAATAATGCAAACATGTGGGGGAATGTTCTTTGTTTTAATAAAACAGAAATGCCCCACATGGCAGAAAATCAGCACCCTGTACACTCAATATCCAAAAAAAAAAAAATATTCCAACAGTTATCATGCATCATTTGACAGATATCAAATGCATCCAAACCTTTTGGGATAGCAAACGTAGAAGAAGGTGGTCTATTCAGATAAGACAAACTTTTATGTCTGGAAAAAATCCTACCCTGGACATGACTGTAATACAACATTAATAGACTAATATATATATATATATATATATATATATATATATATATATATATATATATATATATATATATATATATATATATATATTACAAAAAAGAACATTATAGTTAAATGTTACATTTAATGTAAAGTCTGGATTATTCATATTTTATGTGATGACTGTATGCTGGTCTTGTATTTAATCAAAACAGATGTCATTACTGTTTGGTATTGAAGGTTTTCAATATCTTTTTCACTAATTCACACCATCAAGTATGCCTATTAATTTCCTCATTCTGAGCAACTATCAAGATTTCATATAAAACAATGTAACTGCTGATTTTTCCAGATTTTTTGCATTTATTTTTACCTCTGTGAATAATTTATTTTAACTCTTCGCGGATTGAATGATATTTTGCAAGTTTATCCTTTATAGATTATACCTGCTGAGTATTGCATAATGCAACAGGAGATGGGAGTTGCATAAGGACTGGTGGGTTTGCACACAGGAGTGACGGATCATTGACCAGCATTGTTCTTATGTTACAACACCGGAAGAAAAAAAAACAAAAAAAAAAACTTATCACAGTTGCATCACAGCCTGGATTGATTCTGCTTTGCTTTAAATGATCCCTAACTATGCAATAAAAGTGCTAGGTCTGTGGATCTATACCATTACAGTTTGAGGTATGACAGCTAGGAATAGTAACCAATCACTACTCAAGTGGGCGGGGCTTATGTCAGCTGTCAGCCAATCTTGAGACGTGGAAGTGAAACTTCAGTGAATGAAAGGCAGTATTGCATTACAATTAGAGTATTTACATGTTGGCTGCACAAGCTAGCTGATTGTGTTAACCCATGTTTCCAAGAAGATGCCCTTTTCGTTTTGTAAAGCACAAAACTTTACGCGCTAACTGTAGCTTTGCGGGAAGGCTTTAGGTAGGAGCTCGGGACAGAGTGAAAATAACAAGGAAAAACAGGCAAAATGGAGAGCCCTGAAGGAGCAGCAGCATTAAGAGACTGTGTGCTTGACTTTTCGCGTTTGAGTTTGACTACTTTTAACGCTGGTAATGTAAGCGAGGACAGAAAGAGAGACACCAGACAACTTTTCCTCAACTACAACCGGCTATCCTCGCTGCCTTCGTCCATTAGCCTGTTCTACAATCTGGAGTTCTTGGACATTAGCAACAACGCGCTGACAGCAATCTGTGAAGGCATCACCAGGCTAACCAAGCTTAAAACTCTTCTAGCCAAGAACAACCGCCTGGATGAGTCCTCGCTACCAAAGGAGTTCGGGTCCCTGCAGCTGGAAGTGTTGAACTTTAGCGGGAACCGCTTCGAGGAGATCCCGCTCCAGTGTACCAAACTGTTGCGGCTGCAGTCGCTTTCAATCGGTGGAAACAGGCTGAAGAATATCCCAGCTGAAATAGAACATCTGACCAGGTAGGTAACAACTAACCCAACCTGGCCCCTTGCCTCAACTTTTTTTCTTTTTTTAAACTCTATTATGTAACTTTTTTTTTCCAATCGGTTGTAACGCTGTGTTTAAACAGTAAACTGTTGCTTTCTTGCCAGAATCCACAGTGGTCGTAGATTAACTGCTCTACGCACTGGACGTGCTGTTGCTATGGTGACCATTAGCCCTGATTGTGACTTGCTAGGAAGTAGTTTCAGAAATTCTCCTGTTCTGGTGATTTTCTCAAGAAATCCACATTTAACTGAATATATGTTCTAAAGTTTAAAGACATTAAAAAACGTAATATTTCAATTGCACTTGGATACACTTGCACAATGGTTTGGAAGTGAGAGTTTATTATTAAAAAAACACACAAAAACGGTGTGTATTTATTTTATGATTGTATACTTTGGAAAAAAAAACACATCAGTGATTAAAGAGGCCCCCTTATGATTAAGCCCACTTTAAATCTCAATCTTTTTTTTTTTACATTTGCTCAATGGGCATTTTTAAGTCTTCTCTATATACACACACACATGTGTGGGTGTGTGTGTGTATAAACACCTGGAAAAAAATAAATTTTCAATGTTCAAAATTTTTCAGACCTCTTATAATTCAAAGAAAATATTGGAAATGAGTGTTAGAAAAATTAAGAATAGAAACATAACCATTATGGATTATAGTCATTATACAATTCAGAAGAAATATGAATAAATAATTTTAAGATTACATTCATATCTGTATTTGTAGTAGTTGTAATTGTTACACCAATTTTAATAACTGTTTTGGTGCTATAATTGTTGGTTGATTTAATTCAAAAGGTTATGAACTTTCATTTTACTTGTAACTTATATTAAGCTGTTTTAATGGAGTTTGATGACATTATCACGACAAAGATTAATTGCATTGCTTAAAAATGCTTACGGTTGCAGAGGGATGCAAGAACAGATGAGGAAGAGAGACAAATACACCGTATTTAGCTGAATCAGAGCTAAAGAGCTGATAAAGTTGAGCCGATCCTTCTCGTTGTTGCAGTATCTGCTTGGCATTTTTCCCTTAAAATACAGATTTTTTCTGTTTCTGATTTTTATGTGCAAGAGTTTGATTTTCATCAACTTAATTTCCTTTGAGTTTGATTTAAACATTGTCATTTAATCAACTATGTTACTTCTTTAGGAGATTTACTCTCAATCAAAGGCATATGTGAGGAAGTAAAAACATGTAGTTTTTCTTCATCCTGTTCAGTTCGCTGTCTGCAAGAGGCAGTGTTAGGACTTTAACATTTGGGCCGTGCTCTTCTTTCTGAGTATCAGTCATTACCCGGGCAGCAGCAATCTTGATCAGCTGCTGCCGTCTGATTTATTAGCCAGACCTGCTTGTAATACACTATTGGACTAAATTTAAAAGCATAGATGTGGGATTCCAGACCTTGCTGAGGCCATTTTGTTACAGAGTTAAACTACTTTACCCATAAGGAAAACGTCAAAGGACAAAATATTGATTAGCAGTTGCATCCAGAAACACTGAGTTTAGATAATTTATTTAGCTAAACATTAACCGCTTACATGGGGGTGTGTGTGAATGAACCATGTGCTGCCTCTTGGCCTTGTAATTACACTCCGTTTTCTGATATATAAACAGTTATTAAGCTTTTATAGGGCACTTGGTGCAATACTTAAAAAATCTAAATTTCAGGCCAATAGTGTTATTGGAATTCAGGACAAGACTTTATTACCTTTTGTGACATTCAAAAAATATGTATATTTTGATGGCAAAAATTAATGTCAATGTATTAACAAGAAACATCAACTTGCTCAAATATATTAAGAAAAATAACAAAAGTACTTCTTTAAGAAATTCATGAAAAAACACTCTGAGAGGCAAAGAAGCACATTTTTTGGTACAACATAACCTTAGCGGCATTAATGCCTATTCTGGTACTTTCATTTTTTTAGTATAAAAAAACCTAAATATAATTGTCAACTAGGTTTATTAACTTTTTAATTTTACTTTTTAACTTTTGAATGAGGTTTTTAGCTTTTTTCTTGACTTGTTAACTGTTTTTTAGCTTAATTACCAGTAGGTAATATATCATTCAAGGGCTAAATAGGGTCAAATACCAAAAAAGATGTACAGCCATGTAGCAGTATCTTTGCTGAATGGCTGGATATAGATCTTGTGCTTCTAGACCTCACTGAGGGACAGGGGGAGTCCATTTTTAAGGGGTATACCAGGGATCCAAAACGGTAACTGGCCCTATAAAGGGTTAAGGCCTATAATTATTGGTACAAACATTTTTAAATTATTTATCTTTGGGAACTGTTGCTAACGAAAGACCTAGATATTTGAATGCCTTGCTATGAAGCAAAATATATATATATTTATCTATGTTTTAATCTAAAATAACTTCTAGTTTTTAACTTTAACAAAATTATGACGTGGTTAAAATGATTTATTTATTTTTTTTACAGAAGTTCTCACACTATTCTGTGATCTGCCTGTTGTTTTGTGACAGAGAAGATGGCGTGTTGTGCATTGTTTTGCTTACAGTAGTGCTGTGCCCAGAGATATGCCCATTTAAAAAGAATAGTGAAGTTTTGTGCCAGGACCAAAATTATTGGCTTATTTATTAAAGGCTGATAATTTCAGTCAACCCCTACTCCTGATTGGATAGGGGTGGATTTCCTTTTTTTTTTCTTTTTTGACCTTTAACCCTTGCAAACAACTGCTGGTGGGTTGGGAAACCCCATTCATGCGTGGTGTAATTGAGTGTATTGGGGTGATAGAGCTTAGTCAGCTCCACATCTCTGTTCATCTGCTGTGCATTAACCACTAGCTCTACCAGCAGATACACAGCACTTTAGAGACTAAATATTTCCATTAGAGCTGCCCTTCATGATAGATTTTAATGAATGGCAGATATTGTTAGCTTCTTTTTTTAAGTAGCAAAACATCCCAATAAGTAAACTAAAAGTTAAATAATTGTTTTTCAA
The DNA here is from genome assembly GCF_016077235.1 of Cyprinodon tularosa. Classification (NCBI taxonomy): domain Eukaryota; kingdom Metazoa; phylum Chordata; class Actinopteri; order Cyprinodontiformes; family Cyprinodontidae; genus Cyprinodon; species Cyprinodon tularosa. Next base: position 292,548 of record NW_024039455.1, read on the forward strand.
ATCCTCTTAAATAAAATGCCTACATGACAGAACAGATTCTTATTATCTGCAGTGCGGATGTTATTTGGTAAAAGACAAAAGTACAAAAAGTAGTTGAATGTGTTGTTCTGATTTGCTCCCCTACATTTACTTTGACTCATCTATTATTAAAGCTGTGTCATTAAAAGTGCTGTAAACCAATTTTCCTCACACTGGTCCTGGCGCCTGTGGCGTCTCTCATGTCAGCCTGACCTCTTTAATAAAGCTGGTAGCCGATAAAGTCACACTGTTATCGAGTAATGCTGAGTCACCCGTTGTGCTTATTTATTTTTTTTGATGTGGACCAATGGGCAGTGTTCCAGGGTGTCACTATGAGACTAGATGCATATGGACCATTAAAAAGAAATGGTAATAATTAAAGTGTTCATATGCAGCACAAGCAGATTGCTGGAGGACTGCACCCGTGGTTCTTTTCATGCAATCATTTTCTCACCCTGGTTTAACAGTTTAGGAAAGGGACTTCCTGGTTTCATTTGCAATCTTAGCTGGCATGAAGGATCTGCATGGGGTCACTAGTCATTACACGATTCAGTTAGGACGATACTCTTAATTGATTTTTAAAATAAGCTTCATACACCTTCAAAGTACTTTATCAGATATGTTGAGGTTAATGAGGGCGAGATGACCTCTAATCAGAACCGTGTCATCTTCTTTATATATATTATATCCCAGGTGTCTCTATCTGTTTTAACCGTTTGTATTTCTGACGCTATGGTTTTTGCCCTCGTATATCTACTCAACAATCAAGTTATATGAGCTAACTTTTGACCCTGAAGTATAGACTGTGGGCTCTTATCCAGGTTCATGCTAAGTCTTCCAATGCTGCAGATTCCCTCTTCTGTGTAGATATGGTTCACATAGGCCGTCACAGTGATTGAGTTAGCTGTCTTTCTCTTATTCAGCATATGGGATGTTTGAGCTTCAGGAAATAGAAATAGGGTCTAAATACTGTGCTGGTATGTTGTCCATTTTAGGTTTACCTGGTAAAAAAAAAAAATCTAAATCTGACTAAAGTTTTTCTTGCTGCAGATGCATTAAGCAGACAATAATGGCAAATTTTGCAATAGAGATGTTGCTATGATCCACAGTCCAACTGTGTTACATTAAGATGTCATTTACAAGTTCATAACCTTTTAAATACTTTGGCCACCAATTATCTGCACCCATTGCAAAAATGCATACTGCACATACCGACCCTGCAATAGGGATGTATTTAGCACATTTGTGTGCAGCCTTACTCCAGTTTTTGCATTTTAAAATCCAAAATGTTGCAGCACAGACGGTGGAAACTCCCTATCATGTTACACCAAGTCATTGGCTGCACTGTGCTCTACCTTCCTGTTATCTACTTATCTGCTGAAGTTATCTCAGCAGGTCATATAAAGAACCATTCTCTTTCAGATATCATGGGTCATCTCTTGGCTTCCTCTTCGACTTTATTCTAAAAGATTTTACCGTACTTTCTGTCCTCTTCCCAGTCTGTAAAAAGATCAGTCTCCACTCTAGATTCTGATTAATGCTTCATAATTATTATTTTTGTTTTCACGTAATGTTTGGAGGAGAAACATCAGGCATATAAAATGCTTATGATTATTGTTTCCAGTCATTTTTTGGAAGCGGTTTTAAAAGGTTGTAGATGAACAGACGTTTTTAATAACAAATGTGAGTTTTCTTTCTATTTTTATGTAAAAAAAAAAAAAAAAAAGACGTCTCCTTGATATTTTGAACTACTGTAGAGTTTTTTGATAAATTATGGGTTTACAATGAAACTCTTATCTTTATTCCTTGTTTGAAATGTTTATATAAGCCTGTTTAAAGCTTATATCTAAAGGTTTAAGGACCCTTATGCTGCAGCAAAGCCAACTACTGCTCAAACTAATGGGATCATTTGTGTTTCTGCTTCGTTTCGGGCAGCAAGCAGACCCTGAATGTCTCTGTGCTGTGACAGAACACTGCTTGTTCACTGCTTTGCCACCAGGACAGCATAATGGCCTCCTCACTAACACATGCTGTGTCATCAGTTCCAGCAGGCAGATGGTCTGGCCATCTAATTTTGCTGACTAGTCATCTATATTTCTCTCCTAATTACACCCCCATGTATTCTATACATCCACTAACTTACCAGATAGTGTCATATTAACACAAATGGGTAATTATTTCCAATTAAATGGCTGTTGGGTTTATTTTCTGGAGACAGAAGACCTACATTTTATAAGATTACTGGCAAAAGCAAAACCATTCCCTTTAGAGGAAAATGCAGTAATTTACATGCCCGTCCTGATTTTACCAATGCTGTTGATCTGTTTACTTCAGAAAGATGAACTAATTATCAAAAAAGGATGAAACACCTTATTGCCAGCTCAGTTAAGGCAGATGTGCAATATGATGCATGTAGATTGGACAGTGTGGTACCTTTACTAAGGACAGTTTCAGATGATTTCTTCATAATCATGAAGTTGAACACTTTGCTCACTGTAGCTGAAGTATCTCCTGTTTTCTTTATTTTTATCTTTTTTTGTGTGTGTCCTATAGAACAAGGTGGATGAAGTATAGATTCATCCACCTTTGGCTCCCCCTGGTGGAATGTTAATGCAATTAAAATTTAATGTCAGTTTGTTGCCTAAAAAGTTTTACTACTTACCATTTTGTGCTAAAGTTCTTTTTTTTCATAAATTTTGTTTAAAAAAAATAAACCTTTGCATTAAACTCTATAAATAGTTTAGTGTTTTAAGACAAAACCAATTTGCTCCCTTTCTGCAGTGGTTAATGAGCTGGTGCTTGTGGATTTTTTATTTTGTTTTCCATCTTTTTCTTATTTTCTTTTTTAGTTTGGAGATGTTGTATTTGGGTGGAAACCTCATCTCAGACATTCCTCCTGAACTGGCACACCTGCCCTACCTCACCTACCTGGTTCTATGTGACAACCGCATCCAAAGTGTGCCTCCTCAGCTCGCCAGGTACTATAGATCTACAGCATCCTAACAGCTTCCCCCTCATCTGCTGTCAGGGACTGCTTTATCTGATTATATACCTGTTGCAGTGGACAGACTTCACAAATTAAATCTCATGCCTCTCTGGGGTTTTTTTGTGTGTGTTTTTTTGTTTTTCAGGCTCCACTCTCTGCGATCTTTAAGTCTCCACAACAACCTGCTCACCTATCTGCCAAGGGAGATCCTCAGCCTGGTGGACCTGGAGGAGCTCAGTCTTAGAGGCAACCCACTGGTTGTGCGCTTCGTCAAAGAGATGATTTATGACCCTCCTTCGCTGCTGGAACTGGCAGGACGTACCGTTAAAAGCAGAAATATCCCTTATTCCCCATGCGACATGCCTTCAAATCTTGTGCGCTATTTGGACCTTGCCAGCAAGTGCCCCAATCCCAAATGTGCAGGTAAGACTTAAAAGATAAAAAATTGTAATCTTCTGTTTATCGTTTCTTTAATTTGTTTTCATCATAAGCTTTTAATTAGTAGACATTTATCACACTCTCTATACTAACTGAAAGGAAGGGGTTTGCAGACATGCCTCTTAAACAACTAGTAGGTATCTAGTGATGTAGAGATGGTTACCACAAGATGGCGCTCTATTGCAATTCTCAAAGTTTGAGCTGTAGAAATTTTATTTTTACCCCTACTTTGGCCTCCTTAATCATTTAGGGTCCTCATCCAGACTCATTTACCAAAGTTTAATGTCAGGTTTTTTATGTCCACTCCTATTTAGAAGACTGGCTAAGAGAAATAAATCTCTGCATGATTGCACTAGTTTAACATCTTAGCTAATGAAATGTAAGATGAAAATTATTCTAAGGCTTTTTACTCATCTTAATCAGAGTTAATGAGATGTGTGGATAAAGTTATTACCAACAGAGCTCCTACCTGAGGTTTTAAAATTCTGGAATTTCCCTAGTTTAGAAGTAATATCAGAAACCATTGAACTAAGTTTGGAAAAAAATATTTTATTGATGTTGTTTCCCGTCTTCTGTTTCCTAAATAGCAATAATCAAATATTTAAACTTAGTGAATGTGGTGACCATTACTAAGGCATATAAAATGTACATTTAAATCAATCTTTGATTTGCCAGAAATGTAACATTTCCCTCATCAGTATTACATTTTTTTACTTGCTAATTAAAAAAGAAAAATAATTGACTTTTAGAGCATCAAAAGTCCTTTTACCCACGTATCTGGACTCTTTACCGTTTACTTTAGGTTGAACTGGAACAGAGGTGCTATATAAATGGATCTAAAATGCTAGCAAATCATTTTAACTGATATTACGTTTATTTTTGCTTTGAGTGATTATAAACTCTTTCCTATTGGAGATATAGATCTTAATGAAGAAGGCTTATTTTATCCAGACTTCAGAATTGCTTTAGTTTATACAGTAATGTGTGGCACCTACACATGAGACCCGCCTGCAATTCAAGCAGATAAATGTTAAAACTTTATCCATGAGAAACCTACAAAAACTGCAGAAAACTGTAGTCTGTTAGTAAAAGAATGATTGCCGACTCAAGCTACAGAAAGCTTTGATGCATAATGTGCTTTGATATCACATATTTGACTTTGTCGTGTTTCTCCAGGTGTTTACTTTGATTCATGCGTGCGCCAGATAAAGTTTGTCGATTTCTGTGGGAAGTACCGACTGCCGCTCATGCACTACCTGTGCTCTCCTGAGTGTACGTCCCCCTGCAACTCCAACCCTCAGAGCGACGCAGAGTCTGAGGAAGAGAACAGCGTGCCTGCAGACCGCCTCCAGAGGGTCCTGCTCGGATAAACCCACAGATTCCTAAAGGAAAAGTGGAGCTTGCCTCAGACTTTACTGCATACAGCCAGAAAGTCGCTTCAAATGTACAGTAAAAGTTTTATATTCAGCTACTTGTACGCACAGAACATGAAAGTTCTCTCTGATTCTAAGAATGTAGAGATTTGGATTTGTGTTTCGTTGTTTTATTTGAAAAACTGTTTTTTTTTTTTTCATCAAGAAGGTTTTAGGGACCGAGTCCCAACCTCATGAACCTGCTTTTTTCTTTTTCTTTTTAACACAGAAGGGTGTTAAATGTTTCTTTGGACTCACAGGACTGAAGTTGTTGCTACACTAAATCCCTTTAACTAAATATGTCACAATAATTATCATTCACAGCTACATTTTCTATTAGTTGTTGCTGCATCTGGGGTATTTTTTTTTGTGACTAAAATGTTCTGTCAGAAAGTATTTTTGAATTCCCAATGGTTGGAGATGATGGTACCACACCTCATGGTGTCCCACCTGTTATTAAGCCTAGTATTGATGTTTGTCTGCTATGTGATCATTTAATCCACCATATTTTGGAAGCAATGGGGACACCAGGGTTTAGTTGTATTATATTAACACAGTAGTGTGCTTGTACAGGCTTACTCACAGGAAATGGATGTGGGGCGGGCCAGGGAAAACTATGTGAGCATGGAAACAATAGCTATTGAGGAGTTTCAGCCTTCATGTGTGATCAGGGCTGTTGGCTTTCTCTTGTTGGATACATTCAGACAAACCGTAATTGTTTTTCTTGTTTGTTTTCCTTTTAGACTTTGATGTCAAATTATGGTCTTCTGTTTACAAATTTTTTATTTTTTTTCATCTTCGGAGGAGAAATGTCACCCTTCATACTTTTTTATTCTTTCTTTCTTAGAGCAGAAGAACTCTGTTACAAACGCACCAACCTTTAAGCAATGAGCCTTAATCCTGATTCAAGCTCTAAAAACTGTGAGATATACATAAGCACCCCATGATGTGATTGTCCTAGTATTAAAAATTATGACATTTCTATAGATTTTTTTTTTTATTAACCAGTGGAAAAAGGTAGTCTTTTTACCAGAATGAGCTTTTATACACCTTTTTGTAATGTTAAGTTGTCTTTTGGTATAGACTATAAACTTTGCCAGAGTTTATCAATCCATGTAGTGCATGCAGGTTTACACCTGATATGATGTAACTAAACAGACCAATAAAACAATTTTTTCCAATTGCTATTAAATTTGAATTCAGTCTGTATGTGGTTATTTTGACCAAGAATCTAGCAATGATTAAAAATAATTAGTAATGGGATTATAACTGATTATGATGACTAAGGGTTTGAGTTCTTGTCACCTCCTGTTGATGGTTATGCAGAATTGCTGTTGCTCTACTGTTGTTTTTTTAAAGGTACTTAAAAGTTTAAACTCTGAATTTCTTTACAGCTTATGTTTTTATTCCTTTAAAAATGCAAGTTTTGTGGTAGATGATGTAGCAAGGTTTCAACCTTAAAAAGAAAAACTAGAAACAGAATAAAGGAACCAACACATGCAGTTACACCGTTTAGTTTGATTTGTGGGTGGGTGTGAAATAAATTAGGACACGTCATTGATTGCTAATATTTGGGAATGTTAACAATTGAATGCCTAATCGTAATTTTTTTTTACAACAAGAAATTTATTTAATTTCAACAAACATGACAAGATGTCAACAGCGGTGTGTTTTTCAAAGTTAGGAAAAGGTCTAAGGAAGGTGCTTTGCTCCTCAGTTATCTTGTGTAAATCATAAATCCTTGAGGTGAGGATCTGGGATTTGACTAGGCCAAAGAATTTCCCTTTCTTTGTATTCAGCTGGTTATTGGTGGAATTATAGGTCAGTTGTAGGTCATTTTTATTTTCCAGGGTCCAGTTCTGCCACAGGTTAGATTTAAAAACTGATGATCTCCTATTTTCCTCAGATGCCCTCTGATATGCATAATTTATTGGTAAACTATAGTGTAAGCTGGCCAGGTCCTGCTGGAACAAATTTAGAGGCAATGACACTTCCACCTCCGTGTTTCACAGAGTACTGAGGTATCTTGCCTGGAATGCTGGTACTTGTTCAAACTGAACATGTTCTCTGTGCTAGTATCTAATTAGATCACTTTAGAGCTTGGGTGTCAAACTGGTTCCAAAAAGGGCCACGTGGCAGCAGGTTTCTTTCCAACTATGCAATAGCGCACCAGACTCCAGTCATCTCAGTCCAATCTGAACATGACTTGATGAGATGACTCTTTGACAGCCCTGCTTTAGAGACTTCTCTCTTGAATAAATTCAGAAGTCCTAATCTTTTTCTGATGCAGTCTTCTTGAACGCCTCCCAAAGAGGTTAAAGCTTTTTAGTCTCTGCATCATTGTATAGACATTACATTCCCACCAATGGCAGCAAGTGAGACTTCTTTAAGGTTCTCCAGCTCCAGTTATCCTCTATTTTATACGTACAATGAATTTGTTTTGGTGAAGCAAACAAACAGCTTTATAAATAACTTTGGATATAACTACTAGAAGAATAGTGGGGGGAAAAAAGGCAACTTCTTGCCCGGGAAGAGAAACTGGCCGATCTTAAAAATATACACCAACATTATGAAGCTGAATAAAAGATTTTGTCCCCCTTTTTTCCTTTTTTCTTTCTTTGTCCTTGCAGCTTTCTTGTGAAGGTTGCACAACTCCTCTGGATCCTCCCCTCTGACCAGTTCAGATGATGAATAGAAAAGTACTCTGTGAAATGTTCAAAGTTTGCAATAGTCTTGAATAACTATTCCTCCTTTAACCGTTTCCACAACTTTATTCCTGACAAGTGTTGGTCCTGATAACATTTGTCAGCTAATGAAGATCACAAAGGCTCCAAATTAGCCACATTACTTTTAAATTGAATTTGCACAGAGGTAGTATCTGTCATTTAGGTGGCTTAAAGATGATTGATTGAATTTGTCTAATATAAGCGGAAATTTGTGGTTGTAACCAATAAAAAATGAAAACAATTAAAGAAGTACTGTTAAAATGTACTGTGTTTGACAGTGTGAACGGTAGTAAAAACTTGGCTTTGAGAGAATGGAAAAAAAAACTCCAGAAACAATGAGAAAAGGCCTGAGAAATGCTTCACCTTTGGTAGTTCATCTACTCTGTGCAAAGTTCATATATGGAAAAAGTCAGTGATTTCTAAAAGGAAAAATCTCACAGCTGAAAGAGAAAGAACTTATACCAAGTAATCCTCGCATCCTTTATCCCACTCTAATCCCCAACCTGCATGGCAAAATTACACACCAACATTAGAAGGCCCACTAACACTCGTTGCTATTTGACCAAAGCCTCCACAGTCTTCAGATTAGGATTAGACGGACAGAAGCGAGTCGAACGCTCAAGCAAATGGAGAACTTTTCAATATAGTTTATATTTCACCACCTTTTGGCTTAAACAATAGTCTCCAGTCTGACCTTTTCACTAAACCAAAACTAACACACTCAAGAACAAGCTTGTTTTACCTCACACAGCACCTTAATCCCTTCACTTTTCATGCCAAGAACCAGTAACTCATTTGTTTCCCTGTCTCTTACCCATTTCTGATCCTAATCTCAGCTTTTTTTTTATTCTTTTCATTTATTCAAAGTATGTCACAATTTTTTTTTGTTTTGTTTTGTTTTCTTGGTTGTTTTCAGCTGTCTTTAACCAAACTACTGCTGGGTTCTTATGTTCTTCCACTATTTCACTTCTCACCCTCAAACTAGCAGGCTACAAGAACACACTCCCCTACTGCACCCTGATGGCTGAGTTTGCAGGTAACACAAGAAGATGTTGCTTTTTTTTTTTTTTTGCAGTAGAGCAAAAAATATCCTACAAAAGAAAATTTCATTTTCATCTTTATGAAACTTTTTATGTTTTTCCTAAAAGCTAAAAATACAAAAAAAAAAAACTATTGATTATTTGAAATGGCAACCCATTTTGTATAGCAGATATTTGAAAATAAAAAGGTCATGTCATATATGCGGCTCTAAATGACTCGCTTAGCTGGACTCAGGGCAAAATGGCTCTTCGGATTTAAGAGATTGCAGTTTGAGCACAATTTCAGGAACCAGATGACTTCCATCGCCATCAGAAAATCCTTGAAGAGAATATTTCTCATGTGTGACCTAAAGCTCAAATTCATTGCAATAATGAAAGGGGCAATCATATAATTTACCCCAACAAGTCTATCTCTGAGTGGTTCTTATAAAAAAAAACAATGCTTTAGATTCGTCTAGTGAAAAGCGATAAAACTAAAATACTTTTTTTGTGGCTCTGACCCTAAACAGGCCATTCATACTTTATTCCAATGAGGCTGAATTAAACTTTTTGCTCCCCACTGATGTTAAAGTTTCATTGCCACCTGTACTACAAACAATTATTAGGTATAGGAGAAATGTTTGTTTTATCACAGGTTAATTTGGAAAAGTGCATTTTATTGGTAAAATAACTATTTATAAACAACCATTAGCATTAACATTTAGCTGTGACAAAACAAGCAAAACCTGAAGAAACCAATTAGGAAGAAGAAGGCTGGAATCTTGCCACTGGCTACCTGCCTTGTGCATATAACCTACTTTGACCATGCTGGTAACAATATATAGAATACTTTAGGTGATCAGAAAGCTCCAGGAAAACTCTCTGATGTAGCGATACTGTAATCCTCTTATCGGCCTCAGTCAGAAGCATTCCAGCTCATATTAGCTCACTTATTCAGTGTGTTTTGACGTGCACACACCAGACCCCACACGACTAGCTTCAAATTCACACTGCGGACACCCTCACAACAATCAAGCCTTGTCCTTAAAGTTATTCTGCAAATCCTTAAGGGAGAAATTCTACATCCAGAGCTGAGAGGAGGTGGTTGATTAACGGTGAAACATATATTGAGCATTTATGTTTCTTTTTTTTTGGGGTACATCTTCCTTTTTTTCTGTAAACAGCTTTAGAGAGACGGAGAATAGAAAGTGTATGTTGTAAAAATAGTTTACTCTATAAAGAAGCTGCATTTTTCACAGTGAGGTGCACTTAATAAGCACATTGTCAACAATGTGTATAAAAGTTGCTGATACATTTTTTTGTTATTTTATAACAGCATATAAAGTACCAATTTTTGTAACTTCAATTGATCACTGATTCATAACTAATCCAGGGGTTGTTTTCCATTGATGTAAATATAATGTAGCACAGAGACAAATCTCTAGCAGGAGCTCTGCATAATGTAAAACCCAGAAAGACATGTGGTTTACATAAGAAAGTAGCTGCTCAGCCACTTTTTTTTCTCAAGTCAGAATTTAGTGAAAATGTTTGACAAGTAGAACTTGATAACCTGAGCAAGGATGCAGGTAAATCTTGCCAGCAGGTGTTTTATTCTTCTAGGGTAGTAAGAGAGCCAAAGAAAGTAAGAGAGCCAAAGAAAAGAGACAGAAAAATATTTTGTTTGCTGGGGTCAGCAAGTCTATAAAGCAACCATTAGAGACCATCTACTATCTACTGCTAACTGATTGTTTGGGAGGAGTGTCAGGGAAATGCTTTTTTCTGTCTCATCATCACAACTGTAAACATGTGGAGTTTCCTAAATGCTTCTGGGACTTTAACTGGAACTCTGTGCTTTGGTTAGATGAGACCAAGATTGAGCTTTTAACAAGGATCCTGCTGAAAGATGCAGTGGAGGATCTGCAGTATGCTTTTGCCCTGACAACAAACACTTTAAAATATCAGCTTGTTTTCTCTTAAATCTGGTGGGTTCCAAGCAAACGATAAAATAACTCATAGTCTTAAATGGAGTGGTCAGAGATCTCCATCTCTGTGTGTTCCAAGCTGTGAAATGTCACAGAAAAAGATTTGCTGCCTTAAAGGGAATACGCTGTTATGTAACAATTTCACGGTGGAACTGACAATAAATATGGTACATAAACTTGAAAATTAATTACATATATTTCTTTTGTGTAATACTTTGCATAGTTTGCATGGAAAGGTGACCTGTCCAGGGTGTGCGAGAGGCCCCCCCATGACCCTGATAGACGGGTAGTAGGCAAAGCATTGATAGTATATATTTTCCTGCTTAAAGTAAAGGTTTAATTTCTCTCTTTTTCTGTATTAGTTATGGTTCTACCAAGTTAAATCTATTCAATGTGTTTTATTGTTGGATCTAAAACAGTAAGTAAGCATTTCCAGAGGAATGATGCAAACAGTCAATTATTAAGTTAATTTTTTCCATGCAGTTTAAAGAGAAATGAAAACAGATCTGTTTTGTGTCAAAATGTACCATCTATTAGTAATGATAAATATTTATCTATAATCGTTTACCATTAAAGAAAATACGACACATAACCATAACAAACACCATTAGTAAATATGCAGCAGGATGAAAAATGATGTAATCTATGAATGCATGAATGCATGATTTAGATTAAAGGAGAATAATTATCTGTAAACACTGGGTAAACAGAAAAGGGTGTTAGAGAATTAGACAGGAAACGCTTTAGACGTCATTTCTAGGTAAAACTACACAATCCGATGTTTAGTGCTTTAATGTCAATGATTTCATGTGGCTCCAGCACTGTGCCACACATGTGAACCTTAAAATACACCAGGAGTTATTTCGAGAATTGGTAATGAGCATTAAGCTAATTCCAACTTTAACACCAAATCCTCATAGAGATGAAAAAACACCTAAAATATTTGAAGTAAACGTAATTGGTTTGATGTTGCTTTGCATTGTATTTTTTCATTTTAGCCTTATAATCTATTGCAGTCATTAAAAATGCATAGACTAAAGCTTTTAAACCGAAAGTGGGACAGGCAGGTAGGTGGGTATAAATGTATTGAACCTGCAAGAAATTCTATTGGGAGAGTTTTAATAAAATAAAAATAGAATTCTATTATAACATTCATATTAAAGATAAAACTATATAAAATATAAAGATGTGGAACATGAACCCTTTTACAGCGGTTTTTGGGACCTAATGTCCTGCGTGTGTCTTTGCTTTAGCACACCTGCATCAAATGATGTACTCCCTTTTCAGCAGCTAGCATTAGCTTCAGAGGCCTGCTAATTACCCATTTATTTAAATCAGGTGTGTGGAGGCAGGGAAATACCTAAAACATGCAACCTAGTATGTCCTGAGGTGCAAGTTTGAAAACCACTGCTTTAAGACACAATATAAGATATCTTTTGCTCCAGGAGCTTTTTTTTAAAGCCACAAAATAGGTTTTGCAAACATTAATGCAAGTTAATAGTGTGCAACAAAAAAAACACAACTGGTTGCTAGGTAGCTTTGATTTAAGTGAAGGTGGACAAACCTGGGCATGCCAGAAAAACATTCAGCACTGGGCTAAAAGGCTTAAGTGATGCCTCACATACAGAACAATGCCTTATCCACCCACACAAAGTCAAACCCTGCACAGAGGTGGGACCCGCTGGCACTGTGGTCGCGTGTTAAACTACATCTGCAGATGCTTCCATGTCAGGAAACAGGTACAGCCCATCAGGAGTGGTTCAACAGGAAACAACATGGGATGAGCATAAAAACTTCATATTTTTGTTAGTTTTACTTCCCGCTGATACATGAGTCCAGTAAAACAGAGAGGGTGTCACTGACACCTCTACTTGGTAATTATAAAGTCTAAATGTTTGATTGATCTCTTGTAACCTCAGTAGACCTACGTGTGTCCTGTTTCATCCTCCTCAGCCAACTTCTGTGCTTTGACTTGTGCTTTCTGAGTAGCGGTTCCTTGTCCTAAGTTAAAATATTTAAGATCCCTGTAATCTGAGAACAACTGCTGTCCACCTGCTGCTGCTGCTGTAGTCCAACCGAACCTGATCACCACAGAAACTTGATGATGATATCAGCTTTAGGTGTAACAGAGCTGCTAGCAGGATATTTATCCAATGCTCAGTCAAAATTTATTTAAAAACCTAATTACATAACATAAACATTTGGGTCAAATGTTGCTATTTATATAAAGACAGCTGAGCTATGCAGATAGGTTGTTCTTCTGCTGCTCTGAATTATACTGTCTAGTTCAACTTATCACTCACTACTAGTTTATATTTCCTTATGTTTGTGATTTTTGGATTTGTCTCTGAATACTCTTCTCTTTTTTCGGGGAAATCAAGGTAAAAATAGTTCTTCTCTGGGGAACCTTTTGTGCAATTTTACGAGCAGAATAGGAATATCTTAAATAACTAGAACTGGGAGTTGTAGTTAATTAATGGGTCATTCAAATCCAAGGTAAAACCCAATTAAAGATTATTAGTTAAATTATTATAACAAAAATCTGCTTATTTAGCAAAACTCTTTATTCTCCTACTCAAGGTTGGACTCCTGGACAGGCTGTTAAAATCCAGTCGGCTTTTAACCCATTTAGTAAGTTAGTAGGGGTGTAAATCACATCCATCATGGCGATTCGATTCAGTATCGATTTCCTGACCCAACGATTCGATTATTTTCGATACTCAAGAATACACCACGATTCGATTCGATTAATCGATGAATTGGTTAATTTTTTTTTTTTTTTTTTACACCTTACAGGCTAAACAAAGTTTCAAGTTTGAAATAAATCAATGAAAGCTGTAATATCATTATGCATTTTCTTTAGAAACAACAGCAAATAACAGAAGTAGAAAAGTTGCATCAAAAAATACTGCAAAAATACTGCACAATATCAGTGTAATGAGTTCAATGCAATACCTCGGCTCCAGAGAAACTGTCCAACATATTTTTTTAGAATGTAATAAATATACTCAGGAAAGAGAGATGTTGCGTAGAGAGTTAGACAGGAATAAAAATAAACTAGATATAAGGGAATTGTTTCAAAGGTCATCTGGGGACGTAGTTTTTGGTAGTATTTTTAATTTTCTAAGAACGGGTATTTTAGGGAGAATATAATAGTTTGTCTGGTCCATACTCCATTCTGGAAGGTGGCGGTAATGCACCTATAAGTTGTTTGCCAACCGCCATTAAAAAAAAAGAAGAAGAAGAAGGCTCCAGACTATGGTTATCAGCAGAGTTATTTATCACTAACTTTTTTGTTTTATAAATGTTTTTAACTTTCCTACTGACTGTCTCATCTTGAATACTGGGTCCATCTGTCTCCCGTTCATGACAGCTTTAAGAGGAAATCTCCTGACAGCAAAGTCTGACAGCTTTGTCACAGTGGCACCTCAGCAACAGTTGGGGCCACCACTGTTCCATTAGCAATGAACAAGCTTTCACCAAGCAAAAAACCCGATGGTTTTTGTCATCTGCTTCAGAGCAGGCAAGATCCCACTGAAAATACACTACATTCAGGCAGAAAGACTTCTTAATTTGAATGCACATGTTTGTTTCGCACCTTTTGTTTTAGATCAACTGGAGCAAAACTGAATGGAAGACATTTCTAATATGCAGCTCACATAACACAATTTGTGTACTTGTATTTGTGAATTTGAAAAGGCGTACCTTTTTTGTAACTGTGAGATAAAAAACATCTGCAATTACAAAACATCAAAGTTACAATGCAAAAATACTTTTGCAACAATAGTTCTGGACCATTTGGAGAAAACTGAGAATGTAAGAAGTTTTTGACGTGCAACTTACAGAACACAATTTTGTTCTTGTACTATAATTTGAAGTGGTGTAACTTTTTTGTAATCGTGAAAGATAGAAAAAGACTGTACAATTACAAAGCTCCAAAGTTAGAATTCACAAATAGTTTTGCTACCATAGTGCTGGACCATTTAGAGAAAAACTGTGATTGTAAGAGCTTTTGATGTGCAACTTGTATAACACAATTTGTGTACTTATAATTAATATATGAACAGGAGTGAAAATGAATTTACTTGTGATTTTTTTTTTATTCAACAATTACACTTCTCAAAAAAACTAAAGGAACACTTTGAAAACAGATCAGATCTCAATTGGGAAAAAATCATGCTGTTAATTTATACTGATATGGACTGGGTCATGTGTTAGGAAAAAAAGGATGCCACATCATTTGATGGAAATGAAAATTATCAACCTACAGAGGGCTGAATTCAAAGACACCACAAAAATTACAGTGAAAAAATGATGTGGCAGGCTAGTCCATTTTGCTAAAATTTCAATGCAGCAACTCAAAATGGTATTCAGTCATTTGAATGGTCCCTACGTGCGTGTATGCATGCCTGGCAACGTCGGGGCCTACTCCTAATGAGAAGACAGATGGTGTCCTGGAGTATCTCCTCCCAGATCTGGACCACGGCATCACTGAGCTACTGGACAGTTTGAGTGCAACCTGGCGGCATAGGATGGATCTAAACATAATGTCCCAGAGGTGTTCTATTGGATTTAGGTCAGGCGAGCGTGGGGGCCAATCAATCAATTCCTTCATCCTGCAGGAACTGCCTGCATACTCTCGCCACATGAGGCCGGGCATTGTCGTGCACCAGGAGGAACCCAGGACCCATTGCACCAGCATAGGGTCTGACAACGGGTGCAAGGATTTCATCCCGATACCTAATGGCAGTCAGGGTGCCATTGTCAAGCCTATATAGGTCTGTGCGTCCCTCCATGGATATGCCTCCCCAGACCATCACTGACCCACCACCAAACCGGTCATGCTGAACGATGTTACAGGCAGCATAATGTTCTCCACGGCTTCTCCAGACCCTTTCACGTCTGTCACATGAGCTCAGGGTGAACCTGCTCTCATCTGTGAAAAGCACAGGGCGCCAGTGGCGGACTTGCCAATTTCGGTGTTCTGTAGCAAATGCCAGTGGAGCTCCACGGTGCCGGGCAGTGAGCACAGGGCCCACTAGAGGACTTCGGGCCCTCAGGCCACCCTTGTGAAGTCTGTTTCTGATTGATTGGTCAGAGACATTCACACCAGTGGCCTGCTGGAGGTCATTATGTAGGGTTCTGGCAGTGCCCCTCCTGCTCCTTCTTGCACAAAGGAGCAGATACGGGTTCTGCTGATGGGTTGTAGACCTTCTACGGCCCTTTCCAGCTCGCTTGGAGTAACTGCCTGTCTCCTGGAATCTCCTCTATGTTCTTGAGATTGTGCTGGGAGACTCAGCAAACCTTCTGGCAATGGCACGTATTGATGTGCCATCCTGGAAGAGTTGGACTGCCTTTGCAACCTCTGTAGGGTCCAGGTAGCGCCTCATGCTAACAGTAGTGACAGTGACCCTAGCCAAATCCAAAACTGGTAAAAAAGAATCAGAAAAGATGAGGAGGGGAAAAACTGTCAGTGGTCTCCACCTGTAAAACCATTCCTGTTTTGATGGCTGTCTCATTGTTGCCCCTCTAGTGTACCTGTTGTTAATTTAATTAACACCAAAGCTGCTGAAACTGATTATCAATCCCCTTTGCTACTTACCTGACCAAATCAATATCACAGAAGTTTAATTAACTTGATTTTTTAGTAGTGTACATAAAAAATTCCCACCTACAATGCACAAATAGATTTTATTCAAAATTACCTTCATATTTTTATGTCTTCAAGTCATGCCGTTAGTCTTTGAACAGTAACGGTTTAATTTCATGTAGATTTATAGACAGATATAACCAATGGCGTAATGACACAACATTATCTGGGTGGGCCCCATATGTGCCACAACACAAATCTGCCATGTGTTGGGGTATAAATAAGGTCCGGTCAGTCACTCTAGTATCAGATGGGTTTAAAAGTAATTTTTCACACCGTTACATCTGCAAAGATGTCCACAATTGCATAGGGGGCCATCCAGGTGTCAGTTACAGGGCCCCCAAGAGGTCGGGGGCCCCTAAGCAACTGCAGTCTCTGCTCACCGATATTTACGCCATTGGATATAGCAGATTATCATCAGCAGGACAGTTGAAATTAATGCCATGCTATCTAACAATTCTATTAGTTTGGAACATATATAGAAAGATAATTGGTCCTAGCACTGATCCCCGTGGTACACCACATTAACGTGAACAAACAGAAATTTGTCAGATAAATTAGATTCAAACCAGCCAAGTGACATTTCCTTAATTCCAACAAAGTTTTTAAGCCTTTCTTAAAGTCAAAGGATGAAAAACTTCCAAATCTGTAACATTTTGGGGAAAGTTCAGCTAAAATATATAGGCTACACAATTAACGGGTAGAACTTCATGTTTAGAATTAAAAAAAAAAATTGTCAGCTAAGAGTAAGTCTTTCATCACCCACCCACTCACCACGCACACGAACCAGCAGTTCTTCTGTTTCATTATTGTAAACGGCCTCACTAAATTAGGATTTCATATAAAGGGCAAACGCGTAATTTTGAAGAGCAGGTTCGTCGAGTGGATTCGTGCCTCTCGGTAGTTCCTGCGGGTTCCTTTTTAACGTTATATTCAGGGCATAAAGATCTGAATGCTTGCCTTAAACAAACGAAAAAAAACAGCTTGTTTATAAGCAATAGAGAACAAGATGAGGGTCAGAGAAAGTGGCCCAAAGATTAAGGGAAAAATCCGCATATTGTTCCCTTTTGTGGACGATAATCCACGCATGTGATCCGTTTCCCCTCTTCGCAGCTGTCAGCGGTGGCACTCCCTCATCAGGAATGACAGTAGTGTGTGTGAAGGCTCCCACAGTAAATCTCTGTGACATCTTAATAACAACGTTATGTCTCTTATAGCTTGCGGAACAAATGCGCCAATATCTAAGTTGGCGCATTTGGAACCGAGGATAAAGTCGTGGGCTGATTTGATTTCTCAGCCTGCAAAAACATCATTTTGTCAGGAGAATCATAGATGATTAAAAAAGGAAAACAAATTGAATATAATTTATGTTTCCAATGAAACAAGAAGCATGTTTGTTTTCTGTAGTGCAGAGATAATGTGCCGCCCGTGCGTCCTATGCGCCATATGATCCAGGGGTCTTTGATACACCCACCCCTGGGTTTTATCACACGTTGAGGGACAGGGATTTTTATTTTTTATATCTATTTTCTTTTTTTCATGTGGAGAGAGGGGTAAAAGTAACCTCCTCTCCTGACACACTCCCTTGCCTTCCTCCCTCCCCCATCTCTACCTTCAGGCTCAAATGAAACTCCTGCAGTCTGCTGAATATTTTCATGAGTGACAGGATCTTCTCAGGCTGACAGTTTTGACGGATATTGCCTGATATCATCCTTAAAGACCATGTAGCAACTCTCGACATCCTGCACCTCTATTTATTTCTTTTATTCATCAAAACGTTTTGGAGATTTAAGCGATGGAGTTTGACGCAGGACGGCGCGATGGAGCCCTTCACCATCGAAAACCGAGGTTTGTACCTTGAGACAATTTTATCTTCTCAATCGTTTCTCTTTTCATATCTTTTTATTCTTATTTACTGTATTTTTACAGCTTTAAATTTACATTTTAAACCTTGGATTTTAGTTGTTTTGTGTGCGTAAAGGCGTGCGTAAATGTATCTTCCACCAAAAAGGCTGATTTAACCACATGTTAATTCGAATGCATTTAAAATAGATTTAACAATTTCGATTTTTCTGTTGTAAATCTTTTTATTGCATACAAATTTGCGATTTTAAGCAAAGTTTCAAATGTAAGTTGTAGACTACCCCATGGGATTGATTTATGACAAAATTTGTAGTTGAAGGAGCCCCATTGTGCTGTGCGCAAGATCCAAGGTACTCTTTTTGTGACTGCCTGTAATTCCATTCTAACTCAGATTAAAAAACAAACTGATCAACGGATTATGGACTAGTAAAGAATGTTTTAATTTTCCTTGCTGAATAGGATCTAAATCTGGTAGTTGCTCTAATCTTAGGGGGAAAAAGAATGATTGACAAGTTAATACATCTCTTTATTCCTTTTTTTATTAACTCTTTTAGAAAACCTCAGGTTGCCTTACATCCCATCCCCCCCCCCCCCCCCCCCCCCCCCCCCCCACACCCCCTCTTGGACTCGTGGCCTGTTGGAAAAGCTGGAAAGACGCATATATTCAGTTTTAGTTTTCTTTTTCAAATGGTTCGGGCTTGTGGCTCTCTATAATTATAGGTGTTCATTTTCCTGTATGAGAGCAAAGCAAAAGGTTTGTGAACAGTGATGACATTATATCTGAAACATGAAACCTGGCATCAATGCATAGTACAATGGCACATAATAGGTAAGGAGTGACAGCAAAACCTCTAGTTTGAATTTGAGTTTATAACTAGAATTACTTTATAGAGATTCCTCCCATAAAAAGTCTCTATGTAATTCCTGCACAAAGGATATAGCGAGACAAACTACCATCTGAAAAATATAGTGCAACCGTTTTTGGTATTTACTTAATCATATTCAGTTACTCTAACACAATTGTTTTATGTCCTACCCTGCTAAATATGAAACAATTATGTTAAAGTAACTAAATATGATTAAGTAAATGCTAAAAATTGTTGCATTATCTAGTATTTATCTTGAGTATAGTCTCTATAAATTATCAGTGTTAGAAAATACAAAAACTTTAATTTGAAAACATAGCAAATTATAACAGAGTTCAAGTGGATCTACTTTCAACTTTTCTTCTGACCAACATCTAAACTCTACAGAGCAGAAGTAGCAGATTTCCTGTTTTCTAAACAGCTGTCACCACCTATTCAGTGTCCATATCTGTTTGTTTGCAAGGTCACATTGAGAGTACTTGTTGTGGTTTTTGGGTGAGAGGCAAGGAACACCCTGCACAGGTTGGCAGACCATCACAGAGACGCATAGGAAGTAGCCATGCAGATACTCATACCTAAAGGCAATTTAGAGAGATCGTTTAGCAAAGCTGTGATGTTTCTGGACTCGAAAAGCTGGAGTAGCCATCGAGAAACTGATGCATAAGGAGAATATGCAGACTCTATGCAGAAAGATTCAAACTGAGGGCTTTTTGTTTGCTGCAAGTGCTAACAAAGGCCTCAAAGAGCAGCCGACCTGTCATGGGAATATTTTATCTAAAGGACTCTTGATTATATAAGTCTGACTTTTTCCCACATAACCGGTAATCTTTTTTACTTTTGACTGTTCAACTACACTGCAATAATAAAGCAATCAAAATGTTAGTCTTAGAGGACCATCTCTCAGCCAATCGATCTCTTAAAGTTTGTATTGAATGTAAGAACTATGTTTAAAAAAATATATCTTTTACACAAAATAAACCTTTCAGAATCTTTCAGATTCTAACTGTTTGCTCTCCGCTTTGGCTGTTGGCTTGTGAACCATGTGGTGTCCTTCCCCTTAGGTTAGGATAGTTTCTCTTCTTGAGGTCAAATTTTAAAACGTTTCATAATTCCTTCTGTTTGTGCAACAGCTGCACATGCTGGGATGATAATCAGTTTTATTTACAAATATCAAAGAAAAGTAAAATTGGCTTTTAGGACATAACCAAAGAGACTAATGCTTTGTAAGAAAATAACATTTTGCAATCATTAATTTAACCAAAAACAACTGAAATGCAATTGATTTATTTGTATTTCACAGTTTAGATAATTGTTGGACCTGACTCAAAATTTAACAAAATGTTTTCTTTTAAAACTGTTACCAAAAGTCATGTGGGTAAAACAAACAAACAAATTGAATAGAGCAAATGAAAGCTGAACTGTAGACGGGATATAAGCCCATCCCACACACGCTTACACACAGGCAGCTCAGGTATTACTTGTGGTTTAGCCTTCAGGACTTAGGAAGACACTCCTCATGACTTTTATGAACTGTCAAAACATGTCCAGAAAAATGGGAGAAAGAGGAAGTCGCAAGCCATTCTTGTTGCTTACAAAATGACCCCTACTGCCCTCCCACACCCCAAGCAGAATGTTGGGTAGACACCTGCACAGTGGTGGGCTCTTTTCCAAGCTTTAAACTAGACGGCGGGTTTGAAAAACTGGAGGAAATGCCTATCCCTGACGGTTTTTCCTGCGGGAAGAAGCTGGGCTGTGATCTAAACTTGGACAGTGACGACAGGACATGAACAGGAACCTCAGACATTTCCTAAATGAGTACAGCCTCTTTGTTTAACTGGCCATGTACTTTTTTTTTATCATGTGACTTGTTGCTTTTTGGATAGTTGAAATCTAAATATTTGTGTCTGTATATGTAATTACTCAGCACATTCAAGGTCATTCAGGCAGCCTTACTCATTTTATATGCAGTGAAGAGACGTGCAGCGTCTGAAATCAGTCCGCTCACATGAACACTCACCTGTCTGCCAATATCTATCAGTAAAAGGAATCCTAGTCCTGGCATCATGCGAATGAGTCACATCTGCAATTACAATCATCAGACTTAAGTCTAGGTTCAGCACAGAGTATCAGATGTGCCTCATTTTCCAGTCTTCAGCATGTCGGAGCAACCTGCACCTCATAAAAAAAAGAAAAACGCCTCTGGCAGCACTGAAAAACTTTTGTTTCAAGTAAAGTTTACCCCTTCAGTCTCAGACGCTCTAACCAAACAGCTGAGCTGACAGCAGAATTTGTCGACGTGATTAAAAGCTGACTGTCAACCAACTCATTCATTTCTCTGAACACTGAAGACAAACAGAAACTTCTCTGTTGATCTGTGGTTGTTTTCTATCTTCAGTGCAATGATAGATCATCTTTGGTTTCCCCTCACTCCTCTGGGTTTCTGACATAGCACCACACTGTGGCGTGCACAGGTGTTACAACTGCTGATGCTACACAAACTATTGCTCTGATATGATTGTAACGCAACATATTTCAGCTAAAATAATTAGATAAAGTTCATGTTTTTGTAAAAAATAAAAGAACAAAAAGACAAAATTCCTCAGGATTTAGAAATTTGTGTGCTGAAGTTGTGATTTCTTCTACTCCACTAAAGAAGTGCAACTTATTTAAGTTCCAAATGTGACTTTTTCCTTTTGTTTGGCTTGATTGTTCCACAGGATGTGTTTCTGATAGTGGACAGATTTGGGGCCAGTCATGGAGCCTAAGCTGAACTGCAGCTCCGTGTGTGATTCCCCACTTTGCCTCATCCAGGCTGGATTCAGCAGGCAGGATGGCCAAGACATCCTAAGGAGACTATGCAGACTAAACACGGTAATCTTTCTCTCAACCTACATCTATTAGTCTCACTGCTGTGAGACTATTTATACAATATATTACAGTTTACATTTAAATATTTTGAATGATTCTTATAAGCCTACACTATGTTTAAATATACCATTTTTTTTTAGTTGAATGGGAAAATCCTGCTGTTTTCTTTTTTAACTTCTGGGTATATAAAACATTTCATGGAGGAACAGTGTTCCCAGTGCCATTTGGAGAGCAGCAGGCCCACAGCATCATAGATCCCTTCACCATACTTCAATAGGCACACATTTCTCTCTGTTTTCTATGTTAAACCAGCCTGAAGTCTTACATGCTGGAAAGCGGTTTTATAGTCTCAGTTTTAAGTTGGCATGCAGATGATGTCTGTGGCTGTTATGGAGAAACAGACAGCTTTGCTGCAGGTTTTCAAATGTAAAAATATGAAGATTAAATAAAGAATACCATCCTTCTTACTGTTGGGATGAAACAATACACATGGTTTCTGATCCAGCCTTATTCCAATCTTATTTTAAGTGTTTTTCTGTGAGAAGTATGCTGATGATAGTGATCTTTACTTTTGGGGAAAACGAGCTGGAGGTTGCTGACCAATTATCAAATGAAATGCAAAAAGTTGCAGAATGGTTACAGTCATCTTGCCTGACTTAAAACCTCAATATAACTGTCTCAATGTGTTTTTTCTAAACAAACGTAAAATTACAAAAAGCTCAAGAAATTCAAGTAAATGGACAAAAAAATTATAGACTTGATGAATTATAAAAATATTAGAAATTCAATAACTACAAAAGCCTAAAATACGTACCTCAGTACTATGATTGTTCTACATCTTCTGTGTGGCATGTCTAGTTGGTCTTAGGATTGTAAAACATTGTTAGAAGAACTTGAATCATTATATAAAAGAGCCATTAAAATGAATGATAAAAAACCTCACCAGCACCAAAACTGTAAGGTACAAAGTAAATATAACATTCCAAGTTCTAAGAACCTCTTTAAATATAATCAAATTTCTGCTCTATTTAAAATAATCTGCAAAATTGCTGCATGCCGTTTGAGAAAATTTATCACACTCAATCCGGAGAGAATTTCTGGAGCCATTCGGTCGCCAGCCAGAGGAGAGTGCAGCGTTCCAAGATGCAGAACCCCATTTAGTCAACAATTGTTTCCTGATAAAGTGACACAGCTTTGGAACAATTTCATGCACAAACTATAGTATAGTTACACGCCTGACGTAACAGTGGTTATTATCAAAGCAAAACTGTACTTATTGAAGTGAGGCTTACACTTATTATTCTGTATATATTTTATCAACTTTTGTAAGTATGACATCAACCTGTCCCGGGACTGCAGGTAGAAATGACCTTTACTCCTATAACCATGACATCTCTTCTTTCTTAGGCTAATGTTTTTTTGTGCATTGTCCCTGATCAAATAAAGAAATTAAATAAAATAAGATCCTAATGTGGACTAACTGTGACCTAATTAAAGATAAATACATAAATAAATAGATGCTCAATTAAGAAACAGGCATACAATTAAATGCAACAGGAGTGGGTGGTCTAAAGCGGAGAATTTCTGCCTACCAATCAAACAAAAATGGCTACCTACCCTGGGGATAATACTGAGCTATATATTAAATACATAGAAATCAATGGGGAAAAAAACAGCATAATGAGCCCAACACTATAGACTCTTTAGGCTCAGTTAACTTCTGGTGAATTGACAAATGAATATGAATCTCAGTTGCATTCATTGGTTATTTTTATCCATTTGTGTTCATTCCCTTGTGATTCTATACTGTCTGTGAGACAAAGAATCTCACTGGCTTTAACTTAGGTTTTTGATTACTGATTTAAGGTTTCTAAAGATTTTGGTCATCTTTAAACAAATAAATGAAGCACAAAACTGCTTCAGTGATATGTATTTTATAATAGTTGTTAGTTATACTGTTAGGTGAGTTAAAAGTTATTTGCTTTAATTCAGTATAAGATTATTCTTTGACTATAAATGACTGATTTATTTTGAGTCTTCTTAAAACCTTTTGTTGCTATGCTAAAAGCATGGGTTTCTGCATCTTATAATACTACTTTTAAATGAGTTAGTGTTATAAAACTGATGCTTGTTCAGGTTTCCAGCTACATGCTGCTTCTTGCACATTAGGCAGCAATTTTTATTCCTACAACTAACAACCTTAGGTCTTCTGTTTGATACTTGAATCAGACTTAAAGGCTTGTGGCAGTGTTGTAAAGATTTATTGTCATGCTTTCATTTTCATACACTGATGTATTGTGTTCACACATTTAAATGTTTTGGCTTGATGTTTTTGAGGCTGACACAATTATTTGGAAATCTCTTTAATTTTGCTTGTGATCATGGCAACTATCATGCATGTCAAACAACGGTTATAAACACTGTACCAAGCAAAAGCCGACTAGTATTTTCAATTCAAATCTTCATATTAAAATTTTTTTATGTCCTTTCACTGCCTGTTATTAAAGTTAAACACCCATAACCAGACTAGGAAAGAAAATGTAGAGGAGAAGAAAATGAATTAGAATGAGTCCAGCCAAGATACTGGTCTAGTTCTTAGACTCACACAATGTTAGAGGAATTTTTGTTATCATCACTAGCATAAATACTAGGACCAGTTCCTAGCCTCTTTTAGGCTGTGAAGCCCAGTTTCTTCCTACAGTATATGCACCAGTAAACCTCCATGTTGGCTGTAATAGTAATCCAACTGCAAACACAACTTACGGTTCCAGAGATCCCTCTAAATGTTTCGCTTTTAACAGCTTTGAAATCTAAACATATATAATATTGTCTTGTAAATATATAGATAAAAAATAAAAAATTTTCTTAATGAAAGGTAAAGATGTTCAACTGCTTTCTTTAAAAGATGTCTTTAGTTCTAGTTTCATAATTTTTCTGCTTTTATTGTTAATTATGCAGCTTAGAGTAAATACAAGTGCTGATATAGTACCAGGATGTACAGTCACATCTACACAAGTTAAATAAAATCATATTTCAATAAATGTTCAATGTGCGGATAAGATAAAAAAAAATATATAATGATACAAGGAATCCCACTTCTCCTAGCCTCTCTACAAAATGGAAACAGGATAGACAATGGAATGTGAACTTTACTTAGATAATAGATTTCATTTTATTAACTCGGAAAAAGGCTACAGGAAAAAAGCTAAATACTTAAAACCAGAGCAGAATCTAAAAAGTAGTAGAATATTGTACAATTTTCAACTTCAGAATATGTTGCAACAAACCTTGAGTAGCACAGGAAAGACAAATGAGAAAACTCCAAAAGCTTATTGTTGTTGCACTGAAATTAGGTTCATCCGCCAGTTATTAACACTACGCAACAAAATTTAGACCCTATAACTTAACGTCCCAAAGACATGAGGAGGAAGCCTGGCATTGCAGACTATTAAATATCAGGATATTTTATTTTCAAAATATATACAACCTGTGTTACTTTTGTGCAAAAGAAAGGCATGTAAAAAGAAAATGTATATGAAATAAGATCTAATCAGCACAGAAACGGTCCGGCAGGAATGAAGCCAAACTCTTTAATGTTTGATCTAAGGGAAATGGATAAATATCTATCTCTCTTTTTCAGCTTCAAACTTCCCAAATGGTAAGGTAGATGGTTAGGTGTTCTGTTCATAAAATAACTTAGTACAACATGGTTCAGGATTGCTTTCCTTTGCTGAAAGAAAATGTGTCTTGCAGATTATGATTGAAAGCAAATTTCTTTTGGAATTGATGACCTATTTGTAGTTTTTCACATTTATATTCTTTCTCCTTTTAGTTCTTTGCTTTTTGATTTTTTTTTGTAAATTGTTTCGGCACGTTTTGGTTATTCTTCTTATAAGTGAAACATTTCCTATAAATGCATTTATGTCTGTCCGTTTGCTTGAACTGCAATACTATTCCTCTTGCTGGAGACAGCTGAGATCTGGAAAGGTAATGGGGATGGACTTGTGAAGCTATGTTTAGAATCTCCTCTGTCCTCGATGCCTTAAAGAGAAGAGTGAGCACAGACCAACAACATAAGGCAGACGAAAGGAAGTGTAATCCGACTTCTCAAATAAAAGACAAAGCAGAGGAAACACTTTGACAAAGAACACAATTGGGTCTTTCTCTCTTTAAAGAACCAAAAATAGGTGAGTCATCTCTTGGAAACAACTTATGCTTTGTGGCTTTAAGTGCTAATAATTGCATTGAAGTAAGTCAACATTTTGACCCAAATTGTTAGTGGTTTTTGTTGTGGTATTTAATCCTCTATTTCAGTAAATATTCTGCTGTACTATTGTTTGTTAAGCAGAGCTAACATGAAGACTTTTTCGCTAACATGTGACACCTGTGATGAAACATAACACTGTGTGTTTGTTGCTGTTTGGGGCTAACCAGGGCGCACGTTTTCTTTAAGCCTAGTAACATACTGATACTAAAAATAAAAAAAGCCAACCAACTTATTCCATAAAATCCCACCTGTTTTCCTCTTCTTTCTGGGTGTGTATCCAGATATGGCCACAGCCGCCAGTGTTCTGTCGAAGGAGCAGCTCCTTTGCCCCATCTGTCTGGATGTGTTTAACCAGCCGGTCTCCACTCCGTGCGGGCACAACTTCTGCCGTGAATGCATCCAGAGATACTGGCAGAGCACCAATCTGCCACAATGCCCTATGTGTAAACATAAGCTGTACAAGAGGCCCGACCTCAAAGTCAACACTTTCATATCAGAGGTGGCTGCTCAATTTAAAGAGCACGGGGAAATGAAGTATAAAGATGAGCTTGGTAGTATGGCCCAGCTCAGCTTTAAGGGAGACGTTGCTTGTGATGTCTGCATTGATAAACGGGTAAAAGCTTTGAAATCCTGTTTGGATTGTTTGGCTTCATTCTGCCAGATTCATCTGGAGCCCCATCTTGTTCTAGACACCCTCAAGAAACACACTCTTATCAACCCTGTGATGAACATGCAGGACAGACTGTGTAAAGAGCACAAGAGCCTCCTGAACCTGTTCTGCCACACTGACCAGATGTACGTGTGCCAGGCCTGTGTTGCGAAAGACCACAAGGCACATCAAACAGTTCCTATAGATCATGAAAGCAGAGAGAGGAGAGATATGATTGCGAGCATGAACGCGGAAGTGCAAGAAGGAATCCACAGCCGGCTGCAGAAAATGTGCGAGATCAGTCAAGCTGTTCAGCTCAGTAAAAGAAATGCAGAAAAGGAGGTTGAAGAGAGTTTGCAAGTCTTCAACAAACTAATGCAAGTTGTTCAGACCGGCCAAACAGAAGTGGTTGAGGCTATCTCAGCAAAGCAGAGAGGTGTGTCACAAGCAAGACTACTGGTATTATGATGGAGCTTGAGCAAGAGATTGATCAGCTTACAAACAAAAGCATAGATTTGGAGCTGCTCTCTCAGACAACCGATGATCTCTACCTTCTCCACAGTTTTCCAGCTTTCTCGACTAAACCAAACGTCAAAGACTGGTCTGAGGTTTGTGTGCAAAGTGCACTTTATGTGGGGATGGTTAGGAGAGCACTCAGGAAAACTGCAAACCAGCTTGAGGAGACCATAAAGGCAGAGGTAAAGAGACTTTGTGAGGTTGAATTCAAGCGGGTCAAAGCATGTGCTGTTGATGTGACTTTGGATCCAGACACGGCTCACCCTAAATTGGTGCTTTCTGAAGACAGGAAGCAGGTGTATCACAGCGATGTGGCCGTAAACCTCCCTGACAATCCAAAGAGATTTTACCCTTGTGTTAGCGTCCTGGGAAAGGAGGGGTTTTCCTTCGGAAGGTTCTACTACGAGGTCCGGGTGAAAGGAAAGACTGAATGGGATATCGGAGTAGGACTGGAGTCAGTCAATAGAAAAGGTGGGAATTTGCTAAACCCTCAACGAGGCTACTGGACCCTGGGGATGAGGCAGGATGGGAGCTACTGGGCACTCAGCAGCCCTCCTGTCCGAGTGCCACTAGTGGAAAAGCCCCAAACAGTTGGGGTGTATGTGGACATGGAGGGGGGGCAGGTTTCCTTTTACAACTCTGACTCTCATTCCCATGTTTACACATACATCGGATACACTTTCACTGAGAGACTTTTCCCCTACTTCAACCCTCGAAGGAATCACAGTGGGGTCAACTTGACACCTCTTATTATCTTGCCTTTGACCACCTAAATTGCTCAATACTTTTATGTTTTATGATGTTTCAATTGTTTCAATAAACCTAATACCATTTTATGATTTGCAGTTTATGATCCTGTTTTGTAACCCTTGATGATTATTTTCCTGCAATAAAATTCTGACTTTTATAATGAATCCGTGTTTGGTTTTAATTTTTGCATCATGGATTGAAGAAACTTGGGATCTGGGACACATATAAGCATGCCATAATGACAGGAGCAGGAGGTTCATGGGATTTTCTGAGGAATAAACGTTTGTTTGTTCAGTTGGCAGCAGACATCCCGAGGCAAACCCTCTCTCCAGTGATCAGAGCCATTGTCTGGACAATGCTGTCTTCTGGCATCTTGTTGGCACTCTGCTTTCTGTCATTCACCCTGCGCTTCAAAAACAACAGGTAGAGTAATAAATATGTTTAATAATATAGAGGAGGATTAAGAATACATTTATGAAGAGACAGACCCCGGCTATAATAAAAGATATTTCACTTTGCTTGCATTGTTCCATCAGGATAGTGAAGATGTCCAGTCCCAACCTGAACGTTATGACTCTCTTTGGAAGTATCCTCACATATATCAGCGGCTTTCTGTTTGCAGTCCAGGAGCCATTTCCCACACAAGCTGAGGTGCCTGTTACTATGCTTCAAGTAAGTTTTTAAATCTTGGCTGTGCTTTTTTTACTTTTGGATATAAATGTTAAGGTGATCCCTAAGGTGTTCTCCTCTCCAGGCTCGGATGTGGACACTTTGTGTTGGAGGCACCCTCGTTTTTGGACCAATTTTGGGGAAGACCTGGAGACTTTACAGAGTTTTCACTCAGCGTGTTCCAGACAAGAGAGTGGTGGGCATGCTCTTCTAGTTTGCTGTTGGTCATGTTCCTTAGTATTACTTAAGGCACCTTATTGTCTTCTTATTACTCTCTATTAAAAGTATAGTCCTAATAATTACTGTTTTAGTATTTAAGCCAATTCTGCCTTGTGAGAATGTAAATGCATCTGCAACCTACTGCTATGAATGGTGCTGACAAAGATTACAACCTGTAAGAGAAGGGCAGACACATAAAAAAGCAAAGCAAAAAATCAGCAGCTGCATCCCATATAATGTTGCTGCATAGTAAGCGCTTAAAGCTAATTTTATCATAGCAAATGAGCACTATGGCATAGCCCAGCCACCCTATGAAGAAAACTACAGTAATTTCTGCAGCTTATATCCAGGATATTCTTTCCTTTCTTATTTATAAAGCATCACCATAGGAAAGGTTAAGAACATTGGCTTTTTCTTCACACAGCAGACCAGAGAGGTGTTCAAAAAGATCCTGCAGGGGAGCTTGGGAATTTAAGATTTTGTTTGTTTTATCGCATATATATCAGGCATAGTAACATCTGCGACACAGCTTCAATTAGAGAAAAATACTATGTGTAACTATTGTTGTAATATATTTTTAAAACCTGATAACTTAATTTTTTTATATATATACTTTTAGATAGAATCTAATTCTAAAACAGTCTTTATCTTGTCCTCTTGTGCTCTTCTGATATTTTATTTTTTAATAGTTAATTATTTTTAAGAGAATCAACCTGCCCTCACTGTTGCATGGCTGCACATTGCCCTGGTGTTGAATCACTCTTAGATGTTTTTATGCTTTAAGTTGGAGTTTCCTCCTGTTGAAGCTTTTCGGGTGAAAAGAGTTCATCTTTATTCTTACTTCTGATTCTGCCTCAGATCATTCGAGACATCCAGCTGATTGGCATGGTGTTTCTCCTGATCCTGCTGGACATTCTGGTTCTCACCACTTGGACTCTTACAGACCCTGTCAGGTGTTTGCAATTTGACCGAGATGTTGCCAAGGTGAGAATTATAATGACCCAACAGTAATTTATCAAATTGATTTATATGTCAGGTGGTCATGATGATCACCTGCAACATACAAAAGAGCCACGGCTGGACCTGAAGACTTAAAGCTTTAAAATGTTTTTGACTTATTTAACAGTGCAAGAAAAGTAGATTTTTTTCACACTTTAAAATAAATCCACCAAATGTGTCAACTTTCATGTAATATTCCGTTTTATTTCACACAGGTGACTGAGAGAGACGCCTCCTACCCGTTGTCACAACTGGACTCTTGTTCATCTGATTACTCAAATATATGGGTCATCATTACCGCTGTTCAGAAAGTAAGCAGCACTTTTAGTTGTTTTTCTGCAGTGACAAACCACTAATTTACTACATTTCCACCTTTTCACAGTGATAGAGTTTATACACTTTATTTTTTAGCCATATTTATACATATTTGTAATGACTCAGAACAGAGGGACCCAGAATTCAGGCAAGACAGACGGGGGAATAACTTAAAAAGCAATTATTCAAACGACAAGCTGTGGATCTGCAGTATCCGTGGCTAGGACGTCTAAAGCAGGAATGTCTGGTTTTAGTTCAGTCCGTGCCCAGAGAACGAGGATGATTCCAGCCGGTCGGCTGACAAGACGCAGCGGATGCTGCCAGAGATTTCCAGACGCTGAAGCCAAGAAGGCTGCAGAGATGACAGGAGAGATCAGAATAATCTGGCACTGATGGCTGGGGACAAGGAGTTTAAATATAAGCAGGAGCAGGTGGAAGAGATGAGCAGTGATGAGAAACAAGGCAGAGCTAGACAGGTGAATGAAAGCCTGCCATCAGTGCCAAGATCATGACAATTCTGGAGAGAACAAATGTTAAATTTCTCTGAGATAGATGAGTATATCCAGAGGGCTTCTTCTCACTGACTTGAAATAGCAGAGATAAAGAGGTAAAGTGAATATGGGCAGAAAAATCCCCATACCAAAGCTAACTTGAAAAGGTCCCGCCACAATCATTGGCATCTTTGGTAAAGATGTGAAAAGTCATCTTCAAATGCTGAAACATGCCCTAAAATGGATAGAGTTTTCGAACGTCACTTAGAATATTGTTTAAAACCTCAATATTTTTCACAGTTCATGTTGGAAACAGACTAAACAGGTCACCATTCAGCCTTGCACTTTTTTTTTATTGTTGCTCATAATGGAGAGCCAGTATAGACAAGTAGCTATGTTGTTGTTGATTTTTCCCGATCTATGAAAATCCACAGCTGCCTGTCTTTTTAAATGGCACATTTTTATATGGAACAATACCATGGTCGTCTTTGTCAAATTTATAGAGCTGGGAACAGGAAGTCATGCATTGTCTAATAACAGTTTCTAGACTAATGAAGGGAGAAGAGAAGTTTGCCCAACTTCATTGAGTAAATAGAGTGAAATGCATGGATACCGATTTAAGAGTAATACCAACTAGAAGTCAGTGATTCTTTTTAAATTTAATGAGGGCAAGAACACATTTCAACCACATGCTAAAGCAGACGCTACTTGCTGTCATCTGCTTTAGCAAGTAGCCAAAATGTGGTCTTGCCCTTATAAAATCTAAAGAACCACTGTGTTCTGATCATCCACATTTTTTGACTCTCCTACAAAGTGTGGCACTGGTGATTTATTAAAACAAAAAAAATAATATGTTCCCTAAATTTTGTGTGGATATTTCAGTGGGAGCTTATGTCAATGAAATAAAAGACACTTGATCTCAAGACTTTTTAAACGCCTTCACCAAGGGTGACAATAAAAGTATAAGGTCTGAGATCCAGTACTAAAAACACATTTTTTTAGGCTCTTAAATAATAATGATCTTAAAGTTGAAAAACAAAAAAAAGAAAATCTTTGTGAGGTGTTACTTTCTGAAATGTGAATCAGCTGTCAAGATTGCACCTTATCTGCATTGTTACTTCTAGAATAGAAATATCCTCACCAATAAAATTAGGTTCACAGCAATTATCCTTCCTTGCACTGAAATTATTATGAAAATCAATACATTTGTACTAAACCTCTTAAAATATATTTGGGGTTATTGCTAAAAACTTTCCTGTCAATCTACATTATAGTGTTTATTTTTAAAGTCACAATAAATGTGCAAATCAGATAATATTTAATTAAATAAGATGTATTACATATATACAACATCTATAGTTTATACTGTTTCCACATAGTTTAGAGCTAAATCTGAGTCAACAAACACACAAACTGGACCATTTTTCTTTAACTTCTACCCCTCTTTATCCAGGGTTGTCTTCTCCTGTATGGCACTTACCTGGCTGGGCTCACCAGCAATGTCAGCCATCCTCCAGTCAACCAGTCTCCCACTATCATAACGGCCGTCACTCTGGTTACCCTCTCCTCCGCTGTGGCCGTCCCTGTGTTCGTCTACCTGCACACCTGGACCAACCTGGTCTACAGCACTGTGGCTGGAGCCATCTTCATCTGCACACTGGCCACTAACTGCATGCTGTTTGTGCCGCAGGTTAGACCCAACAGATGCATGACTTTACTATCAAAACATGGATTGTAATCAATTTCAAGAAAAAATATTTAGAATAATTCACTTATTAGATTTATTACCCTGTCTTGTATTTAATTTGCTTTACAGTCTCAATGTAAAACTGAAAATGCAATAAAACTTTATTTTTCATCTGTCATAAAAAAAAGTCAGTTCCACAGGCAGAAACTGTAACAGATGGAAAGATGACAGTGTGTATGAGCTGTTCTAAGGGTAAAACCAATAAACCTGACATGAGATTGTTGTACTCACTGCTGAGGTTTCGATGTCTGTCAGGAGAAGATGACTCACACAGAAGTCCTACTAATGAGTCAAAGCTTTGTTGGCTGCTGCAAACAGGTTTATGACTTTTCTTAGAGTCTAACAGCAGGTTTACGTTAACATAAAGGAATGCCTCTTTAGTGGGAGGGAGGGGAAATTTTTGGAGAATGAGCATTGCACTATAACACAGCCTAGATGTTCTTGAAAGGATTTACATCTCATATGAAGATACACTCCTGATCAAAATCTTAAGACCAGTGAAAAAATTGCAAGAATTTGCATTTTGCACTATTGGATCTTAAGAAGGTTCAAAGTAGAGCTTCACAATGTTAAAGGAAAAAAATCAGTGCAAGAGACAAGAACTTTTGAGCGGGGAATTTTCTGAAAACTGCATTTACACTCAAACATTATTTTTTCAGCTGATCAAAAGTTTAAGACCATAGTCTTTAAAAGCCAAAGGCTGTGCAAAAATCTGGATTCCGTGACATTTTCTGTCAAGTCTTTACACTGTCAAGACCTCCTGATGGCAAAAGCAAAAAAGCTCACTGACTTTGAACGTGGTAGGATTGTTGAGCTGCATAAGCAAGGCCTCTCACAACGTGCGATCGGTGCTGAGGTTGGACGCAGTAAGACAGTCATTTTGCATTTTTTAAATGCACCTGAGGGGTAATGGAACAAAAAAGTGCAGGAGTGTATGTTGTTTGAAATCAGAAAACTCTCAAATATCCAACCTGACTTGTTGCAGTTGACGCAGTGGCGGCATTTTGAAGAGGATCAGAACAACCCGAGTCAGATGGCCAAGTATTTCAGCAGCCCCAGTAAGAGCCAGCCGTCTGTGTACAGCCAGGATGAGTTCTACTTCCTGCTGAGGGAAAACAGCTCAATGAAAAAGCTCCTGAGCGAGGTAATTTCACATGTTTTGCTCATAAAGACGTTAATTTAAACAGAGATGGTGGTGTAGTATTTCATACACTGATCTTTTTTATTCAAATGAAGTCACCGAGGCCCACGTTTCTTGCCCTGCTAAAAAGCTGGGTAAAATGCATTTATCTCAACTAAACTATGGGCTGAAATAATTGTTTATCGGTGCCTATTATCAGCACTTTCAGCAGTGGACTGCAGTCAGCATTGACAACCAAAAGTGGTCCTTAGATATGCAGCTCCATGAACAACTATATGAGGTCTTCTGTTTTTTTAGGTTTTAATTGAAAAATTGGCATTAACTTCCTTTGCCTGTTGCGGTTCATAGAGTGGATTGAACTAGAAGGTTCAATAGTCACGCTCCAACTACATCAGTAGACCATGACCATGCTACCTAGTCCACAAGAGATGCTCAGACACAGTTATCCTGCACTCAGAATTTGCTTTACTAAATATTTTAATTTATTTAATTTACTAAAAACTTATGGTTATCTATCTTTTGTGCTTCTCACTGTCTTTATTACTGTACTGTAATAAAGACAAAAAAGACAATACAAATACTTACTGTGTGTGTATGCATACCTGAGTGCGTGAGATGTATCTGAATTCAAGGTTTTTAGTTATTCACACAGTTATTTCCAAATAAGGGCTTTTATTTAACTGATCTTGACGGTCTATGATGAGCTGCTCAGTGGCACAGTGGGTATCACTGCTGCCTTGCAGCAAAAAGGTTCTGGGTTTGATTCCCGGCCTGGGTTCTGTTTGCATGTTCTCCCTGAGCACGCGTGAGTTCCCTCTGGGTACTCTGGCTTCCTCCCACAGTCCAAAAACATTAACACTGGTTAATTGGCTTCTCTAAATTCTCCTTAGGTGTGAGTGTGTGTGTGAATGGTCGTTTGTCTCTGTGTTGCCCTGCCGGGTGTACCCAGCTTCTCGCCCATAGACAGCTGGAGATAGGCACCAGCACCCCTCGAGACCCCATTTGGGATAATCTTGACGGAAAATGGATGATGGTCTTAAATCACTTCACTGATTGTATCATAACATAAGTAAAGAAACCTTTTCCATTAAACTTTTAAAGCACAACTGGCTTAATGACAACTTTTGTAAAAATCCAGGTTATGCTTAGGTACAACCAGTGGTAAAGGAGCCCTTCTTACGTATTGTAAAGAGAACAGCTTTGGTTTGATTCTATTAATACTTGAAAAGTGCTTAAAAAAAAAAAAGGTTAAAATTTAAAGAAAATGACAGAACAATGAAAAAATTAAAAATGTAACAGCTACATGGTGAGGGGCAATGTTGGTACCTTATTTTCCTCGTGAAAAAGATTAGGATCTTTTGTCCCTAATAGTGATCCAAATAAAAAAAAATTATGTTTTCTTTTCCCCCCACAAAGTTTTAAACAGGTAATTTAGAAATCCAATATAATGCTGGTAGGAATTCTCATTTGGAGCAATTTGGTCAAATGTCTGGCTAATGTTAGCCTGTTTACACACTGTTTTGATCCAACCTGATGTTAATTCAGCTCATAACATACTTCTTCTCAATTCTAGTTAGTCATCTAGGGACACATTATTCAGGAAAAAAATCTGCTGCTTCATAAAATCGATTGAATAACTTAACCCCTATGTACGGATGTAGCGGCCAGCGGAGTCACTCTTTTAGAATTAGAAAATGCTTTATTGTGTGCTAAAAGCCCCCACTGCTCAGTGGCCTGACCTGGAACCTGATCTTAACACAAGGATTGGATACGGATTAGTTACTATCTGAGGTGTGATTCTTCAGTTGTGTGGTATATCTAGCTTTTTTCTCTTTCAAAAGGTTTCAATTTTTCATATTTCTCTTCACTTTTCAGAAGAATGCTGTGATTGATAGTCTTCAGGAGCAGGTAAACAATGCCAAGGATAAACTCCTGAGGCTCATGACAGCAAGCCAGCCTATCGTGGACCAGGATGTTGATTCTTCAACTACAAAATTCAACTCCTCCTCCACACAGGCAACTGAGGTTCAGTCTGAAGGAACCTCCTCTTCTTCTGTCTCTCAAAGAGATGCAAAATCAAGAATTTTACCTCCTGCTACCTCTGATGATCTCACTCTGCATCCCCATATCTTAAATGCTCCTATGAAGTCTTTTGAGACTTTCTCTGTCCAAAACTCGGTGGATTTTAACATAGTTTCTTCCCCCTTCACTGATGACGGACCCCCGAGTGGAACCCAGAAAGATGTCGCTGAATCTGAAAGCAGAGACATAGAAGGATCCAGAGTGAGAGAGCAGAAGCAGCCTTCATCCCTTACATTTCCTGGAAGGACAGCAGAAGAGGCTGTTCACTTTGTTACTTCTCTTCAAAACCATAGAAAACTGAATCCCTCCCAGGTTGAACTCATCGGTCATGGTGGCCTGTCACTGCAGATGGGGGCAAATCCAAAACTGACTGGTTTTGTCAGCAGCGAGAAGCTGCAGGAGATCATCCAGGAGCTGAGCATTGCTGCAGCCACAGAAGCATCTACAGCCTCTTCTCAACCCAAACGGAACACATTATCCCCTCTGTCCCTCTGTTCCTCTCGGTCACCTTCTGTATTCAACTACCCAAGTATCTCTCCTTACATGATGAGAAAACGCCGGCGTCGCTTCCAAACCTCCAGGAGAACTTTGTCCCCTTCCTGTTTCTACACAGGCTCAGATGTTCCCAATTTAGGACTAAAACAAAACGCCTGCGAACACCAGAATCCAGCTGATGCACGTTCTTATGTTCAGGCCAGTGTCTCGGATTTAGAAAAGTCAGCGGAGGAGAATGAGGGGGGTAGAGATAAAGAGGAGGCAATCAAGAACTATCCAAGTTGTGCTATGAGGTCTGAGAGATGCCCACTGTGGCGTTGTGCTGGACAGGACTGTTCGCCTCAGCATGGCGTGGAAGAGAGCTGCAGCAGCAGGCAACACCATCGGTGCATCAGAGATTCGAGTGGATACTGGGATTCAGACTCTAGCAGCTCCACGGATTACTGCTACTACCATCGACCCTTCTGTGATTCCTGCCTGCAGCGAGACTCCTACCTCTGCTCAGACAGCTCGTCAGACTCGTCTGACGGCGAATATGAGGATTATACGGACCTTTACCGACCCCCACGACCCGTTGTGTTCAAAGATGACCTCAAACCTACTTTAGTATGAGAAAATGTTTACAGCACTTTATATATTATTTATATATCTACAGTACTTGAACTTACAGTACTTTGAAGAATTATTTCCCCCTTATGAATTTCTTTATGTGAAATTTAAATGGTTAAGATTATCAAACAGATTTATCGAGTATTAAAAGATAATCTGAATGTGTTTTTTTTTTTTTATAGTTAATTTATTTATCAAAGAAAACAAACCGTCCAAATTAACTTTGCCCTATGGGAAAAAATTATTAGCAATCTAATAACTGGTTTGCAGGGTGACCTTGGTGGCGATGATGGCCATTAAATGTTTACCCTACCTAAGATGCTCAATTATTTGGACCATTTTGTGCAACAAAAGCAAATATTTTTTTAGCACAATACTTGCTTCTAAAGCCCCAGACTCAATGATTGTTGCATTTTAGGATAATAGAATGTTGTACTGCACGACAACATAGCGTTAATTTCAGTAAGACATTTTTTTTTCTATTTTTATATGAAGAAAATTATGATGTCAAATTCTGTCACTTTTAAGAAATTAAGAATTGTAGATTTATCAGACTTTTTTGTTCAAGAGTGCAAATTGTTTTTATCTTATGAAATTTCTTTAAGTTATTTTTGTATGAATATAAATAAGTAGGATAACATAAGTGTCTCTTCACAATTGTCCCAATACAGATAAAAATTTTATTAGATTATTTTGCAGATTATTACAGATTCAGGTAATAATTGTGTAAACACTGAACTTATTTTAATTTATTTATAAATTTTATGTTGTAAAATAATATATATACATATATAATGTTTTTTTTTTTTTTTTTTTTTTTAAGGATCCAAACACAGCAGGTGGAAACACAAAGCTAACTTAATCAATTTGCTGGCTTCTAGTTTTATAATAGAATGACCATGAGTGTTGAGGAAAAAATGTTTGAAATGTCTTTAAAAGCTTCAGAACTCACAGTTTGTTAAGGATATCAAAAATAAGGCAAGATATGACATGGAAATAAGGAAACAGACCAAATCCATTTAAAGAAGTCAATGGCAAGACAAGGCAAATTAGAAATTGTTAATCATTCACAAGATATTTTAAAATACTTTACCTGGCAATGAAGAAGCAAATGGGAAATGTGTAAGAAGGTGTTTTGGGATAATGCTTAACTGTATGACATACATGAAAAAGTAGGTCCAGTGGAAACCAATTCTGCATGTTGTCTACTTAACACAACAACAGTGGCAGTAGTAGTATCAGAGTTCAAAGAGTTAAAATTGACCATCAGATGGATGGAGTTAAATGCAGGGCAATCATATAAGGATCACATTTCAGAAACTGCAAAAAAGTGATTCAAAAACCTCAGCTGAATTCTACCTGCTTGCAGGACAATGACTCTAAACATACAACCAAAGCTACAGTATACTTTCTTTTAGATCCAAGCATATTCCTTAGCTCTTATGGCTCAGAGTAAATATAATCATATAATCAGGAATCTGTGGCAAAACATGAACACTGATTCATCTTCATACAATTTCAACAAATGTGGCTAAACACTTAGTTAATTTGTAAAGAGGGATGGGCAAATGTTTCATTCTGAAGATATGCAATGCACAAGGATATACTCCAAAAGATTTGGAGCCATGCATCTACAAAGGATTGACTCAGGGCATCTGAATATGTAAATGCTCATCACACTTTTCAGAATCTTCTTTCTACAAATAAAAATCAAGAACTGTCATGATGAGTGGATACTTTTTGAGGACCCAAATGCAGAGCTGAAGAGGCAGAGATAATTTCCTGCCAAATTTAATGAAGAAGTAAACATACAAAGGCCATAATCGAAAACCGATCGACAAAAAAATCAGGAACCAAAAACTAGGAGACAGTATAAACCTAAGGAGTGACGAGAACCCAGGAAATGGTAACTGCAGAGGATGAATATTTATGCCAAGCAGAACAAAGAATGGAGTAATGAACTGATTGGGAGCAGGTGTGGACAGAAGGATCTAGAAGGGAGTAGGGGGAAGGAGATGAGCACAAAGGGCCAACAGAGAGTAAACAATAAATACATTCATTTATTTTCCGTCACACTTAATCCCAGTTGGAGTAACGAGGAGTTCTGGTGCCTATCTCGAGCTCTCATGGGGCAAGAGGCGGGGTACACCCTGGACAGGTCGCCAGTCTATTGCAGGGCAATTCAGTGACAAAAAGGACAAACAACCATTCACACACAAACTCACACCTAAGGAGAATTTAGAGAAGCCAATTAACCTAACAGTCAGGATTTTGGACTGTGGGAGGAAGCCGGAGTGAGAACCCACACATGCTCAGGGAGAACATGCAAACTCCATGCAGAAAAAAGAAATACAACAGACACTCATATGGAAATGAATCTAATGACTTAAATAACAGAGAAATACATAAATCAAAGTCTAACTGAAAACCCAAAGTGAAAACAAACAGAACCAAAAAGTCCAAAAAGGGCAGAATCATGAGAAAAACAAATATCCAGTACACAATTATGCACCATGTTGTGCTTGTCTATTACACCAAATCAGAATAAAATAAGTTACGATTAGTAATTTAATCAAATATATGTTGAAAGAATATTTCACTGTTCTCTAATTACAGGCCACTTTATTTATTACTCTTTTTCAAATCAACGTTCTAGTGTTTCTACTCTTAGTCTTGCATGATTGCTATGGTGATCTGTGTGCTCCTCCATGGTTGTTCCTATAATCTGAGCTGCAGGAGGACGAGTTGCTGTGAAGAGAAAACAGGGTCCTGGATTACTTCTGCCCAGCTGCCTGTATTTAAAATCTTGCTGTATGCGAATCACTGAAGGACAGCCTTAGAGAAACACCCTTTGATATATAACACAACAAAGTATAAATAGATCACACAAAAGATACACTGCCGACATAAAGGCAGCAAAAAGAAAGAAAAAGCAACTGGCATTCTGTGAGTGTGTGTGTAAAAATTAAAACATTTGTCAATAAGATACTTTGCTCCTCTTATAGGATACATTTAATAATAATTTTTAGAAAGTTAATGGAAACATTGATTTAAAAAAAATAACTTTAGTTAACTGATTTTATTTTTAAGGCAAAAAAGATAGATAAAGCTGTATTTCTGGTATTAATAACCTTCAAGGCAAACCATATTAAATCCTTCGGATAAATAGATTTTTTGAATGTAATTTAGAAAAAAGAACAATTTACAAAATACATAATGTTATTTACTGTTAATCAGTGCTATTAAACTCTTTGCAATGATTTTGTTATTTTCTGACAAAAACTAGAAACATCAACTAATAAGACTCTGGAAATATGGTATGGAAAGATGCGCTTTTTATTTTTTTATTTCGCCTTAAAGGAATAGTACACCCAAAACATGATTAGCCTTCATTTTCTACTCACCCCCATGCTGAACAACACTCTGGAGTACTTTTTTGATATCTCAAATGCATCTGGAGATCTGGGAGGCTTCTTGCTGTCTGCTGACATTCAAATAATGGAGGTCTATGGTGACCGAGACAGAAAGGTCCATAAAAGTCCACAAAAAACGTGTCAATATTCCTCCATACTGCTCGTCCAATGTATTCCAAGTTTCCTGAGTGGGTAGCATCCAGAATTTACTCGAAACGAAGTCATTTAGAATGTTTTTAGAGCATAAACAGTAGTGTATAGGATTTCCTGAAAGCGCGCACATGCACGTTCACGACGCTACGGAAGCCGGCAGACCAAACCAGATGAAAGTGCGCATTCAGTGTCTGCTCTGCCAATAATGCAAGCGTAGAAGAAGAAATGTGCTGTTTACCTGTGCAAAGAAAGAAACAACGAAAGAAAAATGTCTGAGGACTTCAGTGTTGAGGAAGAGCATGAGTTCTTTGCCGAGCTGAATGCGCTGGTTTGTTCTGCCGGCTTCCGTAGCGTCGTGATCGCGCATGTGCCCGCTTTCAGGAAATCCTATACACTACTGTTTATGCTCTAAAAACATTCTTAATGACTTCGTTTTGAGTAAATTCTGGATGCTACCCACTCAGGACACTTGGAATACATTGGACGAGCAGTATGGAGGAATATTGACACATTTTTTGTGGACTTTTATGGACCTTTCTGCCTCGGGCGCCACAGACCTCCATTATTTGAATGTCAGCAGACAGCAAGAAGCCTCCCAGATCTCCAGATGCATTTGAGATATCAAAAAAGTACTCCAGAGTGTTGTTCAGCATGGGGGTGAGTAGAAAATGAAGGCTAATCATGTTTTGGGTGTACTATTCCTTTAAAGACCCTACATGATCTTTGAACATTTGCCCTTTGGCTACTAATTCCCATATATGTAATAATTTTTTTAATGCTCTTTAACATTTTAGAATGTGATTAAGAAAGAAATTGCCTATTTTTTTTTGCAGAATTGTACATTATAGTATGACACAGTATGCATGCACACATATGTGTCATTTTTAGACCAGGACCTAATACTTTGGTTAAGTAAAGCTGCTTTCAATCTACAGTATATTTGCCACTAGTGTGAATACTTTAAGAACAGATTTGTGTTCTCCTTTATCATAATCATAAAATGAGGACATTTTTTTGTTTGGGGCTTTAAGCCTTTATTTGACAGAAAAATGTAAAGTAAATGGAGGTTAAATAGGGGAAGCTATGCTGCAAAAGTTCATGGGCCAGGACGCAAAACTCTGATGGTCACATCAAGGTATAAGGTCATCAAACATGGTTCACACATTCTACCCCTGCACCACAACCATGCAGAAAATAGGTGAGGTTATAACTGCATGATTGCATGAAGCTAAACATTGTCTGAGAAACTTTCCCTGGCGCTATTTAGCTTCAAAGAGTTTATGTATCCAGCAGGTGATACTGAAACTGTGTTAAATAAGCTAAAATAATCAAATATGAGATTTTTTATTTTTTCAGTTTATTTGCCAGACATATTTATACTATATTATAAAATAATAATGCAAATCAACACATTCAATATAGTTTATTGATTTGATATTTACATATAATATTCTCACAATTACATATAATTAAAACTGGTGCAAAAGAATCTAAAGCTGCGGAATTACACTGACAGACATGCACGTGTCCACTATTAATTGTAATCACATGGGACTGAAAATAATTAATTGGAGTAGCCATGGGAGCGTTTAAAAAGGTGTCCACAAATGGCAGAGAGTAGGATTTTGTGACTAACATAGCAACAGTGCTGCATGACCACCGGTGCTCAGTGACAGCTGGGGGAGGAGGTGGACTGACAATCTGGTTTTAAAGCTGCATTGGTCGGACAATTAATCAATCCTGTTGAAAACACCGCCCATTGTCCCCGTCATGGCCCTGGCAGAAGCCTTTGAAGTCTTGAGGGAGGGTAGCTAGCAAATTGTGCCATGTGGTGTTAAAGATCTGCATTCTTATTGGGCCACAAACACACGGTTAACGCCCATTTGAAGGATACCGTCTCTGATTGGCTGAGCTCACCACCCCAGATCCAGCGTATGCGTATTCACGTTTTTTGGTATTCAGAGTCGCGAGTTACGTCGCCTGGGTCAACTCCTTTCTATAGACGATCGTTTCTTTACGAATATTGCGTACGTAACGTACGCACCGACAAAGACTGCGAGCCTGAAACCTATGGGGAAGGAGTAAAAAAAGACATTCGGTATCGTCGCACTCTGTATCTTTAGACCATCGTTTTTGAGAGGCTCGCCGCTTAAGGAACGAGATACAGACGCCGAAATTTGACCAAGACGAAGCCGGGAGCGAGCACCAGACCGAAGGGTGTAAATTAGCCGCACAAAGACTGTCGCGACGGCAGGTTTTCCGTTGGAGGATCTGTAAGCTCTGGTATAGTGAGGGAGCCGCCATGGCAGTCGGATCATTGAGGCTCCACATCGGGATATGAAGAGGAGCTGAATGCCCCCCCTGAATTGACTCGTTTTGCCTCTGGATTTGACAACCGAACCAACTACTATTCGCATTCGTGGAAACCACACAGAAAAAGACGTTTTAGCAAACAAGTTGGCCACATAGAGAGGCCAAATTCACCACTATTTCAGTCGGAGACGTGTCTTGTGAGGCCCGCTGAAAGGAAAGCTGGACTATAAAGCAGATAAATAATGCTCTGATTGCCCGTCGTCGGGGAAATATAGGACAGTTTTATTTTGTGATTATAAACCAGTTTGTTAACGGGCTCTCTTTTTGCCTGTGCTCTTCTTCTGAGACGCTAAGATATTAATTTTACTGTCATCCTGCATTTGGATGAGAAGCTTCGGCGAATCGAGCCACCCTGTCGTTTAGCAAGTCGAAAGAATCAAAGGGATTGGATCATGTCGGGTCGGCCCAGGACCACATCCTTCGCCGAGAGCTGCAAACCAGTGCCGCAGCCCTCTGCTTTCGGCAGCATGAAAGTCAGCAGTGAGTACACCTTTCTGTAATCCTACAAACTACCCCCTTTTTTCTTCCCCTGCATGCACAGGCCCCGGTATAGGCTACGATCTTCCTCTCTCCGTGGCTCCAAATGCCATGTTAGCACAGAATAGCTTATCCTGGATGTCGCTCAGCACTGACCAGGGGCCGGTCAGTGCAGCAGGCCGAAACGGGACAGGGTTGGGCTGGGCCAACCTAAGAGGCAACGCTGGCAGGGGCCCAGGTCACAAAAAACAATCAAAACAAATAAAACCAAACCAATTACTGCCATACTACCATAGATCCGGTCTAATTGTTGCTTGTCTGTATTGAGATCATATCATATAACGGGTTTCCTTACTAGACAGAACCAATAATATCCCAGACCGAGTCAGAGCAGTAAGGCTGGTCTGAATTACGCAAGTGTCTGAGCAGAGCGGAAGGTACGCCCATCTCTGCCTCTGCCTTGAAACAGCCAGGTGTGCTGGTTTCTCTGGACCTGTATAGAAATGAACAGAGCTGTGCTTCTACACTGACAAGAGCTACCAGCAGTGACAGACACAGCTTTCTGATGTATTAAATCTCTAAGTGAATCCACCTTCCTGCTGCTAACATGCAGGCAGAATTGAAATGTTAAAGTGTTGAGCTGCACCCCTGTTTTCACCTTTCACCCATTTAGATGATGCTTCAGGTTGCTATGTGTTCTAGCAGATGATCAGCTGCATTTCACCACAACCCATGTCTTTGGGAAGAGCATTAATAAAGTGCTAAATGATGTATTTGAAGGGGGTGATGGTTAGGCGTGGAGAATAATTTCAGTGAATAGCAGTGATGTGTCATTTCTGATATTTCACTTTACATTGCAGTCTATGATTATATTTAGTCATGAATGAAATTGTGGGTTTTCTGTGGTTTTGTTAAAGTAAATATTTCTAAAATGGTATATTGGGGGGGTTTTAAGTATGTGAATAAATTACTGTGTGCGTTGTAAAG
Organism: Cyprinodon tularosa; assembly: GCF_016077235.1. Classification (NCBI taxonomy): domain Eukaryota; kingdom Metazoa; phylum Chordata; class Actinopteri; order Cyprinodontiformes; family Cyprinodontidae; genus Cyprinodon; species Cyprinodon tularosa. The sequence goes on from NW_024039455.1 coordinate 336,728, forward strand.
GATTCTGTTGTTGGAGATTCTTGTCACATTTCCTATTTTGTTCATATCGATTTTAAAATATCAACCTAAAATTTAAAAGTATATCTTGATATAGGTTTTTGACTGTATTGTCCAGACATAATGATGGCATTTAAAGAGCTCAAACTCTTAGTCATTTGTTTTACAGTGTTCAGTTGAAATATGACAGAAAAAATGGATTATTATAATCCTTCTTCTTAGTAATATATATCAGTGTTGCACTGATACCAGTATTGGCCGGGCCCCCGATACTTCACTAAGATGGTGGTTTCGTAGCAGCGAGTACCGACAAATTGGCACCGATACCATTTTGAGAGCCAGAGAGTTTATTCAACTATTGTCACTTGATTCAGGTTAGATAATAAAAAGTTCTACTGGATTCCATTTGTGTTAGTCGTTTTCCTGCTTCACAAAGGTAGACAGCTGTCATGATGGCAACTATTTTACATCAAAGTAGTATGCAGTTCTTCATATATATATCGGCCGATACTGCACACCCCAGGTATTGGTGTCAGGGCCAAAAAAAAATGGCAGTGGTGCAACACTAAAATATATATATATATATATATATATATATATATATATATATATATATATATATATATATATATATATATATATTTCCTAATTGATCTTTTTTTTATTCCAGTTTATTCCTCTAGAATACTATTTAAAATTTGATTCTGGTATTTCAAAGTTTTGGTATAATCAACCTTACACTGGCTAATTCAGATTTTGCTCACATATCTAATTGGTTGATTTTTTTTTTTTTTTTATGTGCATGTACAGATTACCTATTAGCCTGTAGGGTGATTTTAAACATTCTGCTCCACTGCTGAACCAATGCCTCTGCAATAATTCAATTCACTTTAAAGACTTTATTAATCCCAAAGGTAAATTTAATATTATTTCCTTATAGGGATTTCTTCAACAAGTAATAGATACTGATGGCAGGAAGGATCTGCTGTAGCTGCCTGCCTTGCATTTGATGTCAAAAAGCCTCTGACTTAAGATGCTCTGTTGTACTACATTGTCTATAAAGTTTTTTACTTTATCAAGAGTCCTTCTTTTTTAAATAATCTTTATAGGTTCTGGGTGAGTTTCCAGGATAGAGCTGGCCTTTTTTATTTAGCTTCTTGAGCTTCAGGCATGGGGGAGTATAAAATTCTGACCATGGAATATCCATAAGCAAAATATCACAGGTTTGAGACATTATTAGTATTACAGCTAAAATTTAAATTTTGAAATGTTTGTATTTGAAAAAAAAACAAAACAATTTGAACCGTGGGCTGATCTTTATAGTCAAATTTAACCATCAATAAAATCGATTAAATCCCAGTTATAATGATAATATTTCACTGCTTTGCAGGATCTTGCTCCCTTTTTTGCGTGCACGTTGGTACTTATGATTTTTGGCATCTAATGTATATTAATGAACAGAATTTATTTCTGATGACTGCGTTTCCACTGTTTAATAGCCAAGATTAATAAGGATATACCGCTTAACAGTTTGTCCTTTTCTATTGATGTAATGTATCACTTAGGGTCTTTTTGAAGTTTATATGGAAAAAGTTACATGTGCTACGAAGAAATGGAAATTACAAGTGTGAATACACAGCTAGACAGCCTAGCTAAGTAGTTAAATAAGAAATCCAACAACTACAAAAGGCTTACTGGGAAACTTGTGACTAGGGATGGGGATCGTTAATATTTATTGATATCGATACCTTTATCGATACTCCTTATCGATCCGAGTCTTTATCAATACCACTATCGATACTTTTCTGTTATTTGGTGGAAAGACGATGCGACAATATGTTTTTAACAGACAGAAAGGAAGTTGGGAAAAAAATGTATTTGAAGAAATGTCTTCTTTTGGTTTAAAAAAATATATACATTTTCACAATTGTTGGTTAATGTATTGTCTACTGTCACTTTTCATCATGTTTTTAGTGATTAGGAAAATATTTAGCAAATAAATAATTGTATTTTAAATTTAATTTAATTTTTAATAAATGTTGACATCAGTAGTTTAATTATATAATCTAAAATAATTAGAGCAATGTACAACTGTATTACTCATGTTTCTCGCCAAAAACTCAATTTCCCTTTTCTTTACATTACACTTGAATGCATCATGATAACCTAATTGTCGTTTTACTGAGCCAATCTGAACACATCATCACGTAGCACGTCTGAAACTTTATTTACTTTTCAAGCTAACTAGCTAGTATGCTGCCGATTACAACACGGATTTCACAATTATTATTTTTAACTGACCGGACAAGCTACAAAGTCTGCGTGCGCTTGCCAGTGGTACTCTGAGTGGATGATGAAGACGGGCCCGACTGTGGTGTGGCGGCAGCAGGAGTAGGAGTCTTTTCAACCCGGAGACAGTCGAAGGCACTGCATTTGGCCTTTATTTGATGCACAATACTAATGTGCTTGGCCATTCAGGTTGTGTTCCCCCCTTTAAAAGAGATGATTTTGCAACATAAGTTGCATTTCGCTTCTTCTTTATCTTTGAGCTTGGTAAAATGAAGCCAAACTTTAGACCTTTTCGTCTGTTCAGCCATCCTCGAGTCGTGAGTGAAGTTAACTGCCAGACTTCACTTGTATTACTTTTAATATCTGTTTGCTTACAATTTCATTCCAAAAAATTGGTGGACATGCTGCAGTGATTGGATTGATTAGATTTAAATGCTGTGACGCGACTCGAGGGACACACAATTATGTTACAGGACCTCCGTGAGGAAAAAAAACAAAAAACGACCAGACTTGATAGTGGTATCGATAAGCCCAAACGTTATTGATTTTCGGGTTTTGAAAAAAGTGGAACCGGGTCCTCGATAGAACCGGGTTTCAATCCCCATCCCTACTTGTGACCAGCACTATCAGCAAGCTGTATTCCTCAGTAACACTGGTAATTTTAGTTTCAGTAATGTTGTTGCTAAATTTAGCTTTTTTCATTCAAGAAAGCATAAACTTTACCTTGAATTTGGCACATAGTTATGGTTGATGTTCCTGCAGATGTGCTAATGTGCTCCACTGTCCGAAAGAACATCTTGCACATAGGGCAACCTTCTTCCTCCAAGCAGTCTTCTTCTGCCTTCTTGCAGTCAACAGAGTATTTTCTTAAAGTTGACTTTAATTGGGTTTAGAGTTGAGCCGAATGATTTGGCCAAAACGTCAAATTGCAATCACGTTTTTTTCCCAAACCAAAATTGTTTTATTTCATTTTTTGCACTAAGCATGGCCATATAGATTGCATGCCATAGGGCGTTACTGCTGAAGGGAAATGTGCTAACTTCTAGCATGTATTGAACTGAGCTGCAACTGTCTTCTCTTCTGTGTGGCGGCAGCCCCTTTTTAATTGCATCACTGCCACCTAAAGGGTTGGAGTATAAAAATCTGTAGTTACTCTGGTTAAATGTAATATGAAGGTTAAAAAAAAAAAGGAAATGGAAATTTGCGGTGTTTCCATTTGCAGTGTTTCCAACTAACCAAGCACAGGAAAGCATATATGTCATTGTCCAGATTAAGTTGTCACATAGGCCTGCAGTAATAAGGAAGTAGAGGCTCCAATCTAGCACTGACCACAGATCGATAATGGAGGAAGGTTTTAATGAATGTGTTTCAGTCAGAGAAGTTGTTCTTGTGTTAAAAGAAAAGTCAGATCATATTCAGAATTCAAACCTCTGAAAAGTACTTTAAATATAAAATTATTACATAGTGTTTAATAAATGTTAAGTGTAAAGGGGAACGCCGTTTATTTTTTTTACATTTGGCCCTTGATTTTACATTATTACATCATGTTCTACTCACCCATATGAGTTTTGTGTCATTTGGAGCCATTCTGAAGATATTCCATTAGGTCATATCCAAGTAACGTCTTCCTATGGGCAACGAGTTGAAGGCACATACTGAGCTGTTCATGATTTATTCTTTATGGTACGGCAGTATTCATAACATAGGCGAATCACTGTCCCCCAGACATCCGTGGTTATATTTTTTATATTTATATGTTTTAAAAACAAAGCGGCGCGGCTATGACGTGGAAAAAGAAAAATGCATTTTTCCATCCATTTGAGTAAATTAAGAAGCCCATGCGAAGTGTAATGTCATCATACAATGATGTTATGCTTGGCTGTAGTAAGCAGGAAGTAGAGTTAGGAAGCTTGTATTGCAACCACAAAAAAATGAGGCCCACACTAACACATACAAAACATATGCAAAGTAAAAATGCTGCAAATAGTCTAAACAACTGCAGGTTAATAGAAGCTGTAAACTAGCTAGTTATAGCAGAGGTGGTCCAGAACACTTGAGGGAGATAATTACCAGGTCATGTGTAGGGATGGGGATCGAAACCCGGTTCCATCAAGGACCCGGTTCCACTTTTTTCAAAACCCGAAAATCAATAACGTTTGGGCTTATCGATACCACTATCGAGTCTGGTCGTTTTTTTGTTTTTTTTCTCCCGGAGGTCCTGTAACATAATTGTGTGTCCCTCGAGTCGCGTCTCAGCATTTAAATCTAATCAATCCAATCACTGCAGCATGTACACCAATGTTTTGGAATGAAATTGTAAGCAAACAGATATTAAAAGTAAAACAAGTGAAGTCAGGCACTTAACTTTGCTCGCGACTCGAGGATGGCTGAACGGAAAAGACTCCTCCTCCTCCGGCTGCTGCCGCCGCACCACTGGTAAGCGCGCACACAGACTTTGTAGCTTGTCCGGTCAGTTAAAAATAGTAATTGTGAAATCCGTCTTGTAATCGGAAGCATACAAGCTAGTTAGCTTGAAAAGTAAATAGTTTCCGACGTGCTGCGTGATGATGTGTTCAGATTGGCTCAGTAAAACGACAATTACGTTATCATGATGCGTTCAAGTGTAACGTAAAGAAAACGGGAAATTTAGTTTTTGGCGAGAAACATGAGCAATACAGTTGTATATTACTCTAACTATTTTAGAATATATAATTAAACTACTGATGCCAACATTTATTAAAAATTACATTTAATTTAAAATACAATTATTTATTTGTTAAATATTTTCCTAATCACTAAAAACATGATGAAAAGTGACAGTAGACAATACATTAACCAACAATTGTGAAAATATATTCTAGTTAGTTTTATGTCATTTCGAAGTAGCCTATTACATTAGCCATGTTTATTGAAGGCTAGAAATGTTTTTGTTATGCTCACTTGTTAAGCAATAAAAGCAATACCAGTTCTGTTAAAAAAATTTTGTTGCATCATCTTTCCACCAAATAACAGAAAAGTATCGATAGTGGTATCGATAAAGACTCGGATCGATAAAGAGTATCGATAAAGGTATCGATATCAATAAATATTAACGATCCCCATCCCTAGTCATGTGGCATTGGTGCTGTAAATGAGAACCATGCTCAAAGAGATTGTGTTTAAAAAATTTATTAAAAGGAAATCTTGCCTTCTCTTAATTTTCACTTAAAAGTCTTCTGTTTAGACATTTAGTTTTTGCTTTTACTAAGGGTCTGGTCTAAGGGTGTGCAAAATAATCGTCATGACGATGCATCGCGATTCAAAATTTTGTGATCTACTGCATCAATTCTTGAAGGCAAGAATCGATTATTAAAAAAATAATAAAAAAATTAACAAAAAAAATACATTAATGGTTGGCACACATCAGCCAAATCAAGTGGAATACCACGTCCAGTCCAGCAGATGTCGCTGCGGATGTGTTGACGCCCGCTACTTTGTGTCACAAGCATGTCCGGCCGCGGGATACTGCGACGAGTCATTCGTAAACAAAACATGGAGGAGCCCCGCGGTTCCATCACATTTCAAGTCAGATGTTTGGATGCATTCTGGCTTTAAAAACAAAGAAGGTGAAAACGAAATTGATATGACGCACGTAAATTTGCAAAAGGGGAAATGTCATACATTTGAATGTTTTCATTTCATTGGCTTAAAGGACCACTGAGGCCATGTAAACCGCACTAATTATCCTTATTTTCTTATTTTAAGTTTGATGAATCCTAAGATCTTTTTGTCAGTGTGTCCACGCCAGTAATAGTAATATTTCTGTCCAGTATTTGTTTTCATGGCAACACCTCCAAAAGTGGTTTCAATAAATACAGCTATGTATGAATTCAGTTGCTTTCAGTAATGTATCAATTGAAGACACTATCCAGATCATACCCAGCCAGTCAGCCACTGGTTAGGGCTGTATCTTTTTCTTACAGTGTTCAGTGAAAATATCGCAATGCATCGCAATATTTCAAGTATCGTGATGCATCGTGATAGAATCGCATTGCGGCATGTTAATCGTGATTCGAATCGAATCATGACTTCTTTGCCAATACCCACCCCTAGTCTGGTCCATAGACATCTGGTGTGTCCCAGTTTAGTGGTTACATTCTTTGAAATACTTGGTCCATGTAGAGTCTGGAGAAGACATCAAAACAGCCAGGGTGGAAGTGATAATATGTTAGCTGGGATGGTCAAACCTTTTATTTTGAAGCCTCTCCATTTAGCTAGCAATGTGCAAAACGGACGTACATTGTACACCTTTTGCTAAAAATATTAGAAATTGTACACCCAACATATGTTGCGTCGATAGATGTGGGCGTAAACACAGTTTAGTGCATCAGTCAGTTCGAAATAGCTCATGTATCCGTCATGTGACTTTCTTGAAACGATTCACACACCTGCACGGGGTTTTGTTGTTAGACTTCCACACATACGCTGGCGTTTCAGTGTTGCTTGACCCTTAGCTAGCTCTAAGATACATGAAAATGTGGCAATCAAATTTCAGAATGAGTTTCAGTGTCAGCTGTATTCTTAATAGATATATAGAAATAGAAGCATCCTCTCCTCTGTTGCTTTGCAGATTGTGTTGAAGACTGTCTCAGTTTGTCGTTGTTGTTCAACTTGTTGTATATGTAACAACCAAGATGTACCTGCCAGTCCTGGCACTTTCTCCTCTATTGGTTTGCAGAATATGTTGTAGTATTTGTAGACTGTTTTTCAGTTTGTTGTTGTTCAACTTGTTGTATATGTAATGATCAAGTTTCACTTTTAGCAGTAAGTTTAAGTTACTTTTTCTTATTGTTTGAATTAACCTATGAAACATAAAACTAAAACTTTTCCACTTGAGGTGTTCTGAATAGAGCATATTTAACTTTTTTTTTAATATTAAATGTAAAATGTTTAAATATTTTCTTACAATTTTTATATAATTACTGCTCTCTCAGCTATAGGCATGTGGAGTCTCTATACTCCAGTTAACTATTAATCAATTACTGAATTAGTTGATGATTATTTCAAAATTTAATTAATCCGATTAGTTCCGATTAATTATCTTATGTCTTCCTATGAAATTTAACCTATAGTCAAGCGTATACACTTCCCATAATCATGACAAAAGTAGTGCAGTGACTAAAGGTTAGCTGCATTCCAACTCAAAATGCAGGAAACGGCGTTTCAGAGACTATATCTGGACATTTTCCGGACCCCCCCTACAATGCTAGTGCCTGAACGTTTGGTACACCAAGGTGTACACCCTATGAATTATTCCTAGCTAAAACTTTGGTGGCATGCTAAAAATCAATCACTCTAAAGTTACAATAGCAACACTTACACAGGTTAGCACATATGGTATCAATGAGCAATAAAAACAAAGCCCGGTAGCTATAAGTTTGTCATACTTGTTTTCTGTTTGAGATCAAATTCCCTCTTGTCGGAGCCTTGTCCCAATCAAGTCCCCGTTTTTCTCTACCTTTTACTCTTTGGATAAAGGTTTTCTTTGCCTCTTTTGTTGCCTCCGACAGTGTCATAAACCTCCATAATCCAAAGGTATGATCACCTGTATTGATTGATTGATTGACTTTTGTTGATCTCACAGTGGAGAGATCTACTTGATACATCAGCTCAAATAGTCAAAGAAGAGGAAAGTGCCAAAGGAAGAAAAAGGTGCATGGGATATATACAGTATATACAGTGCGTCCACATTTTTTGTAGTAGGATCATTATACCAGGTTATTGCACAGGGTGTTTACATGGGTATTTCTATAGATGGATATGTGTAGGTATTCTGCTGGTACTGTAGCACACAGAGTAGCATGTGGCCATTGAGACCAACGAACTTAGATATGCTGTGAAGCTGTTGGTCTTACAACTGAGAACAGAGCAGTGAGACTGCATAGAAAGTATGATTTGTAGGCCACATAAAATAGGGGAAAGGTCACACTTAAAGGAAAGGCTGAGGGTCAGCTTAGGGCACTAGAAATATACATGTATAAATCCTCCCAGGATTACTTGTCACGGTCAACTTATTTATTATATGGTTCAAATGAAGGAAAGAATTGTAAACCATCAGCAAGAGGGTTAGGGTTTTTGAAAGTTCAGTGCTATGTTGGCTGAATGTAAAATTTTTTTCCTGCACACTCACTTTATCTCCCACTGAAAACCAGACCATTTCTTCATGCTTCACAAAGAGGTCCTCAGTCGATGTCAAAGTTGTAATGATAGTTTTTGGTTCCAGGAGAAAAAAACTACATGAAGGAGGTGGCAGATCTCAAGGTAAAACAGTAATATCACTTAATAAATGGGCAAACAGTTTTACATTGTACATTTGATTCTTTATATTATTATCCTTTGCTTGGATATGCTTGATATAAGGGATTATTTTTTTCACTTTTACAATGCATAATAATAAGAAAACATTTGTGAAACGTTAAAAGAATTGAAATAAAATAAATACTGTAAAATAATACATTTAAAAAATAGCATACATGTTTTTTTTGGTAAAGGTTTGGTATTTTATATTCCTTGTAAAGAAAACTAAGTAAACACATGTCTGCACAAATCTTCACTTCAGTAGTCAATAATGACTATTGGAAATGAAAACTAGTTTTAAAAACCAGATCATTTCATCACTAATTTTCTAGGCATTTTATTATAGATAATTTAATATGGATAACAGCATCATAAAGAGTGTTTTAAAGAGTGAAAATCTAAATATAAAAATTTATCCAAAGAAAGTTTTTAGAAAAATCTTATACCTTCTCTGATGGTGCATCGGCGCACAGCTCCTGCTGATTAGCAGGTGACTTAAAAATAGAGCAAATAGTTTTTTCCAAGATGATTTGGAGGTTGTAAGTTGTCCTGAAGATGAGATGCTGCTGTATATTTCTGCTGACTTCTAAATTCTGTTCTTGTTATATTATAATACTTTCAGTATTAATATTGATGCAAACAGACATGATTAGGATCAGTTGGGTGGTTATTTCCTCTACATCACAGTATGGGGATGAATTCCACCTGTAGAAAGCGTCAGATATAGTGCTTGGACTCTTTTTTTCTTTTTTCAAACCAAATGTAGTTTTAACAAATAAATGTCTGTTGCTTTAAAATGAAGATATTTCTTTTTTTTTCTCTCTCTTTTTTTTTTTTAAACCCCAAATCGGATTCCTTCTTCGGCATATGATGAGAGACTGGTGGACTGAACGCATTTTAAAGGTTCGATGCCGCATTCGTCACCTTGCTGGAATCAAGGAAAACTTACTCTCCTTGTTTTTCTCTGCAGTGCGTTGTTTCTACACCATCCTGTTACATATGCACACACATATGGCCCATGCTTTGGCTTATGATCTTAAGCAGCTGTAGCATGTGTGCATAATCATGGAGAGAATGCTGTTACCCCCCACCTCCTCAGAGGAAGATGGAAACGTGCACATACATGTGTGCATACCTTCACAGGGGTGCATATAGGTTTTTGTTTTTTTGGACGGTTAAAGCAGCTGGCCAAGAACAATGAAAGGCCTGTTTAGCATTTCAAAGCTGCAGCTTTCTACCTCTTCCCTCCTTGCCTTTACTGTCCCTCTCTTGCATTATCCTAGTGATAATGAGAACAAAATGAACCAATTATGATTCTGATTGAAACAGCAGGGCCTGCTAGCAAAACGAGAACTGTTACAGTCGAATAAAAAAGTAGAAAAAAAAATGGTGGGTTGTAGTCAGCTTGGTTTTTTGCTTTGCGGACTATGCATTGCTGTTATACCTAAAAGTCATTCAACCACGTCACGTCTTGTAAAACCTCTGTCTCTATCTGAGAATGGTCTGACCACACTTGCTTTATGTTAGTGCTGACATTCCTGTTACTGGATGTTCCAGTAATGCAGTAAATTATCTCACGCCTCAACATGGTTGGTCGGAGTACTGCCTTGCTTTAATAAAGACATAAAATTAGTTGACCATATGTAACCTAAAGGTTTGGGATGTTGGTTGGCTCATGATAAGGTCTGGTGGGAAATCTTGGCATTCAGTGCCTTTATACAAGGCACTAAGGCCCGGTCCTATTCCTCTCACTTTGCTCTGAGAACACTCCAGTGAGTTCCCTTCACTCCAGTGAGTTCCCTCCACAGTGAAGTCCACTCAACGAGGGAAGTTCAAGATTTTCTCCCTAAGAAATGGGACACCACTAGTTGCAAAATAACATGCCAGCCCAGTGGATGGCTGTAATACATTGCATGTACGCATTGGTGACATCTTCATCTACATCATGCGTAAACACTGCGTGAGTCACAACCTTCGCTGAATGAGTTCTGGGAAGCCACTATGTTCCAAGTCAGCTCTACACCACCCTTGGTCTGAAGGGATCATTTTATGCATTGAAGGGCACTTACCCCTAGCACTTAAAATTATAGGGACACACTACCCTTACATGTGGACGCGCAAAACCGAGTGCCAGGGCCCAAAATGAGTGTAAGTGATCGAAATGGGACATGTTTTGGTATCTAGAAAACCTGGTTATACCTGCAGGGGGTGGCTGTTTAGATTTGTGCAAGATGTTGGTGCATTATTCTGAAGTGACACAAATCTCAGTCAAACTTTGCATAAACATTTTTTTTTTTTTTGGAGAATTTTTCATTATGGAGTTGTTTGCATTATGAAATGAATAATTCTCAATGGATTTTGCTGTCACTATTTTAGGGCTGCAACTAACGATTATTAGGTTTTTTTTTTCCGGGTAATCGATTAATAATCAGATAGCCAAAGGCTCCTCAAAGAAGTTTATTTTACGAAATTAAACCAGGTGAAACTAAAACTTTTCCACTTGAGGTGTTCTGGATAGAGCATATTACCCGTTAACGATTAATCGATTACTAAATTAGTTAACGAATATTTCAATAATTGATCACAATTAATCTGATTAATTGTTTCAGCTTTATAAAAAATAAAAAAAATCTTAAAAATTGCTATTCCTCTGTGTTTGGCCTTTCCCTTGTTTACTAAATCAAAGAGCTCTGATCTTGTGTAGTCCTTGCATCATCCTCCACTAGGAATGCAGCAATTTACTTACAGTAAACTGTTGATTTAATGGTGTATTGTGTTCAAATAGTTTCATCCGATTAACTGATACGATAAACAGACCTTCTTCCAAAAGACGGCACTGCTGTTCATCTATAAGCAGAGCCGCACCGGTCGTTACAAGAGAGTTAGCGATGACTGAGGAATGCCCGAAGAGAAACATGAATTGTTTAACAATAAACTCAAGTTATCACCCGATAGCGCCTGTTAAGCTGTGCTGCATGGCAGAGCAGCTTTAACCTCTTGACAAGAAGATACCAATTTTCAAGAAAGGTGAAAATGTGAAGACAGAAAAGTGGAGGGCATTGGGCAAAACATTTGTAACTAAACAGATATAGACATTATGCCGATAAGAAGGGTGGATGGGGAAGGTTTCTTAATGAAGCCGAATTTTAAAATTCTTCTGAGAGTAAAGCACAAATTGTTGCTCCCACCACTCATTTAAAATGGAAAGCTTTTATCACCTCCTCTGTGACACCGATAAGTGGCAGGTATTTTGACAGGTTGTCAGAGCGATATACACAATATTTAAATAATAATTTTACGTCCCTCTTCATGAGAGATTGTAACTGTTTTCTATATTTGTTTCTATTCTTTTTTTTTTTTTTTTTTCATTTAGTAACTAAAAGGTCACTTTCTGTTATTAAATTTCTGTCAGTTTATAATACAGCAAGCACAGTACTTTTTAATAATTCATCATACTGTAAAAAAACAAAGTCCTTCTTGTGATGAAAAGATCCCCTTGATACAGTGAACTATGCTGGTTTATTAGAAAATGGACACTTGTCTACTAATCGCTAGTCAATCGATAAGATTGGTTAACTTCTACTGACAGTAAACAGGATTTTCATGCTTATTTTAAAAGTCTGTTTTAATGTTATTCATTCTTTAAAAGCAGAACAAAGCAACTAGTCAATATCTTTTTCTTTTGAGTCTTGGATCTTGGACCGTTCTGTACTGTGGGCTCCCTGGCTGCTCCTGATTTTAGTTTTCTACCTGGTTACTTGGTAATTTAATTAATTTGTTTCTGAGTCAAAGGGGTGAATCTTCCTAACTTTTTTGTGAATGTAATATGAAAAAAATATGTATCCTTTATATATAGCCTATCATTCATGCACTTCTTTGTTTTGTTTCCTTTTATCTCATACAGGCACAATAAAATTTCCCTTAAAGATAAAAGCTATGCCTGACTTTAGATGTCTCTAAAGTTAGCCGATGTGTTTACTAGAGTTCTTCTGCTTTCACATTTTTTATGCTTTAATTGCAGATCTTGTAAGCTTCTGAAATATAATTTCCCCTCTTTAAAATGTTTCCTCGCAGCTTATCTTTCTACGTCTCTTTAGCTTTGCTGCATGGTGTCACGTTGTCGTAAACAACCTTGATCAAAAACACTGTACACTCCCTGACCCTCAATACTGATCAATAGCTGAATGCCTCGATCTGATCTGAACCAATACCTGCGATTGGGTCGAAACCTTCCTACTGTGTGGACAGGCTGCTTGAATAAAAGACATCTAGCTTAACTGTGTTTGGAATTTGAATGATACTGTACTTTAGTTTAATCTCTTAACTTAGCAGCTCATCTATCCTTGCATGTGCGTGTGTTAGCCAATCCCAGTTATTGCCTGAGCTAGCCTGGTGACCCTAATTGACTATTGATGGCTCTGTTTTGAAATTGCACATACCGTCTCTGTGGTTGGTCTTTGCAGCTAAACCATAGAACATATATGTTTTATATTGTGTTATGCTCTTTTCATTAGACTAATAGCATCAAAGCTGCAACTTGACTCTTTGAGGTGTTCTCATACATTTTTCTTTGAGTTATGAACACCACGTTTATTTTAAGAAATTTTATTTGGTTTTCCGGTCATAAGACTAAGATTAAATACATTAAAATTTTTTAAGTAAGATTATATAGTGTAGAATTAGTAAAGCTATCTTTTTATTAAGGCATAATGATCATGTTAAATGTTGCTGGGTGACTGGTTTGTTACTGAGGCTTTGGATCAGTCACTCTGAATACAAAGATGGGCTATTAAAAGTAAATAGTCATTTTGCACGGTCATCCCTGGTTGGCAGCAGTGTGTGATCATACTGCGAGCTGTATGAATCTGTCTGTGTGTGCGAGTCTGCACAGACATTTCTCACGGTTTCAGGAAGTGCAGAGGCGTCCTAGAAATGGCGCTGCTGGAAGACGTAGGCACTTATTGTTTTTCTCCTCTTACGCAGACTCAAATACTCAGCCCCCCAGTTCTTCCATAAATTCACCTTGTTACTCTTTGTAGGCTCCTTTCTAATGACATACTATTTATTGGGTTTTTTTCAGCCCCCTCACCATCTTTTCATGTCTTTTTTATTTTTTAAATCCTCTCAGACTTTAATTTTAGGCACATTTTCCTTATCTGCTTTAGGTCCCTGGGCTGCAGCAAAACCAACCCACACACATAAACAGGAAAACACACAAGTGAACCGATTGTGTGATATTTGCTTTCTCATGTGGCAGTCTGTCCATGCAGGCCCTGTTTGCGTCAAAATCAATAACCCTCTTTGAAAATTACCCCGGCCAGCCACTGTCAATGAAAATTAATAAAGACCAGTAAACCTACACACTACTTACTGTTTTGAGTATATTTTTTAGCAAAATTTGCTGCTTAGAATCCAAAGTTGGACTCCTATGCTCGTCATGTAGGCTAAGGTGCGAGGTGTTAGAATTATCCTAGGAATAGTATTATTCTTACTTTGGTTAGTCACATTGAAACATCATTGGATTTTTTTGACCAAAGGCGGAGATGCAAACTGATCCAAGCACAGACCACTGTCACGATTCAGTGATTTGAATGCTTTAACTTAACGTTGAAGGGACCAGCTTGATAGGATTTTAGTGACTACAGTAGCTACTAGTACACAGGGGTGAAAGAAATCCGGTACTGTGAACCACTCAAGTCAGTAGCGTTACCCTGCACTGGGAAGAGATAAGAATTGTTCATCTAAGAGCATAGTGAGAATGGTGCGCATTCCAGTCTATTAAACGCTTGCTGAAACGCTTGCCTGTGCCTGGTGCACGCTAAACTCTGATAAACTCTACTCCACTGGCTGTGCTCGGACTGGTCTTATCAGCACTAGTTTGGGGAAATGGTAAGTTTCAAAATGCTGTAGTGCACCTGCTGTGTCCTGTCTGGAAGCCTCTTTAATATCAGTTGAGTGCTTGGCTCTCTCTGCACTCACATCTCGGATCACCTGTGTGTAAATGAGCAACATCATCAGCAAGTAGGACGAATGCTTTTGCCTAATTTTCAGATTTTTATCCAGCTCCTGAGTACTAGCCTATTGAAAAACATTCTTTGATTTCTTCCAAATATATTAACTCCCAAATATATATTTAATTATTTAATGGTAGACTTTTGGAAATAGACCCAGATTAAAAGGAATATAGACCTTGCCTGACTAGTTCTCTCTCATAGATTGCTCAGTAACCAATAGCATTAGGCACTCGTTAAGATGTCTATAATAGATTATTAATATATTCCAGGGGATTTCACAAGAGCAAAACTGATATAACTGATATAAAACTGATATAAACTGATATGACGTTTATTTTTTTTTTCATCCATAGTTAAAATAACTGAGAATTTTATATATTTCTTTCTTTCAACTAACTGGGTTGTTTAAGGAAAGAAATGTTGAAACAGCCAGATTTGCTCCCAGATTCCACATCTCCGTAACCCCTCCGCCCCTCCCCCATCACGTACGTCCAGCGAAGCACTTGCACAGTCATGTTAATCAATGAGAACTGTTCCACATCCACCGTGACTCCTCTGAACGTCTCCGTCCATGAACGTGTTCTCAGTCCTTGGCTGTCTGCTTCCCTTTGTTGGAATCAGACCAGGTCATGATCAGGAAAGAACAGGAGAAAAACATCCAAGTAAGATAGGGTAACGACAGATTGCTAACTACAAATTAGTTAGGATGTCTGTGCCTTTGGATTGAGAAAATATACGACTGATAAGAATTTCAAGCTACTTTCATCCCTATTTATGTATAAATACCAGAGCTAGACCGATACCTCAGCCAACTGCTCACGTTCACAGATTTTGACTGGTTTGTGAACAATATTTGAAAGAAATGGTTATATTGTGTATGTGGAAAAAGTTTAAGATCTTTGAGTTTGTCTCATTAAAAAATGGGAGCAAAACCAAAAGTGTTGCGTTTATATGTGTTAGGGTTGTCAAAAGTATTGATACTCAAAGAAGTATCGATACTGAAATGTTGTATCCGGATACAATACTCATTTTCAAAAGTATCGAGTACCAGTCGCACCTAAACAGTCATTCATCTAAAGTGCAGAATAGCGGAAAATGCACTTTCTGAACACTGTGTGATTAAATAATTTTGTGCACTTTTCAGTTTCAGACTTTTTTTGTACCGGTAACAGTTGCAGCTGCTGAGAATTATTTTTGTTTCTTAACCGGTTTGGCTAGTGTAATTGTTATGTGTGCAAAGCATAGCCAAGTAAGGAAAACTTAATTTTAATTTTGTAAGTTTTTTATCAAGCTTGCTATATACTGTGCACAGCAAACAACCTCAAAATGTTGTTCTTATTGTTTATTGTATTTATTTATTTATTGTATTTTAATTATTAATCAAAATATTTCTGTTGAAATTTTATCCTTGTGGTATCGAAAATGGTATCGAGTATCGAATATTTTCCTTAGTATCGGTATCGAGTTGAAAAGTTTAGTATCGTGACAACCCTAATATGTGTACTATTCTTGCTATGAAATCATCTAACACATAGGGCCAGATTTATCAAGATCCAATTTTGCGTGCAGTAATTTGCGCTCGCAAACTGGAATTTTGCCCGAGGGGCTGAACCATGGTTTGCGGGTGATTTAACAAGAGCGATTGCGTAACTGGTGGCAGGTGCTAAACTGTTGGAGACGCCCTATTTAAATGATGGTTTTGCGCGTTTTGTGGTTTCCAGCATGGCGAGTTTGGACAGCAGAAGGCGCAGAAGGAAATTCGACCCCATGGAAATGGAGGTGTTGGTGGATGAAGACAACAAACATTTAAGTGAGCTACAGCAAAGAAGTTTGACTGTCACACAGAGGAACGCTATATGTGAACAAATCTGTAATAAAGTAAACGCTGTCGGTGAAACCTTGCGAACAGTGGATGAAGTAAAAAGAAGATACCAGGATATTAGAAGGCGAACCAAAGAAAAACTGGCTTATAACAAAACATCTGCGAACAAAACAGGAGGGGGCACAGTAGATAAGATGCCTCTGACCAGCATTGAGGAACAAGTATAGCTGACGCTCTGTGAGGAGCAAATCACTGGAATTGCAGCTCCAAAATGGCAATGCTGGATAAACGATATGTTTTGATGATCGTTTCCTCGTTCATTCCAAAAATATTCACACGGAGTGAAAAAATGCGTTCTCTGCGTCTCATTGCTTCATGTCTCCTTCTTGCGACAATAACCGCTGCCATGTGTGCACAATTACGCATACAGACCATTTGCACCTTCTTTTGAAACGTGTTAAATATAGAGTCAAATACCGTTAGCAAAATTGCTTTCAGGTTCAATAAATCACTTTGCGAGTGCTAAATTAATATATTTACATGTTCTCCTCCCACAAGACACACTTTTGCGTGTAAACGCCCCATATTGCATATTCATTGCAGAAAAAGTACTAAATGGATAAGAGGCGCTATTTAGCACGTTTTAAAGACCAAATCCTTTTAGCACGCTGTTGATAGATCAGTTTGTACATTTTTTAGCGTGCGCAGTGAAATAGCTCACGTTTTTATACACGCAAACCTTTGATAGATCCGGCCCATAGTGTTAACATTTTGATGGCTGCCATGCTGAGGATGGGGAAGAATAGACCTCCTGCCCCCTGAGGCGCCCACTGGTCAGTAGAGGGGAAAAAGAAGAAGCCATCTTTGAAGGACTAAAACTGCTTCATGGGGGAGTTGATGTTTTTTACCAGCTGATTGGATCTTTTTCCTCATGTGGAAAGAGCAGGAATTTGTATCTGGCCCTGCTGCATTACTCTGTGACTTAGTCGACATTGCTATAATAAACGGCTACCTGTTGCACAAGGAGCTCTGTGGCGGACTGGATCAGCAGCTGCTGACCCACCAGGCTTTCAGGAGCAGTCCACAACAAGTACTAGAGGCCTGCCAGCAAATCCCTGTGGCCTATGCTGAACTAACATCAGTTTCCCAGAATGCCACACAGGGATGCATGTAGTGCAGGGTGTGTTGGAAATGCCCTCGCTTCATGTGTGGGGCGTGTAAAAGGATGTGATAGTGAACAGGAACTGCACTGAAAAAAAAATAGAGGTTGACAGAACTTACATTTTCTAGGCAACGTGATGCATTTGGTTTTTTGAGTTTTCCTTACTTAAATTCACTGTGGTTGAGTTTACAAAGATTTTTGAGTTCTGCCAACTTAGGTTTTTGGAGTGTTACATAGAAATTTTGAGTTCTACCAACTTAGGTTTTTGAGTTTCACCTTTAAGTTCTGAGTTCTATCAACTTTGTTTTATGAGTTTGACATATAGATTTTGAGTTCTACAAACTCAGATTTTGCAGTGTTATCTGCAAGTTGAGTTCTATCAACTCAGTTTTTTTAGTCCTACCAATCGTCTTCACTACCAATCATTCAACACACAAAAAATTATGTTAATACAACATTTTTATTGCTTCAAGCCAAACATTGCATAGATACAGTATAAAACCATGTTCAACAACATAATCTTAACTGCACAGATCAAAGTAACATGACACTGGACCAGAATGTTCTAGATTCGTAAGAGTGATGATGAGGGAAAAAACAGTAAGACACCATTTTAGTAAGAGGAAAACACACAGGTAATTTTTTGTGAAGTAAGTGTATTAACATATATGAAAAAATAACAGTTTTACAAATTTGGACGGCCTTCAGTTTGTTTTTTTTCAATTGTAGTCTCTTTAAATTGGGTGCACCCTTTTAAAAAAAATAAAATGAAATAAAATGTCTTGTTTCCCAACGGAAAAAGAAAAAGGTTTTCCCTTTTTATCTCTGAGTTTTTCTTTTTAGTCCTACCACTCCGACAGGACGATGAATGCAAAAAAAGAAAGTCCTCTTCAGTCCAAATCCTTCTCTTCAATCCAAATCCAGATGTTCACACGGTTGGCTCGCCATCTCCATTTAAGGAGAGAATCCAGAATCCAGGGTATCCAAAAAACCCAGCCTGCATAGCACAACAGGGCTTAGTTAAATCCATTCACTTCTTGTTCTTAACTGTACAGTTTATATCTCTCCAAGTATGATAAATTTCAGTGTGTAATGTAACTTTTCTAACTCATTACGAATTAACTGCTGCATTACAGGGTTAACATATAAAATGTTAATGTCACTGTTTTTCTTGTAAAGCAAATAAAATCATGAAAGCAAAAAATCCACATGTAAATAATGTAAATAACAGTAAATACCCACATCGGATTAAGAAAGTAAAATAATGTAGTCTTGTAATATTCTGTGCCTGAGTGCAACAACACTGCACTACATAAAACAATTTAGAAATTTAATAAGTTATTACACTCAACTTAATGTCTCTTTTCATTTGTACAATGAAAATAACAGGCACACTCTTTTCTCTATGCATAAACACTCACCCGCACATGCGCGGCATAAACACGCACGCGCACACGCGCATTATACACGTGCACGTGCGCTGCTTTTCCTTTCATCAGAACGTGAAAAACATGTGAACTCATGCTTCAACTCGGTGGCAATACACCACAAGGGAATGCTAACTCACGGAGCTAACCGCTAACTGTCTGTACTTTGCAGCACTCACCGGGAAAACTGGTAAGGTCCCAGGGTCGTCCCTCCGTGGTTCTCCAGATGCATAAAATCACAATGTCCGCCAATCTTCTCAAACACGAGGGAAAAAGGCTGTGCCCTTGAAGAAAGATAGGAAACCCCGTACCGTAGTGGGCGTGTCCATGAACATAAGCAGTGCGCATGCCCATGAGTTTACAGTTGAGGGAACTCAAAAAATCTTGTATAGGCGATTTAAAACTCCTTGTTAAACCAACTTCTGAGAATTTGAGTTGGGCAAACGTGTATTTATTTGTTAGATGTCAAATTTATATTTCTGAGTCGGATTACAATACAATTGTGTGTTAGAACAACAATTGCCATTTACTTTTTTAACAGTGTGTCATAAGGTCCATCACTGCTCCTCCGATCAGATTGAAAACTGATCTTTACTGTAAATACGTTCTCATAGATCTGGTTTAATCTGTTCCTGTCCTGTGTTTTGCATTCTCTTTTCTGTATCTTGATAAAGAATATTATCTGAATTGCTGTTTATCTGTCCTAAATTTTTCAATACGGGAACAAATATATTATTTTTTTTTGTTGTTCATAACACTTTATTAATTGAACATTGTCTTGAAAACCTTTAAGTGCGTTTTTTATGTATCTGTTACACTTAAAGATTTGATTTCACACCAAAATTTAAACACCTAATTTTTAAGTATATATATACCGTATTTTCACGACCATAAGGCGCACCGGACTAAAAGGCGCACTCTCAGTTATGTGTCCCATTTCTGTATTTAACACACACATAAGGCGCACCGGACTATAGGGCGCGTTTTTTTATATACAGGTACAAGTCCTCTACTACCTTTAAATACCTCTCCTGCGTATTTAAAAATACAGCGGGGGCAAAACTGAGTATGACTGTGCTTTATTAATGTATTTATTACAAAGTATTAATCAAACCTGGCAGCTGGCCGTGAGACAGAGACATCGCAGATGACACAGCGCTGTGGTCACTCCTAAATTAACTTAAAATCCTGAAACCTGCTGACGGAATATGTTCGCTTTTATTGCCGGTATCCTGGTGCCTGCAGCTAAAATTATTTAGATGAAAAACACCTGCCAGCAGCCGCGGTGAACCCCAGGCTGCCCAGCCTACAGGCTGCTGATGAAGAGATTTCTGCTGTCAGCGCACCGCTGGTATGTGGGGTCTGAGCGCCTCCGACAGAAATAGATAATCTGGATGAACTGACTGCAATTATTAAGTTTTCAGGTGGACTTTCTCACTTAAAAACATATTAAAACTACTTTATTCCCACTGATCACAGCAAATATAGCTGCAAGATTTAGATTATTTAGATGAAAAACACCTGCAAGCAGCCGCGGTGAACGAAAGGATTTCTCCTGTCGGCGCACCGCTGGTATGTGGGGGTCTGAGCGCCTCCGACAGAAATAGATCATCTGGATGAACTGACTGCAATTATGAAGTTTTCAGGTGGACTTTCTCACTTAAAAACATATTAAAACTACTTTATTCCCACTGATCACAGCAAATATAGCTGCAAGATTTAGATTATTTAGATGAAAAAACACCTGCCAGCCACCGCGATGAAGAGGAGGAGACGCGCCGGGGATGCTGTTGAATTAAGTTTTCAGGGAGAAAAATACAGCGGGAGCAAAACTGAGTATGATTGTGCTTTATTCATGTATTTATTACAAAGTATTAATCAAACCCATCAAAGTCATCATCCTCTGTTTCTGAATAAAACAGCTGCGCTAAATCAGACATGCCAGTTTCCCATTCTTCGCTGTCAGTCACTTTCCGTGCAGCGCGGCTCCTCAGAAATAATGCCGGCTTTTGCGAAAGCTTGAACAACAGAGCCAGCAGACACTTTAGTCCAAGCATCTACAATCCATCCGCAAACTGTGGCGTAATCTGCCCGGCGCTGCCTTCTTATCCTGAAACTGTGGTCTCCGTCGGTCATCCATCGCTCCCACGCCGCTCGCAGCCTTACTTTGAACGGCCGCTTCACACCGATGTCGAGCGGTTGAAGCTCCTTTGTCAGACCCCCGGGATAACGGCGAGCACAGCGTTCATTTGATTCATCTTTTTTGCACATCGGCTGTGAGATGGGCACGCAGCGATGGTGATGCGTGGAAAAAACCACCTAGTCTTCTCACATACACCTGCCTCAGCCACGCATCCATCCAGCCTTTTCCATTTGCGTTAATATCATATGTCATCAGAGCGCTGTCTGTCTCGCTGGCAGCTCCCAGATCAGCTTCTCTGATTGGTTGATGCGGCGCGTCCAGCAGCAAAACTTCAATTTTTCCATCTCGAGCAGCAGAAGCGCGGCGCTTCAGATGCTTAAACGCTCCCGACGTGCTGCACCAAAATGCGCTGCGGGACCTTTTGCTGCACCTATATGCGCGTCAACCATTGACTTTGCATGTAAACTCGCTGCTTCTGCTGCACCTGCTGGGTCCGGTTCACACCGATGTCGAGCAGCGTTAATTTGTTTCCCCATGTTTTTCACATCAGCTGTGAGATGGGCACGCATGGAGTTACATATTAACAGCGATGGTGAGGGGTGGAAAAAAAACACCTGGTCTCCTTACATTCAGCCACTCTTTCATCATCTCCTCAATGAGGTGGTCTCAAAAGTCGCAGTTACAACACACATAAGGCGCACCGCACCATAGGGCGCACCGCACATTTTGAGGGAAAAAAAAGACGTTTAAGTGCGCCTTATAGTCGTGAAAATACGGTATATATATTTTTTTTTTTCTCAAATAGATCACATTGTGCATATGTATCTGTTTTTATCTGTTAAAACAGTTGGTGTATTTCAAAGATGAAGTTTTGAACGTTCTCAAAATAAGTTGAGAAAGTTGAAATGATTTTGCTCAACTTTGTTACAGCGCAATTTTTGAGACATTGAAGGGTTTTATTTAGTTAAAAAACACTTCTTTCACAAACATTTGGAATGTAAGGGTTGTTAAGGATATTTTACAAATTGAAATGCTTCACAAAATAGCTTTATATTATGTGAAATGTAAAAATATGGTATGGTAAATTTGTGCTATGGTAGGCCATGAAGGGACAAAGTTGGTCATTTTAGTGATTTTTTTTAAGTAGATACTTTTTTTTTTTTGCTGCAATATTTAATGAACTTGTTGACTTTTCTTTGTTAAACTTTTGAAAAGGTTGGATGGGGAACCACTGCATTAGTGTGTTTAGCAGCCATGCATTTAGATCTCCTTTTGCCATCAGTTGTTAATGATTAGTTTGTTAATAAAAATGTTTTATCTTTTTACTTAAGACTCATGTAACATTTGCTCGCTCTGTGTCATTTCAATTATATAAATGCAGGAAGAACGTGATATCGGCTATAAGAATCGGCCAAAAAATATCGGCAGCAAGTATCAGGGATCGGTTTGACTGATATCAAAATAATCAGTGTTTGCTTAAGTTTAAAAAAAAAACATGCATTGGTCCATCTCTAAATCAATTATTCCATTAGAATGCACTAGATTTTTGCTGTTAAAATAAGGCCCCGTCCACACGAAGTCAAAACGAACACGAAACGCTAATATTTTCCAGAACGTTTGTCGTAAAGACGTAGACGTAAAATAAATGTGATCGTCCACACGAATGCATGAAAATGCTGCAAAATGTATGCCAGGCCTGTAAGTGGCGCTGTGGTGCCAAAGCAAAAATAGGCGATGAAATGTTGGGCATGCGCACTAATATTTATACATGGTTGCCCTGCGGGTCCATTTTCGTGGTTCAGTCAAATTCAGGTGCTGAACTATGTCGTCGATATTGCTCTGTTCTTCCTGGAGATATTCCAGAAGAAGAAGATTCTGTTGTAAGCCCGACAGCAGGGTGAGTAGCATGAGCAGCAACCATTCAACACAGTACGGCGCAATTGTTGTTGTGATACTGCGTCACACATGCGTGTTTAGAGGCGACGCTATGACGCATGCGTGTAAAAGAAAAAAAGAAAAAATGCTGTTAGAGCTTAAAGATGGAAACGTGGAAACGGCGTTTCAAAATCTTCCCACTCCGAAGGCTGAATAAAAAAAAGATTGTTTACAGACCCCCGAAACGCCGGCTTCGTGTGGATGAGAGGCTGGTTTGGTGAAAAATTTGTGCGTTTAGGCCAGGGTTCGGCTTCGTGTGGACGGGGCCTAAATAGTACAACACTTTATAACGGGGAAGAACAAGGGGTTTAATCCTTCCTACCTTTTTTTTTTTTTTTTTTTGCCACTGACCTGTTTTCATGCCTGAAGGTTGAGCAAATTCCTAAAAGGGTTTTGGCAAAGCTGATCAACATATTGATTTATTAGAACTATCAGGAATAAACAGCCTGAGGTTTTCCATCATCTACAGTAAACTGAATCTGTGTGTGAAAGATGTTCCTGATTTAAGCTGAGTTTTTTGATAGTCAGGGTGGTCAAATTTGTCATGGGGATTTTGGGGTTAAACTTCAGAGTCCAGAGTCTGCTTGTGTTAGGCAGCACGAACTGGAACACACTTGTGGATGAATGCGCTTTTAACCGCCAGCTAATGTGGACTTTAGCCCTCCCTTCTGCTGCTAAGAGGGAAAAGTGCAGAAAAAGGCTGTGGAAACCAGATAGAGAACCCTCTGACCTATCCTTTAAAGCCTACCTTATAATATCAGCGTGAGACATACTACTAAGATATAAGGCCCAGGTGGATGAGGAATTTAAAATGTAAAGGGATTACTTCATTTTTATAGTTAACTTAATGCACATCTGTTGTCTCTTCTGTCTTTATTTGGTTAAAAATCAGACCTCGTTCCTGTGCTAAACTGGTGCTATTGTTTTAGGGATTATTGAAAAAAAATTGTAAACACATTTCGCAATCAAATAATCATTATCTGTGTTAAAGAGACTGTAAAAATGGCAGTAATTAAAATAAGATTTTATAATAAAAAAGCAGGAAGGAGAAGATTTAAGATGAAAAGCCTTAAGTTGCAAGATTATGCTACACCTGGTTCTAATTTTACCGAGAGTCACTTGTTAAGCACCTTTTGCTATTAGATTATTAATGTCTAAATTTAAGTAGTTATATGATTAATCATTTAGCAATAATAATAGTAGGTTGCAGCTCTCTAGTGTTTGCTTAGCTCTAGCTTTGTTTTCACAGAGATAACCACTGGAAAATAAAATCTATTATTATCTCTTGATTTGGCAGAGGAAAGAAAAGCTTTTGTCAGAAGCTAGAGACCAGTTTTGCCAAAATAGAGGTGGAAAACAGGATATTAGCGACCAAAATAGGGCAGTACAATCTATCCCAAATATAGGATCCTTCTAATGTTTCTTTGGAAACCATTATTACAAAGGACTGATATGTAATGATTGTCGGCAGATATGTTTCAGTGCAATATTCAAAGAGAAAGCTAGTTGGAGCATGGTATTATAGTGAATGGAGTTTTTTTTTTATATATATAATATAAACTTTTCTATGCCAATCTTCTATATGCTGTTGGTGTGGGTGAGACTAGACCTCAGACATAGAAACCAGCTTTGTTCCTTTCACTAAGAGAAAACCTCTAAAACTAACGCCATGGCCACATGCAGATACACAGAAACTGTGAAACTTGTTAGTTTCACAAACTCTTTTACTGTAGATAAATTACTGTAAACAGTAGAAGTGCAACAAGGCTTTTCAGGTATGACCCAAAATCTTTGTTGTGTGCACATCTATTTAGGGACTGTCATCATTAAGTATACGTCCCTCTTTGATTTCTTTAGCGGACACTTCAGTCAACGCCCAGATCAGTCTGGCCTGCCTCTATCTGCCCGTATGAACGGCCACTAATCCTCTTACATCCTTCCATCAATATCCTGACTCATTATTTCAGATTGGAAAGTTAAATGGCCAGAGAGTTAAACATTTTACTTCATGCTTTTTCTAAGGGGCTCAACCTTTATTTTTCTCATAATTTTAGCCGAGAAAAACAAACATCAAAGAGCAGATTAATTCCTAGATCTCTCAGGTAATTTTGAAGTTAGACAAGTCTTTGATATTTTGTAACTAACAAAACTCATGGAGGTTTATTAAGGATTCTATAAAATGTTTAGCACTTTATCATGAATGCCCGCCTTTCTCTCTGTGTTCCCCTGTAGGAGACAAAGATGGCAGCAAGGTAACAACAGTTGTGGCCACTCCAGGCCAAGGCCCAGACAGGCCACAGGAGGTCAGCTACACGGACACCAAGGTTATCGGCAACGGCTCCTTCGGTGTTGTCTATCAAGCAAAACTCTGCGACTCTGGGGAATTGGTGGCGATAAAGAAGGTCCTACAAGATAAGAGATTTAAGGTAAAGCATGCGTGAAAGCTGTGTACGTAAAAGCAGGATGTGCAAACATCCCCTCATATTGGTTAATATCAGCTCAGCTTTTATTTCCATCTTGCACAATGTAACAAACTCATGCATTCTCCATACTAATGGAAGGAAACGAGTAACAGTGAATGGACTGATCTTTTGCACGTGTGAGGAGATTAGAAAAGCTCCAAAACTAGAGAAAACAACCAAAACATTCCTTTCAAAGCAATCCCACTAATGTGTCCAAAGCAGTGTATTCTTTTGTTTTAGTTATGTCGTATTACAAGGTGAGTTTTTTTCCATAAACATGTTAAATATTATTTTTTTCAGAGATTGAGGCGCCTAGCAGAGCTCAGACTTGCTAAATTTTTTTCCTGGTAACCTAAGTGTGAGCTGGGGTTGCTACAATACTCAGATTTCAAACTTGTCATTGAACCCTCAGAATATTTCAGAATTAATACTATTTCCAATAACATGGAGACAAAAAAAAGAAAACCTAGGGTTTTTTTGTTTTTTTTTATTGCATGAAAAGCTCACCTTTTACAATCTCAGTATTAAAAATGCTGTCTATACAGAATCACAGATAGTATTTTAATGAGTGTACAAATAAACACAAAATATATAATCCAAATTTGCTGGAGAAGAATCTCAGTCATCCAGGTCATAGTCATTCCAAAAACTTTAAAAAAACAAACAAACCCCTAAGCAAGTTTGAAGACGTTTCGCTTCCCATCCAGGAAGCTTTTTCAATTCAAAATGTCTGGATTAGCAAAAAACATGCAAATTGAACCAAAGATCAGGACCACCCCTTAGTAATGGGGACTTATTGAGGTTGCCTGCAATACCTAAAACTGGCCCATGCCTATTAAAGGAATAGTACACCCAAAACATGACTAGCCTTCATTTTCTACTCACCCCCATGCTGAACAAAACTCTGGAGTACTTTTTTGATATCTCAAATGCATCTGGAGATCTGGGAGGCTTCTTGCTGTCTGCTGACATTCAAATAATGGAGGTCTATGGCGCCCGAGACAGAAAGGTCCACAAAAGTCCACAAAAAACGTGTCAATATTCCTCCATACTGCTCGTCCAATGTAATCCAAGTGTCCTGAGTGGGTAGCATCCAGAATTTACTCGAAACAAAGTCATTTAGAACATTTTAGAGCATAAACAGTAGTGTATAGGATTTCCTAATAGCGCCCCCATGCGCGCTCACGATTCTACGGAAACCGCGGCAGACCAAACCGGAAGAAAGTGCGCATTCAACGTCTGCTCTGCCGATAATGCAAGCGTAGAAGAAGAAATGTGCTGTTTACCCGTGC